>NC_047122.1:23274070-23874070 GCF_902500255.1 Thalassophryne amazonica | reverse complement strand
GGGAACCACACAGGCAGACAACCTGACCATGGTGGATGTTTCTCTGTGCACGATCCAGAGCATCAGTGTCTGAGTGCTGAGGACGCCAGTGGCCGAAGAAGTCCAAAGACCCGCCTACATTTATTTCAAACACATTTACGAAACAAAAACGCATTTCAGGAAATCCCAAAATACACAAATGAGAAAACGTCAACATGACGCAAAAGATGGAAGAAATGAGAAAATATGAACAAAAACTTAAAATAATGTTTGCAAAATGTGTAACAGAATAAAAGACAAATCAGAAAATGCATAAAATTAACAATTTTGGAAAGCATTTTAAGAAACCCAACTTCTCAGAGAAACCAGAAAGCACAACAACTTTATAAAACGCATAAATAAAAGAGAAGCCGAAACATTTTGGGGAATACTGATCCCTTTATTCTCAGCAGGCTGTAGGAAATGTTGATGTAACGCTCCATAACAGATTGTCAGTCCGTGTGGGCGTTTCTCTCCTGTCCACCACCAGAACAGCAGGGCATCAGACCCTACACAGACTCCAGGTGAGCCCACACGGAGGTGACACCGTGTCGTTTCTTCGGGCTGAGCCTATCCGAGTCCCGCGGTTGTAGACGTGGTCACTAGGCACTCACCTGCAAGCTCCCCCAGACCTGGCACCAGGAGGAGCCCCCGTTATCCCTAATCCGGACAAGGTGACTCCATCCATATTTGTGTGTGTCATAGAGGGTCAGTCTGATTGCCCTTTCTCAGGTATCTGACACTCCTGGACCAGGTGGGGGGGCTATCTGCTTCTTTGCATTCAAAGGAGCCAGTTGAGGTGGTTTGAGCATCTGGTGATGATGCCCCCCCGGTCATCTCCCTAGGGAGGTCTTGGAGGCAGGAGGAGGTTCCAAAAATGACCCAAGACACACTGGGGAGGATTATAGTTCCCAGCTAGCTTGGGAATGTCTCGGGATCCGCCAGGAGGAGTTCCAGGACTTAGCTGAGGATAGGGAACTGTGGGATGAGCTGCTTGGTCTGCTGCCACCGTGACCCAGACCCAGTGTCGCCAACCAAACACACCCCTCTAAAAATCAGTCTGCCCTAATTTCACTGCACATGTGTCATTTCGGCGCGTTGCAGCAATTCACGGATTGTCACCTCGTTTCCAATCAGAGCGCCACAGCAGCACGTCTGAGTCTGACTCTCGAGACCCAAAGTGATCAAAGGGAATAATGTGATTTTTAGCCATCAGATGACAAAGTAAAACGTCTTAAATCATTCTAAAGTTGGTTTTAAGTAGAAACGAGGTAAAAATCGGTGACACTTTCAAATGATGTAGGCACAGTGAACGCAACAGCTAGCTGCTCGTGCTACTGCGGCGCTCTGATCGCTCCCTGTCTTTTATTATGAAATAATGCTTAATTTATGTGGAAATGATTGTTGTACAAAAGCTTTGGATATCAGTCACTGATATAGATGATGACTGGAGTGAAGTTTTAAGCAGAAACGAGGTGATAATCGGTGAAGATGTGCAGTGAAGGCGGGGCAGACCAGTTTTTAGAGGGGACCGTTTGGTCGGTGGTAAAGGTAGTAGAAAATGAATGAATGAATGAATGAATTTGCTAAAATGTTTTTGCCTTTTGTTATTACTCCAGGCTTGTGTTTTGCACTTCATGACCACCATAAACCAAATAACCAAGTTCCTTATCAGGTGCTGTTTTAAAAAAAAAAGCGAGCTGGCTCTGGGTGGATCCTGGTTATGAGAAATTTAATCAAAACTTGTGAATCATGCTTTAATGGGCTGCGGCAGCAGAGAGGCAGTTAGCCACATCAGAACACATATTGGGTCTCGCACCTGCAAACCCTCCTAGAGCCATCCTGCTGCCGTTTATTATTTTTAACGTTCGTGCACAGCAGGCCTGTTCACGCTGGGAGCTTCCCATTATAACCACAGTATCTAACTGGTCAGCACCCAGTAGATCCACTCAGGCAGCCGCCAGAAAGTTCTGACCTGTGTTCTGCATCCTGAGCTTTTTCAAGGCTCATTTGCAACTTTTGTATTTTATTTAAGAAAAAAAAAATTTTTTTGTTCAAATTTGGTTTGAAAGTGGATAACTGCTGATGAAACAGTCAGAAGCTACAAAATGCACAGTTTCTACACTCACAGAAGCTTAGAACTCCTTCAGAGGTGTCTTGGTGGCTTCCCTCACCTGCCTCCTTGCACTGTCACTTATTCCGTTTGAAACCTGCCTCCTTCTGGCCAGATTAACAGGGACTAAAATAAATAGGATAGTGTTACACTTGTTTTTCAAATTTCAAAAAATGATTTAAAACATTGAGGTTAAATTTCTTAAAGTGAATCTTTTTCTCGTCCCAGTATGAAGCAGGATTCATTGATCAAATCCGACTGTGCACTCAGGCTGTGATCGATTCAACAGATGACACATTTTTCATACAAATTCCTAAAAGTCTTCTGTATGTGGACGTGTTGTTTCCTATGTTGTATTTTGCGCAGTAAGTACTGCATCAGAGTATAAGTACAGTGAAGAAGACGGAAGAAGAAAGTTAGTTTTTCATTGTTTGAAGCCGACACACCATCTGGCTGCAGTAAAAGCGTGTGGGTGCTTTGGAACGAGAGCTGTGAACGTTTTTCCTCCTCAAAACACTTTTCATTTGTGTTTTTTTTTTTTTTTTTTGCTGCAGGAGTGTTTTGTTCTTGGTCCACTCAGAGAAGAGGAAGAAGCAGCAGCTGTATGAGGTCACAGAGCACGCACACGCCAACAAACACGCCAGCCGTGTTTCATCATCACACATTTGTCTTTTCACACACACATTCACACCTTCTTCCTTTTCACATTAACACTATTTTTTTAACTTGTGTACTTTTGAGTCCCCACATCGTGCGTTTTCACAGCTGGCTAGAATTTTGGTGTTTTCGCATCAGACACAAATTTTTTATGACCAAACATTTAATTTACTGTAACTTTACATCAGAATGTAATTAATGAGCGTTTATAATGAGTGCCTCGTGTGTGTGTGTGTGTGTGTGTGTGTGTGTGTGTGTGTGTGTGTGTGTGTGTGTGTGTGTGTGTGTGTGTGTGTGTTTTCACATTTCACAGTGGAAAGTCTTTTAGAAAAATCAAACAGTTGGCTGAAATCTTCATAGGTTTAACATGAACAGTCGACAAATAAAATGCTTTTATTTATTTATTTTTTATTTTATTTTTTAACGAGTTTGGGAAGTCCTGCGATCTATACTCTAGTGCGACTTATATACCAAAAAATTCCCCACCCATGTTTAATAATAATAATTAATACACTAATTCTTTATGTAGGACTTTCTCAAGAAACAAAGTATTCAACAATATAAACTCCAATAGCAAAAAGAATAAATGTAGGTAATAAAACAATGTACAAAAATCCCAAATCCAAGAGGTGATAAGACAAAAAAAAGAAAGAAAATTGTGCAACTTATATGCCATAAAACACCGTAATGATTTTTTGTTTGCCAGATCACGTTAACGGTGGTGATGGCTGTAGTATTAGGTGGAATACTGGGGTAACCATATTTTGATTATCGAAAACCAGGACACTCAGACCGGCAATGAGATATTCAAATAACACTAGAATGCCGGGCAACTTAATGGTCCAATGAAGAAAAGAACATTGTCATCACTTTCTAAAAAACAACCCTGGATGTGAAAACAGGACATGTCCTGGGAAAACAGGACGATTGGTCACCCTAGGTAGGATCCTTTCGTATGCAACCCGTACTGCCAGGGGAGAGGCCAATAAAGGGAACACCGTTCGCCTGAAGTGGTCATGTCTCCTCGAGTCTCTCAGCCTTTCTGGTAGTTGTTGCATGGCCAACTGAACAATGGCAAGTTTCTGTCAAATTGGAAAAAAATGTTGCAGTACCACATTAAGCAGTGATCTGGCGACGACTGGATGTGTTTGGTACCAGGCAGGGGCACCACCAGGGAATTTGGGCACCATGAAAAGAAACCTTACTGGGCAACCCCCTATATTATTTTGTCTGTATTATAATTGTATTAGGGGGCTCTCTGGACCCCTGTCAATCAGGAGCCCCTAGAATCCTTCTCCTTATTCTCCTCTTTTCGACACCCCTGGTACCAGGTTTTTTTTTGGAGGATCCTTGAATCCCGCTGGAATGACTTTGTGTCAAATGAACGGTTACTCACCCTGCAGTCAGATTAGCTACAAGTGACAGCGGCAATGCAATGACTTGCCATTCAGCTTTAATCAGCATGGGCATTTGGCGGCAACAAGCGACAGTGGTCATTATGCTGCCAGCTAGGCGGGGCCTAAATGCAAATGCTGAGCAATGCGACACGGTGACCGCCAATCAGAGTAAAAAAGGCCTCGTGATGTCAGTTGGCTGGTCGCTCAAACTAAATAAAGCAAAATGGTGGAAATGCTCCGAAACGGCTTATTTCTGTATGAATCTGTAAATTTTTGTTCTCATATATTTTATAAAAGTTAGCAAGAAATAAACACTTGCTAGGTTCTTTTATGTGGTGAGTGATCTCAAAAAGAATTAGTCTGGAAACAGACTTCAAAGTTTAGATGTTGTAGTGAAAGGTGCCTACACTGAAACAGTCATCTATCAGCGCTGGAGTCTTCAAACAGATCACATGCAACATCTGGAACAAAGAGTCTAGATTTTTCTCCTACACTAGCCTTTATTTCTGCATCTAGGCCGGCCCCATGTGAGCGGTCCTTAGTGTGTCATGAATCAGTGGCTATGTGATTGGCTGCAAAGTGAAGTGAGGAGCGGGTGTTGTGTTTACGTTGCGTTCAAAGCAGTATGTAAAAATTTTATAGAGTAAGTTTGTGTGTTCCATCATGCCGTCCAAATAGATGCAAATACTTTGGTTTTATCAGTTAGACAGCTATAAAAAGATCAGATGGTTTTATCAAATACAAGGATATTTTGGATGTGCGTCAGCCATTTTGAAAAACAGTTAGGTTAAGACCGGATAGTTACAAGGACATTTTGGATGTGCGTCGGCCATTTTGTAATTTTGCATCATGGAACACTCTGACACACTTAAATCTAAAAACTCCACCTCTGAAGTGATTTATAAGACATCTTAGGGAGATGTTAGCATGCTAACTAGTGAGGCAGGAACATCACTGTGAAAGATGTTGGACTGACACAAAGCAAGCGAACTTTGGTTCCTTTATGCATGAAGTAAAATCCCACAGTGACGGTGCTGGGTTTCCCTGTCCTTTATAATCCGTTATTAGACACCAACTAAGCACAAACTGCCCACACCCCAGGAGTACCGACTGCTTTTTGTCCTAACTTGTGGTGTGTTTCTATGGACATGAAGCTCAGCCTCAGTTTTTGAGGACCCCAGTGGCTGCCGAAGGTAAAGGCCACGCCCACATGTCACCTGGCCAAGCACCTTTAAAAGGTGGGGATGGTTTCTGCAGCAGAAGCAAGAACAGTTGTGCTGAATTTTGTTGGATTATTGGACAAAGTGCAGAAGCTGAATTTCAGACAAGTTCCATAAATAACCAAAAGTCTGGCAGACCTGCAGCTGCCGACATGGAGGGAAACACTGATCAAGTTCAGCACGTGATGGATGATCAATGAGAATCTCTGCCGTAGAGCTGAGATCAGTCTGCAAACAAAATATTGTGTCTTACAGGTTTCTGCTCGTTGGAGAAGAGGACACACAGCTCCCAGGAACAGAAATGCACCACAGAACCAGATCCAGCTAATTCCATCCAACATTTATAAATCCAGGAGGAGTGCTGGGTCCATCTGTTTGAACCAGAGACAAAAAGAGCACGCAGTGGAAACATGTCGTCACCTCCTGTCGGCGGGGACGGAGGCGGTCTCTGGACACGGGCTGTGGACGACCTTCCGAAGGGTCAGAGTACAAACAGAAAGCTGTCAGGATTCTGAAACAGAGACGTCCCACGATCGAGACCAAGCTGAGGAAGGGTTCTGGTTTCATCAGGACAAGCGTCCCGGGTCACAAGGCGGTGGCTACCATGGCAGCTTTCAACTGGTTGGCCAATCACAAAACTTTCCTGATTTGGTTCATCTCAATTCCACAATATATATTACATTACACTGGTTGTTTCTCACATGATACATCATTGTTTTGTTAAAAAACCTCCTGGATCCAGACCCACACTGGTGTTTCATGGCTCGCGTTTGTCCATGTTGTGATGTCATGACAAGTAAACATTCAAAATATTTAATTCCAACTGAAATTAAGACAAAAGCCTGAAATCATTAACACCACTAATGAATGCAGCGCTAATAAAAAAAAAAAAAATTGCATGAATATTTTTGCATAGAAATAGATGAAAATATATTTAAAAACATTCTTTGCTTTTAAAAAAAAAATCAGGTGTTGGAGTCAAAGATTAAGAAACTGTTTAATTAATGAGTATTTTAGTTCATTAACACACGAGGAGTGACGATAAAATAAGTCGCATTAAAAATTCTTTATGAAGCTGAAAAAACAAATGAAAATCAGTGAGGTGGTTTTTATTTTTTCATTATTATTATTTTTGCCTTTAACAGTCGTAGCTTGACATTAAACACAGCTTTTTATAAACTGATCAGTTAAAGCTGATGTCAGAACAGAGAAGACGAGTTTCACAACACCTTTAATCCGCCAAACGTATCGACTACAAAACTAAGTGACATCGCCGCGTTTGTGCCTTATTTTCCTGTTTTTCTCATCACTCGTCCCCATGAGGCTCTTCAGCGTCTTCACGGCCTGTTTTTAGTCTGTGCGCCTAATTAAATCAAACCAAGTCCAAATTAAAAGTGAAAAAGAGAAACCAGACAACAGGACTCGCGAGTCTTCAGATACGCAGCGTTTGATAAGATTTAACATGGAGCTGTGGAGGTCAAGGTGCCACGTTCATCCCGTTAAAAAGAAAAAAAAACTACAGCAGCACTCAGTGAAGCGCACGACTCTGCTGGAACGCTGTCCAGATCAAACCGCATGTCTGATCCAGACTTCATCAAAGCACATGAAGTCGTTTTTGAGATGCAAACGAGATTCAAATGAGTCTTAATCCGGAATGTAAAAACCACCCAGACAGGAAGTGATCCATGTTCAAACTGTGACCAACCTCGGGCCAGACACCCCGAGCTTCTCGCTCAGTTAGCAACTGCATTATTTTGTGGACTTTGCAGGGAACTTGACTTTCTGTGATCAGGTTGACTGGACTGATGATCCAGAACCTGATACTGGACCGTGATGTTAACCAGACGTCCAGCTAGGCCCAGAATGACCAAGACTTTCTGAGTCTGGAACTGGGGTGAGTGTTTTTTTAACAACTTCAGGTCCTGAATGTCTATTTGGTTAAAAACAGACCAACCAACAAACTGTGGTCCAAATTTGAGGTTACGATACGTTACCTGATCGTCTACTTATGCAACATATTAATACTACTTCACAAAATTCATTAATTCATTCATTCATTCATCTTCTACCGCTTAGTCCAATTAAGGGTCACGGGGGGCTGAAGACTATCCCAGCAGTCATAGAGCGCGAGGTGGGGTACACCCAGGACAGGACGCCAGTCTGTCGCAGGGCCACAAATAGACAAACACAGACACACACACACACCTACGGACAATTTTAAAGAGTCCAATCCACCTAACCTGCATGTCTTTGGATGTGGGAGGAAACCGGAGCACCCGGAGGAAACCCACGCAAACACGGGGAGAACATGCAAACTCCACACAGAAAGGCCACGGGAATTGAACCCATGGCCTTCTCGCTGTGAGGCAACAGTGCTAACCACTAAGCCACCGTGCTGCCCACTTCACAAAATTTGGCCCTGAAAATGCAGGCAGCAGTGTTTCAGAATTATAAATTTAAATTTAAACATTTTCAGGGGGGGAAATGGCCCCGGTCTCCCCTACAAAGCTCCCACCTGCAGCTGCACTTTTTTCCTGCAACAGGAGAAAAGAGTTATGGGAAAAGTTCTCCTAACGTCTGCTGCAGCAGGAGAACTTTTCCCATAGTTGTGTTCTGAGAACGCGGCTATGGGAAAGTTCTCACACAGTTCACACCAGAGAACTTTCGTGCGCTGTCCCACGGAAATGACACGTTGTGAGGAAGGGGAAAAAAACACTGCTATGTGACTTAAACAGCGGCTGATTCTCTTTTCTTGCCGGAAACAACAGACAAATAGAGTCCCGGTTGTCATGATTGACATCTTTAAATGGCTTTGACAGAGGTTGATGAATAAATTGTGGACGTGCGCATCCACAGTTAATGTACAAATATGATCATTAAATTTTTCCCTTTACACACCCTTTGAAAAAGCATAACGGTACAACTGCAGTGCAATTTTTTTTCAGGCACGCTGTTAACGCAGGCAATACGTGCATATATATATATATATATATATATATATATATATATATATATATAAAATCAATCAATCAATCTTTGGATGTATGAATCAATCTGTGGGAATTAAATTGAGAATTTAATTTAAAATTGGTGAATCAATCTTTTAAACCCAGCACTAACTCGGAGGGTAAAAATACTGTAACAGTCACCACCTCAAAACAAGAGTGAAACTTCTTAAGAGGTTTCAACAAAAATCTGGTCCCACTGATGCTTGCTGACATGATTAAAGGAAAATATTAGCCTGCATTTCTAAAACACTTTATGTTAATCAGAAAACTATTTGAGGGAGCAGATGATAAAGAATCATTTAGTATTTTGTCGAATCCAGTTCTGGTCCTGGATCTGTTGGGACTCAGAGGACGTAGCCACGGCAATGTCGTTTTTAAAAGCGTTTTTGTGATAGATGAGCAGGACTCTCTCGGCGCTCTCTGGAGTTTAGACGTGGAGATAAAAGGATAGAAATAACTTATTCCATTTTCCCTGGGGGTCAAAAGGTCAACATCAACCCCGGTGAACCAGTCTGACGAGAACTGGGTTTGTCAGAGATGCTTATAAAGAGGATTCCAGGAATAAATTTTTCCCGTTTGGAAGTGTATGAGCTGAGAACATCACCTGACCTTTTCCTGCCGCTCCCTCAGGTGAAGCATCGGGGGTTGTAGATTTATCCTGAGCGCTTCAGAGACATCTAATTCCCTCTGACAACATCTTAAATGGCTGCTGCTGTGTTTTTGTTTTTGTTTTTGGGGGGGGGGATGCAGCTGCTGCTGGAGATGGGGGGTTGATGTAACCAGGCTGAAATCACAGTTTTAACATCCCAATCTGTCAGAGAATCTGAAGACGAGTCGGCTGTCAGGCTGCGGAGCCGCACAAGGCGTCAAAAACACTAAAAACACGTTTTACTGCTGCGCTCGAGTTGTTACTTTTGGAGCTTTTACAGCAGCGATTGCCCCGTTGTGAAGCGGTGACTTCTCTATATTTGGAGATCTGGTTAAATGTCTCGACTCTGATCAAACTCTCTTTGAAAATCGTCAGTGGTTCTAATCCGTCTGTGCTACTGATCAATGACGCGCCTCAAAGTGTTTTTATTCATGTTGCTTTTTCCGCAGAGTGGGCCGTCCTACTCTGATCACACGCCGAGTGACCAGAAAAAAGGAAACGTGCCACAAAGAGAGTCAGACGTAAGATGTACTTTTGTTTTTACACTACGACAACATGCTTGTTTTTGTGCTCGACACCAAAGGCCGCCGCATTTTTGTTGGGTGCAAGATTACTGAAAAACTGCTCAACCCATCTGACTTCACCGGATGACCAACATTTAGGGGCGGGGCTAAACAGCTAAACAAGATTATGCTAAAGAATACACCTGCCAATCAACTCATGAGAGAAGTGAGGCTGCCAGGAGTAAATTCAGCTGTCCTGCAGAGTGGCAGGGCCCTGGAATTTGGAGGTGGTGTTTGATTTCTGAAGGGTTTCCAAACATCATCCAGTGGAGTCGTAGTTCACGGCTTGGGGGAAAATCCTGACTGTATAATTAGCTGACAAAGTAAACTGTGATGACTCTGCAGTAAGATAAGGAGACATTTGTTGGAGGAATGTGTGACCAGGTGACTCACTGTCTGTGGTCTAGTGACCTTTGTCCTGCTTACAGAAAAATCAAAGCACTTTCTTCCTCTAAACTTTCACCCTGTAGGGACGGTAATGAGTAGTTGTATAAAGCTGCTCCTCCTGCCAGGATGTTGGACATCTCCAGGGTTCAGGAGGCTGATCCAACAGGTAGCTGTGAACCGCTCAATCTCAGTGAGATTGGATCGGGGGGGAAACAGCTGATGACAGGTCAAGCTCCAGGAATCTGTGGTATTGGGGCTAAATGATTCAAGTGGGTGGGAGTTCTGTTCTCCTTGCAATCCTTGCTTCCATTTGGAAGACTGATATCATCCCAACTGCCTTGGAGAAAAGAATTTTCGCTTTCTGGAAAGGACACGGTGATCATCTGGAATTCAACAAGTACTGGATTGTTACACTGCTCTCTGTGTCTTTTAAGGTACCAGTGTCACCAGTTAGTGATCAAATCAGTCTGGATTAATGTCCAAGAAGTCAACCTTGGAGCACCACCTATCTCTGTCGGTATTCCACGAATGTATAAGTGTGAATATCGGCATGGCTTCTTTGCAGACTACGGATTTTCGTAAAATGATTGTTTGGTTGGGGTGCTTCGTGGGACATCCTGAGAATTCATGGGATGACTAATTACTGGCCGACACAGGTACCGTGAGTGCTGCTGGGGGGGGGGGGTTCTGGCTACTCCTCTGTTTGGTGCTTGGACTGGCCATTAAGAAAAGAAAAGATAAACTGATTTTTTTCTTTAATTTTCAGACCATGTTCTTGCTGTATCTTTGTGGACACCCTGACCTGATTGTAGGACTTGAGAAGCTGAGTGAGGAATCAGAGCATTTGGCTTTGTGATCATCCTGGGTCAAGACTAAGATCCAATCTTTAAGTGATTTCCTGGACAGAAGTGTTTGTCTTTGTGTTGAAAGTGTATCTCTGGAATGATGTGACGTCAGATGAACACTGGTGGAGACTCAAATGAAGAGGATCACTTGACGGAACATCACCTATGACATTTTGTCTGTGTGGTATGTTTCCTGGTTCACGATCCAGGTGCCTCAGTGTTGAGGACCCAAGGTTGGAAAAGGTAAAGGACACACCAGTGTTTCACCTGACTGCAGCAGATACATGGTTCCTTATGAGGTGGGGATGGAGTAGTTGTCTGCTCAGGTGGTTGCCATCCAAGACCTGGAGTGCTTCTGTAGTTAGGTTGATACGGTAACACACATATGCTCCCAGACTCGACCTGATCTGTCAGATGAGCCTCCTTCCTGAAAAATTTGAGCTTCCAAATAGTCTGTTGGATGAAGGGAATTCCCCAAAACACTTGAGACCTGAAACAGGATCCAGACGTGGGTGTCCAGATCACAGTGACATGAACATGAAAGGTACCACTGAGACCAGAAGGTCAAACATTCAGGAACTGTCTGTTCATCAACTTCTGAGGCCCTCAGGTTCAACTTGTGACCCCTTTGGGAGAGTTCTGACCCCCGCGTTGGGAACTACAGATCTTAAATGTAAAACTGAGTGAAATGTAGACTTCAGCAGCAGGTTTGTGTCATTGCGGTGAATCACAGCCTCAGCGAGGTCAATACCCGCATTAAGAAGGTTCTATAAGATCTGAGTGGCGCACAGCTGCACGCCGTGACGCGGAAACGACTGGGAAGCATCACACAGGGGAGTTTGCATTCTGCTCCGACGACCCGGCGCCGCTCAGGGAATGTAAAGGAAAACACGCGAGTGTAGTGAGATGTGACAGTTTCAAACGACGCGTTTGATGAGGAGGACACGCACGGAGCGTGTACGCCATCTCCAGTGTTAATATAGGTTAATACGACGCACAAAAACATAAAGGTATACAGCCGAGAATAAACCTGACAGCAAGCGACGAGAAGAGACGCGCTCGTGCAAACATGGCCCAGCTGACAGCAGCGTGCACACACGTGTGCACAAAAACATACACTCAGTGTGGGTGTGTGCACACGAAGAGAGTGAGTGTGTGTTTGTTTAACTGTCTGCTCCTGCAAGAAGACGTTAACGTCACTTCTGAGTCACATGACTGGAGGAAGGAAGGAAGAAACAAGAGGAGGAGGGGGAAGGACAGAGGGAGGCAAAAAGGAAGGAAGAAGACAAGAGGAGGAGGGGAAGGACAGAGGGAGGCAAAAAGGAAGGAAGGAAGAAGACAAGAGGAGGAGGGGAAGGACAGAGGGAGGCAAAAAGGAAGGAAGGAAGAAGACGAGTAGGAGGGGAAGGACAGAGGGAGGCAAAAAGGAAGGAAGGAAGAAGACGAGAGGAGGAGGGGAAGGACAGAGGGAGGCATGAAGGAAGGAAGGAAGAAGACGAGAGGAGGAGGGGAAGGACAGAGGGAGGCAAAAAGGAAGGAAGAAGACGAGAGGAGGAGGGGAAGGACAGAGGGAGGCAAAAAGGAAGAAAGAAGACAAGAGGAGGAGGGGAAGGACAGAGGGAGGCAAAAAGGAAGAAAGAAGACAAGAGGAGGAGGGGAAGGACAGAGGGAGGCAAAAAGGAAGAAAGAAGACAAGAGGAGGAGGGGAAGGACAGAGGGAGGCAAAAAGGAAGAAAGAAGACAAGAGGAAGAGGGGAAGGACAGAGGGAGGCAAAAGGAAGAAAGAAGACAAGAGGAGGAGGGGAAGGACAGAGGGAGGCAAAAAGGAAGAAAGAAGACAAGAGGAGGAGGGGAAGGACAGAGGGAGGCAAAAAGGAAGAAAGAAGACAAGAGGAGGAGGGGAAGGACAGAGGGAGGCAAAAAGGAAGGAAGGAAGAAGACAAGAGGAGGAGGGGAAGGACAGAGGGAGGCAAAAAGGAAGGAAGGAAGAAGACAAGAGGAGGAGGGGAAGGACAGAGGGAGGCAAAAAGGAAGGAAGGAAGAAGACAAGAGGAGGAGGGGAAGGACAGAGGGAGGCAAAAAGGAAGAAGAAGACAAGAGGAGGAGGGGAAGGACAGAGGGAGGCAAAAAGGAAGGAAGAAGACAAGAGGAGGAGGGGAAGGACTGAGGGAGGCAAAAAGGAAGGAAGAAGACAAGAGGAGGAGGGGAAGGGCAGAGGGAGGCAAAAAGGAAAGAAGGAAGGAAGGAAGATGAGGACAGAGAAAAGTGGAAGCAGGCTCACAAAGAAACAGGAAAGAAAAGAAGTAACATAACAGGGAAGGAAGACAGGAGGGAGAATGGGAAAACTGAGAAGGAAAGGAAGTTAATGAAGGAAGATTGGAGGGATGTAAAGGATGCAAGGGAGGTTAAGATGGAATAAAGAAAGAAGGGAGAAAGAGGAACTTAAAATGAAGGTAGAAAAGAAGTGAGAGAGGCAAAGAGGTAAAAGTAAATAAAGGATGGGAACAAGGAAACAAGGGGTTAAAATAAGGATGGTAGGATAGGAATAAAATAGTAAGTGAAGAGAAAGGAGAGAGCAGTCAAAACAAAGGAAAACTGAAAAGTGTCAGACTAAAAAAGAAGAAACAAAAGTGAGAAGAAAGGGGAAGGAATAGAAAAATGAGTCTGAAATAAAGTTGGGATGAAAAAGGAGGGAAACGAGAGAACAAAGGGAAGCAATTGAATGGACGAAAATAAGAAACTAATATGAGGAAGTAAGTGAGACACAAAGGGAGGAGAAAATGAGAAATGAAGGAAGGAGATCAAGGAAAAAGGGAAAAAGGAAACTTGGATGTGTGGAAAAAAGAAAGAAAAGAATGAAAAATGTTCAGAAATGACTGAGGGAATGAAGGAGGGATGCCAAGAAATATACAATTAAGGAGAGGTGGAAGGAAGATAGAATCAAAGGGAAGTGAGGAAAGGGGAGGAGGTAAAAATGAATGGAGAGAAAAACCACAATAATGTAAGAAAAGAACAATACAAATGATCAAAGATAGGAAGGAAGGAGATAAAGAAAGGAGAAGGATTGGGATGCGGGAAATGGTGAAGATGAAAGAGTGAAGGAGGAAGAAGAAAAGAAAAAGAACCACAGAAAGATAGAAGAAAGATAAGTCAAAATGAGAATAGTGAAGGAAAGTATAAAGGAAGAATTCCCAGAAGTTTGAGTCGGAATGAGCAGCATTAATTTTGGAAGTTAATCAACAGTCGTGAGTGGTGTGTAAAGTCAAAGGTCAAATACTAAGAAAAATACAAAAGTCATGTTTTTGTTGCAACTCTGCCAAATGTGTAGCCAAATGAAATCTTTATTGTGTCTCTGGGGTTAGATTCACTTCAGTGGAAAATCCTTTTTCTAAATTTCTGTTTTTATGAATATTTGTTAATTTGTTCTTCCAAAAAATTTTCTGAATTTATTTTTCTCAAATTCCTGCAAAAAGCTGCTCCAGAGCTAAATGTCATGGCAGGAAACAAAAGTGTGCACAGGCTCATCTGAGGACACGCCGGGTTGCCTGAGGACACAAGGACAGGTGAGACTGCCTGAGGACACGCCGGGTCGCCTGAGGACATACCGGGTTTGTGTTTGTGCGCTCATGCGGCGCTCTGCTGGCCTCTGACCTGAAGGATTTCAGGTGACTGAGCAGTTTATCTATGTTTTGTCTTGCAGTGAAGTGTGCACGCGCCAGCCCGGTGGATGTTTGTGCTTGTCATTCAACTGAATTCCCGGAATCCTGTGATGTTCCGAGTCTGAGCAAAGGTGATCGATCGTAAATGATGAAAATGTGCTCAAAGAATCGGCTTTAAATTTGAATCTTTTTGCAGAAATGACTTCACTTTATGATGGAATCATGTAAATCCAAAAAGGTCTGCAAGGAACTCAGACCCATCGGAAATGGTGAAAATAATGGGTGTTACCAAATCAAATGTTTGGTTTGTCCATAAAAACAAAAAACATTTATGATCTGAGGCAAGACCCAAAAGAGGAGGCGGGTGGCAGATCTGGAATCAGACTGTGGCTGAGGGTTACCCTCCAAGTGCTGCTGGAGCTTCTGAGCTCTGACAGTCAGAGCGCAATCATGACTGGTGTCACAGACTGAACAGTCCCCCCTAAAAATCGCTCGCCCTGCCTTCACTGCGCATGTGTCATCAGCCGCAGTTCACCGATTATCACCTTTGTTTCTGCTTCAAACTGCCTCCAGTCTTCATCTATCTCAGCGACAGATACCTGAAGCTTTTGTACAACAATCATTTCCACATAAATTCAGCATTATTTCATCATAAAAGGAAGCGATCACTGCACGTCCGTCATTTCAAAGCGTCACGGAATATCGCCTTGTTTCTACTTAAAACTGATTTTAGAATGATTTAAGAGGTTTTACCTTGTCATCTGATGGTTAATAATCCCATTAATTAATTTGATCGCTTTGGGTGAAGAGACTCTGTCTTAGACGTGCTGCTGTGGTCCAAAGTCACGGATGCGCAGACACCGGAATGAATGAAGATATGAATGGATGACTGGAGCCCGGAGTCGGTCTGTATGGGCGGTGCGTTTGTGTGAAACACACCTAAGTGCAAAACCCAACAGTGAAGCAAATTACCAAAGCACATTACCAAAAAAACTGCCCTTTTTATGACATTTAGTAGCTTCTTCTGAACTGCAGGTGTTTTGTTTCAGAAATGTTTGACTTTTAGGTTTTGTCTCAAATGTTCTTGTGCTTTCAGTCTTGTTAGATTGTTCTCTAAAATAACTGCATTTATGAATTTTCTTTTTTTTTTAATGAGAACGTTGTAACACTGGTCAAATCAGTTTTTAATTTTTGTTTTTATTTAAAGTTTTCTGTCAGTGTTTTCCACTTCCGGGCCACCGTACAGCAGAGCTGCGTGCGTGTGTCAGTCAGCTCAAGTAGGTCAGTAGTGAACCGGTTCTTATGTGTCCTCACTCGACCTCTGTGGAACAGTCACCCCCCCCCCCACCACCCACCGCCAGGATCTGATGAGCCTCGTGCAGTTTAACTCTTCAGTTACCGGCTGCCTTTGATCAGTGATCGCTGAAGTTGACCAGATAAAAAAACAAAAAACGACAGAGGGCGACACCTACAGGCCGAGCTGGGAATAACACCCTGCATGCTGGTTGTGGTTCACTGGATTGGTTTAATTAAAACCTGATTAGTAATTCAGTGTAAAGTGTCAAATACATCAAAAAAAATAATCAAATATTCACACATCAGATGTTTGATATTTCTAAATGATGAATTATCAAAATTGTTGATAAATGTTCTGACAACTGATCGTCCAATTAAAACAATTATTTCCACTGTCAAACTGATTCCACGGATTTGACTGGCTGACCTCTGACCTCTGCAACAAAATGTGTGTCAAGGGTCACGGGGTGGTGGTGGTGGGGGGGGTTTTTCACCCTGGACATGACGCCCGTCTGTCGCAGGGTCACATATCAAGCTGGAGCAGCTGGAGGGAAGCCACACAAAACACAGGGAGAACATGCAAACTCCACACAGAAAGGCCACAGGCAGGAATCGAACCCATGACCTTCTTGCTGTGAGGCAACAGTGCTAAACGCTAACTGCTAAATAAAATTAAATACAAAAAATATATAAAATGGCACTTAGAAATGGATACAGTAAAAGAGAAAACACATTTTAAAATTACTTTTTTTAAAAAGTCAGAATATTAAGATTTTAATAAATAATTCATATTAAAGTCAGTAAATGCTCAATTATCATTTGTGTATTAAACTGTCAATTTTTAAATCATTAGGAATTTTAAGGTGTGAATGATATGAACTGCTTAATTAATGAGTTGATAATTAAACGGTTTGATCCCCCCCTCATGTGTAGCTCGTTAAAGTGGCTGAGAACATGATGTTTAACTTTGACTGAAGCTGTTCTGGTTGAACATCGAGCGCAAGTCTGAGGGAAAACTCCTGAGTGAAGCTTTTGTCCTTCACAGAGCTCAACCACAAAAGTGTTTCACACTGACCTGTTTTCTCAAAGGTCAAAGAGAAGTTTGAGGTGAACCAGCCGTCCACCAAGAATCAGAAAAACCAAAAAATAAATCGAAACGAAACTAAAACAAGCTGCTGATGATGTCTGGCTCAGAACTGGATTTGGATTCAGATCGATTCCTATCCAGTGTCGCAGACCGACCGGTCCGCCCTGCCTCCACTGCGCATGTGTCATTTCGGAGCTCAGCAGCTCATCTTAAGACAGAGTCTCTTTACCCAAAGTGATCAAATGGATTAATGGGATTATAACCATCAGATGACAAAGTAAAACCTCTTAAATCATTCTAAAGTCAGTTTTAAGCAGAAACGAGGTGATAATCAGTGACGCTTTGAAATGACCAATGCGCAGTGAACGCATCAGCTAGCAGCTCGTGTAGCTGTGGCGCTGTGATCACTTCCTCCGGCTTTTATGATGAAATAATGCTGAATTTATGTGGAAATGATTGTTGAACAAAAGCTTCAGATATCAGTCACTGAGATAGATGATGACTGGAGTGCAGTTTGAAGCAGAAACGAGGTCATAATCGGTGAACCGCGGCTAATGACGCATGCGCAGTGAAGCAAGGGGGGACCGTTCAGTCTGCGACACCGGTTCACAACAGATCAGGTCTGGTAGCATGCAGACAGCCAGCCAGTTCATCCAACCCCTCCACAGTAACCTATCTGCTGCACTCAGGTGGACGTGTCCTCAGCCTGCTGACAGGTGGGCGTGTCCTTGACCTTCTCCAGTCTCTGTGGTCCTCAACACTGAGGCTCCTGCGTGCTGGATCATCTCCTGATTAACACCACATGGACAATATGTCAAAGCTGATGTTCCTTCACAATGTCAGAGATCCTCCTCATCTCACTAACTGTTCATCTGAGACAAAGTCTTTCCAGCAGTATCCAAGGATCTACGAAGGGACCTGGTACCAAAGACACCCTGACATCGCCGTAGGACACTGGTTAGTGTCCAAGTCTGACAACCATACAGTGAGACACGAAAGACTTGGACCTTCAATGCTGTTCTCTTGCAGAGTTATCGGCACCACCAGACACCTCTGACCTTTGATGTCATAACTCCATAAGCTCTTCCCAGGCATCTCTGACTCTCAAAGGCTGAGGACCCAGAGACATAAACGTCACCGCCGAGATCAGTGAATGTCTCCATAAGTTCAGCACTTTCACCACGTACAGAGACGCGTCTGATGGCCGAAACCAGGATGTCACTGAAAACCTGGATCCAGGACCAACCCAGACACTGACAAAAGCAGCGAAGTCACTAGTTTCCACAACCTGACCCAGCACTCAGTCCACAGAAGAACCAATCAGTGTCGGAGACTCCGCCCCTGCACGTCACATGCCGCATGTTCCAGCCTGGTTCTGGGAATCGAACCAGTTCAGGTCACCGCTGTGCTCGGCTCAGGTGGACTCGCACGTTAATTCTGTTTACGTGAGAACTGGCCCCGCCCTCCTATGAACCTGTCAATCAGGCAACTGTCAAGAGCCCAAAAAAGTCAGATTTAGGAAGCCGCGGTTTGTTGTCAGCAGAGATTTTTAGGGGAGACGTGAGAACAGGAGTGTTTGTGCCGGCGTCTTCAGAATCCACAGTCACTGAATGTTGCCAGGCAAACGTGCCAGCTGCAGCCAATCGGCAGAGTTTTGGCCAACATTGCTTAGCAACTACAGTTAAAACATAAACCACTCCAGGCTTAAAAAGCTCTTTAAAACAGTAATCAGGAGCCGTCAGTGTCACCAAACTCTGTGCAGATAAAAACGGTTCGAAGGAACCATCAAGGCAAAGAAAGAGGGGAAAAAGAGCCGAAAGTTGTCGAAACACACAGAGAAGAACAGATGCCAAGTAACAGCAGTTTACATTCAAGATGTCTAAAGCAGAAAAAAGGAAAATGTTTGAAAATTAAAAACTTTTTTATCATGTTTATTTGTGAGCTAATTAAATTGTTTTTCAATGTCAGTGTGGCAGCCTGGAAGCAATAAAATTAATGATTAAAAAGCTGGAACAGTACTCAGAGAGAACATGCTTTGGTCCACAAAGACCACCCAACAGAGGAGACTTTACCCATCATGCATCTGTGCACAGACGTGAAAATGGTAAACATAAAACATCGTGGAAGGCTTCAGGAGACTCATGATTTCTGATGGACCTTGGCTGTGTGGAGATTATACGCCTTTATGATGTCATAAAGATCAAAAGGAATTGGGATTCACAATGTAGAGATCAAAGGCAACATTGCCAAAATTGCCAAAATTTTATCAAATCACTAATTGTTCTACGGAGTAAACAAACAAACAAACTGGTGCTCTGGAGCTCATGTAACCCTTTGACTTGTAAAACCTGTTGTATTGAATTCAGCCACGAGGGGGCGAGAGAGTTTGGAGCAAACTTATGGTTTAACTTTAGCTTTTTGGGGGTGGGGGGGAGATGTTGCATCAGAATAATGCGGGCAGCCTGCAGAGGGCAGTATTTCATATTGGCGGAGGTCTGCAGGAGTCAAGAGTTCAGGCTCACTGGAACATAAAAATGTGAAAAGTAACAAATATATTTTAAGATGTCATGTTTAGTTGTAAACTTCAGAGCTCAGATGGGGGGTAAAAAATCATCTTTGTAGCATTTTGGGGAGAAAAAAATATAGATCTGCTTGTATCCAGAAAAATACACAATTTATCTCTGCAAGGCAAATAATAATAATAATGATAATAAAAACAAAATCTTAAAGTCAAAATTTACAACAGCAATTTTCTGTCACGAAAAAACAAACACACAATTCATGGGCAGTATTTATTTGGTGCAAAAAGCAGACTGATATAAATAAGCAGTTGTGACCCAACAGGTGAACATGAATGAGCTGGTTCGTCATTATGCAAATGATGAGCAAGCACTGACCTTTAACCCTTTAAAGACATAAGCATTGTGCTGCATTTTGACATAACATTCATGTACATATGAGCACAATTAAAAAAATATTACCAGTTCAACTTCATAGCTCAGAAATGATGACCCTTTGACCTCAGAGGAAGTCGGCACTTTGAAAACGTTTGCATCGTTGTATTTCAAAGCATGACTTTTTACACCCCACAGGACGGAACGCATCAAAACATTGTTTTCAGCAGGAAATGTTTTTCTTTACTGCCGCCAAGTTCCACGGAGGTTGCTTTCACCTGTTTTTTTTTTTTTTTTTTTTGTAAACAGCCTGGAACCCACAATTTTTCGCGTATTGTTATGAAAATTGTACAGAGGATTCATATCCTGATAGGCAAGAACTGATTCAATTTTCAAGGTCAAAGTCAGGAAAAATCTTGGAAATATCCCTCTCCGTTAACATCAAATGAATTTTCAAAAGTTCATAACTCTGTCAAAAAAGATCAAGTTTCTTTCATATGTGTTATCTAGGATGGTATCCTTTATCGACAAAGTTTGATCCAGATCTGATCCACATTACAGATTCTGTGGCCATTGAAATTTAACATTGAAAACACCATTTAATGTATATTTTACATTATATCTTAATCAAACGTGCCCCAGTCACTCTCATATTTGAAAGTGAGTTGCAGACTGGCACTATCACCTGAAAAAGTTTGATCCGCATCTGATCTGGATTGTGTATTTTGTTGACATTTGAATTTAATATTGAAAAGCCCATTTGGTGTACATTTGCATTACATCTCAATCAAAACGGCCTCAATCACACTCATTTTTCTGGATTTACCTACAACACCAAAATTGGATGGCGGTTCCAGTTTTATGCCCATTTGTCTTCCAGTTATTGGTCAGAAAACAAGTGTCAAAAAGCAATGACAAATTACGCATAGCAGAGATAACCAATGTTCAAGTGAAAATGATCTGAAGAAGAATTCAGAAACCAAAGAAGTTGGAAAAAAAAAAGAAACCTGACAACACCACAAACATTCAAGTGCATGAACTACGAGGTCTATTAGAAAAGTATCCGACCTTATTATATTTTTCAAAAACCATATGGATTTGATTCATGTTTTTACATCAGCCAAGCTTGAACCTTCGTGCGCATGCGTGAGTTTTTCCACGCCTGTCGGTTGCGTCATTCGCCTGTGAGCACGCCTTGTGGGAGGAGTGGTCCAGCCCCTCGTTGGATTTTCATTGTCAGGAAATGGCGGAATGATTTGGGCTTTTTTTCCATCAGAATTTTTCAGAAACTGTTAGAGACAAGCAGCTGGAAACCATTCAAAAAATTTACCTGGCTTTCGGTGAAAATTTTACGGGCTTCACAGAGAATAAGGATTGTTACTACAGCTTTAAGGACGCCCCACAATGGCGCACGGCGTGCCGCGCTCTGAGCCGCCATCAAGAGGCAGAAAACACCACATCATTTCTAAACGGATGGCTGTGTGGAGCCGGGACCATCGTGAGCAATTTCTCTGGTTATCACAAGAGCTGGACATCAGCAATTTTCCGGCAGATTTCACTTTTAACAAGAGATTTTGTCATAGAAAGCCGTGCGGAGGCTTCTCGCGTCACGACCGATTCGCTGATCGAGCGAGACAAAGGAACACCTCCGTTTCGGAGTGCCAGGGGACAAGTTGGGACATGCCGAGCTCTCCACAATTTCTCTTATACTCACTGGGCTGGTAAGCATTGAAAGCCGAGATAGGCGTGGAAAAACTCACGCATGCGCACGAAGGTTCAAGCTTGGCTGACGTAAAAACATATGAATCAAATCCATATGGTTTTTGAAAATAATAATAAGGTCGGATACTTTTCTAATAGACCTCGTAAATACATACTCTGGACATTTGATCACATATAATTTAGTGTATGAAAAGCCACTTTTAACAGGACTCTGACCTTGAAAATATTTTCCAAGGTAAAAACTTGTGGAATTGGAAACTAGTGTTGGTGGAGGTTTGCACTCTGAGCGTGGCGGTCTAGTTTTAACTTTCATATATATATATATATATATATATATCTCCTGAAATGTTTCCAGTACACATTTAGTAGCATCTTAAGCAGAAACGTAACTTGTATTATTGGTGTAGCTGTTCTCTTCCAGAACAAAATAATAAAGAGCAGACTTAACTGCAGATCCGGCTCTTCATGGAGTTCTGAAGGCACATATCACTGGTCATATTACCTGTACACTGCTCTTTATACTTACGTATTATTGTATGTATATTTTTTAAATGCTTTCATGAAAAAAATATTAGTATTTATATGGTGGTTGTATGCATATTTTGCAACATATTGGTGGGATAAAATTCCCTACGTGATATATCATTCTGAAAGTTTAATGTGCAGGTTGTGGGAAACTCAAACTCAAAAACTGACAGGAAATGGACTTCGGTGTTAGATGTTGTATTGAAAGATGCCTTCTCTAAACAGAAAGTTGCTACTACAGCTAGCAAGCTGATCACACAGCGCTCTGCCTCCTCCTCAGCTCCGCACCCAGATGGAGGGGCCCTTGCCCTCAGCGTGGATCAGTAAAGTTATGCAATTAAGTGGAAAATGTTGCAACTGTCATTTATATGCGGTGACCATATGTACACTGTCAGTGCTAATTTAACACTGGTGATTTTACTGCATGTAATTACTTTTTATATAAAATGTGTTTTTATGTTCAAATGTGCATTACATTTGTTTAATGTGAATTTTAGATTCTTTTAAAAACTAATCAGCAATGTTTTGAAGCAACTAAAACATTCACACAATGAATATTTATAAATAAGCTATAAATAGTTAAATCTAACACTGTAAAAGCCAGAAGGAATTGACCGTAAATACGTTTTAGCAGAAATGCTCATGTATTAATTATATATTCTTGGGTAATAGACTGAAGTGCTAAAGTAAAAGGCTAAAATATGCTAAATCGTTTTTTTTTTTTACAGTCAAATAGGAAAAAAAATTCTAGTCTGAGTATTAGGGGAGGTGATGGTCTAGTTGTTAAGCGTTTGTCAGAATATGTAAATTACACGACAACTAATTTATGTTTTATAGAAAACATTTCACTCATAAATAACACTACTTGGTGAGTGACACACTCAATATAATTAATAAATATAATGCCCCAAACCATTGATATGATTCTGTATTTAAATATGACGGTCCGTTTGGTTTTTAATTGAACATTATCATTACGTAAAGTCAAAAAGCCTATGGATTGTTACACGCACAGCTAATACGTGTTTAAAAAAAAATCAAAATCGCACTCCCAACATTACCTGTACACCGATATCTTGTCTTTCGGCTGTTCCCGTTAGGGGTCGCCACAGCAGATCAACTGTTTCCATCTCACCCTGTCCTCTGTATCTTCCTCTGTCACATCAACCACCTGCATGTCCTCCCTCAGCACATCCATAAACCTCCATCTGACCCTGGTGGTCAGCAGGGCTGTGGGAGGGAAAGCAGCCTATTTGTAAATGACTGTGCACTGTGATCGTACACGAAGTGTAGATTTTCCTCTAAGCTGTTCCGGGAGGAATGCAAAACATAAAACCACGTATTGTGAATAAATATGTGCGAAACATAAGACAAATCGTGAAGAAATTCACATTTCCTGAGATATTTTTCAGTATTCACGTTTTTAGGATAATTATGGAATAATCCTGTTGTGTCTGATTTTTGGATGTTCATGCTGGTTATACGGTTGCAAATTCAGCTTCACAAAGGAGTTTTACGCCAACGCGTTAACAGAGCCATAAAACGGATATTTGTGACCATATAACAGCATGAACATCCACATATCAGCGGTACGTGCCTTTCTCTCGCTCTCAGCTAACAGCACTAATAACTAGCAGTGCGCGCAGCCGATGTTCTGTCAAACTGTGCATCTCGTCGCATAAATCAACAGTTCCGCGTCCTGACAATATGACAATTCAACAGGAATGACATCTCGTCAGAATACCGGTCAGGGAGTAATATGAGCGAAGCATCACGAAGCTCACGCATGGTACAGGGCATCCTAAAATCCACAGTAAAACAGGAAATGTTCAAATGTCAAACAATTCCTGGATTGGGAACTCGGTGGCAAGCTCACACTCAAACAGGAAGTGCCAACTTTTCAGTCACAGTGAAAAAGGAAATGAACACTTCCTGGCATGGGTGGAGCTAGAGCAGAGGTCGGGGTTTAACTGGACTCACCTGAAATCTGATTGGACACAGATGATTGACATGTCACGGCACCACACGTCTGGTTGAAAGAGCTGCATTTTCAAATCAGTGAGTCACATTGACTGCTAGGTTCCTCCTGTCCAGTACTTAGTGCTGTGTACCACAAAAAGTTCTAATCCACCTTAGAAGAAGAAAAATGTTTGCTTCAGATTTGAACTGAACACGTCGCTTAGGGTTAGGTGATCTGAATCCAGAATCTGGATCCAGATCACCTCCAAAATTTAACGGTGTATTCCATGGTCTAATCTGTATCTGTGTTGAAAATGTTGTCAAAATCCATGCAGTAGTTTTGACATAATCCTGCTAATTGTAATCCTTCAAAGCCTATATAAAGTGAAACTTGATCCAGGATCCCGGATCCGGATCACCTCCAAAATGTAATGGTCTTCCTTGGTCTAAATATCTGTCTATGGTGAAAATCGCGTCAAAACCTGTGCAGTAGTTTTGACGTAATCCTGCTAACAGACAGACAAATAAATAAATAAATGCCAATGATTTTATTACGTCCTTGGCGGATGTAAAAAAATAAATAAATAAATAAAAAATGCAGCACTTTGTGTGTCATCTGTAATTTTAAGATATGAAAAGTAAATGTAAATACCTGCTGGGCCTAGAGATGATTTTAACATGTTAACTGTCCCTTTGAGTTCAGTGAAATCTGTCGTTCTGAAATGTAAAGAGTATGACACAGTAAGGTAAATATCCTCAAAACAATGATCACACACAAAGCTGCTGAGTGAGGGGAGCCACCAAAATGCCGAGATTCCACATCAAAGCATTTTGTTCTTCGTTGAAGCTTTGACTGGAGAGGCAACAGACAAAGGTTGTACAATCAGACCAAGTACCTGGTGATGAAATTGGCTATGTTTAACCGAACAGTCGACAAGGATTGTACTTCAGTTTTATTGTTTGACAAAACAAAGTGCAAAATAAATTACATCTTTGATTTTTTTGTCTTTTTTAAAAACAAACATGTTGATCAGAGACAGTGATTCATTAGAAAATGTCCTAAATAAAACGCTCTGGCCAAATTAATTTTTCTGAAATAGAAAATAATTTATCAAGAGCAAATAAATATTCAACAGCTATTTTTTTCCCCAGAAAACTGGAAAAACAAAAGCTGAAAAATGTAAAAACAAAATCAACAACTTCCCATTCTAGCAAATCTGTTTTGGAATAAAACAAGAAATTACAATGTGAAAATAAACACTTTAAATGAACAAAACCACTAAGTGGAGAGAAAATATAACTTGAAATAATATTTCAGTCAGAAAACATCCAATTCAATATTACATCATATTTGCACAAAGTGTTGCACAATCGATTAAAAAAAAATGTCAGAATGGCAGCAAGTAGAGCGAAGGGTAAAACCACCGGGCTGAACTCGAACCAAATCCAACTCGGCAAACAAAATCTGTTTATTTTGCTTATTATTTCTAACAAATTCTAGTTTTATAAAATCCTGCTGTGCCAGAGCATAAATGTTTTTAAAACATAGCTTTAAGCTATCGATTTAATGCAACCGTAAAAATATTTCACATCAAATTCTGTGAATCAATTTAATTTGCATTTTAATCACAGCCCATGTGGACGCTGCTGATATCTGCTGCAATAGAAGTAAACAATGTCCAAAGAGAAGGTGGCTAGCATTTTAGCTAGCTGTGCCACATAATCCAGTTTGATCAAATCCTAGTTTATATAAACTGTTCCAAAAACAGAGCAAGATCACTTCTGACAGATTACCTTCAAGTAACCATTAATTCGTACCCATTCGTAGTGACTGTGCTAAGCAGTGCATTAGCTAGCTTAGCCCAGCTGCTACAATGATTCACCAAGGATTTTTAGTAAAATTACTAACACGTCAGCATGCTGCTGTGTTAGTACTTTTACTAAATAAAGCTAACATTATGGTCATGACATTACATGTTAGCAGCATGTCTTGTGAGCTTGTCGCCAACGTAAACGTTAGCCAACCTTTTACTGTTAAACGGGATAACAGGAACCGATCATCATATGTAGAAGCCCAAAGAACTTTTGAGGAGGACACACGCGTGAAATTAGTGTTGTGAATCTGTGGCGGCAGTTTACGGACAGCTAAACACAAAAATATTAAGTTGTGCAGAATTTACTACCGAGACGTTTTATTTTTCAGACCGCCACCAAGGAAATCCTGAGAAAGTCACACTCTGAACTTTGCGCTCACCAGTGGTGGGCACAGCTAACCAAGAAGTTGGCTTCGATAACTGTTAATCCGCTAACTGCAAAGTTAACTTTTATAAAGCTTAACTGATAAATCCCTAAAAAAAAATAAAATAAAAAAAATTTTAAAAAAACTTAGCGGAAGTTACAGATAACAGCTAAACCGATAACTTTCGGTGTTGACCTCAGTACACGGCAGCTACTGACACAACGAGTCAGCACTTCTGTCTCAGATAGCCCTTCTCTCAGCAAAAGAGACCTGTTGATCAGAGATCATAAAGATGTGCCGGTCATTTCTCTGGAGTCTTGCACAGGCAGACACGTTTGACTTATGGTTATAATTTTAAACAAACTAATTGGGGACAAGTTATTGAAATTAACATCACGTCTGTCGTTTTACAAAGTGAAAATATCAGCTATATGTTTTAGTTTTAAAGTAATGCGCTAATTTTGAAGGTTTTAAACACACGCCATGAATACCGCAGTGTTCAGGGCAGTGTGAGCAGCCACACATTCGCTAAAAGTGATGAAGGACTTAACAGAATTTTCAGTTTTCAAATTGCCTTTTCTCTACAAATTAAAAAATGACATAGCCCACCACACATTTCAGTAACTGTGTGTTATACTGACCAGCCAACCACTGGCATCAGGAAACTAATGTAGCCATAATGCAATGCGACATATGTGTCTAAACGCTAAAACCTTCAAAATTAGTGCATTCTGTTAAAATTAAAACATAGTTGATATTGTAACTTTGTAAAACGACAGACATGTTAATTTCAATAACATGTCCGCAATAATTTTGTTTAAAATTATAATAAGTCAAAACTGTCTGCCTGTGCAAGACTCCAGTGAAATGACTGGCAGGTCTGTATGGTATGAAGAGAAATTATCTTTTTTTCTTTCCCTTCCTTTCCTCTTGCGTTCTGTCTGATAGTCAGCTCTCCTCTGCCTGCAGAGGATAGAGCTCTACCATTCATGGCTGTCTGTTTGCTACAAAGCATGTAACAGACAGGCACTTAAATCTTTGATTTCAGACTTTACAAACGTCTTTAACTGTTAAGCTTTATTCATTATGCCCGCAAAAATATGTTAGCGGTCTAAAAGTTATCGTAACTAAATTTATCGTAAGCTAATTGGCCCGCTGATGGTTTTCAAAGTTATCTAGAACGCTAATCCGCTAATGAAATCGTAACTTTGATAATTAGCGGATTAGCAGAACTGTGCCCACCACTGGCGCTCACACACATGAACTCGAGTTTCCAGAATGTTCTAGAAAACCACCAGGAGGCACTTAATCAAACACTTAAATAAAAATCATAAAGAAAGAAAAATAGTCTCTTTTGACCTGTAGAAATGTTTTAGAAGCAAAGTTTCATCTGTTAACTCATTGAGATTCTTGGGACAAAACTTGAAATATAAATTATTGTTACACTTTTAGTGAGAACAATAAATCTAAAGTCTGATTTATAAAAACAAAGCAAAACACCAAAGCGATGTCCAAAAGTGTAGCCAAAATACCATCCGGACATGCTTCAATGCTTCAATCATGAAACCAGGTTCGGTTCACAGAGTTAGTGTTGTTACATGCAGGCAGTTACAGCCACAGGCCATTAGGGCGCAGTAGAGGCATTTCATCTTCACTTTTGAGGACTTATTTTCAAACAGACTATGACTAAAAGGTAGAACATGGACCTTTTACTTCACGTTAATTAATCAGCATAAATGGAATTAAAGTAGCCCCATCCCCTCCTTTTTACAACTTCCATAAAATTTTCTACATCAGGCACTTGTGAAGTCCATCAGAGCTCCAAACCACCAAAGTGATGCCGGGCGGGACCCAGTTCTCTGTTGAGTTACTTAGTTCTGGACCCCCCGGTTTATTCTCCTCTTTGCGCTGATCCTCTCGTCCTTCCCGTCCAGGCTTCGAGAGCCGCGATAGGCTGCAGGGGAACTTAGCTCAGTGTCGTCCACAGCGAGTGCAGGGTCATTAGGGTCAACAGGCCGCGGTGCTGGGTAGTTAGGCTGGTAGTAGCGGTATGGGTCGTCCTCCTCAGCCTCGCCGTAATTCTGGAAGACGTCAGGCGGCAGCTGGACTGCAGGGATAACGCCGCTGTCAGTGACATCTTCGTCCTCTGTGTTGCAAAGCAGCCAGCCAGCCAATCAGGCAGTGAGGCAGCCAGCATGTCAGACAGCCAATCGCTCATTGGGAAGCCAAAACAAAGATGGCCGCTCCACCACCGAAGTAAGCGTTGCTTTTGATTAGTTTGTTTTTAAGCACACAAAGCAGGGCAGGGAAAGAATGAGTAAAAGACACAGGACGAGGTGCTAATGGAGGTGAATGACTCAGTGTTGCCATGGTTACAGTCTTACAACACATTGCTGAGTTAGCATTAAGATAGGATAGCATGCAGAATCTGAATTCACTGATTTAAAAGAATTCACTCAAGAACACATTTAATCTTCAAAAGTAATTCATGTGTAAACTGCAGCTGTGGGGCTGGAAACAGTCACGGATAAGTTAATTATTCAGTTAATGCCGCTGACAGCTAGCTAGGCTAGCTCTTAGCTGACTCAATTGATTTTATTCAGCTCAACATACAAAGCATACATTTCCAAGAGACACATGCTTCAACCAAAGTCTATAACAGGTTTAGAAGAGGTTTACGCTGATATTATAGAGTAGGTCATCTTCCACCTGCAACTGGAATAATTGTTAAATAACGAGTGTGAATTCTAAGGTAATTCAACCATGTTTCCTAGAAATGTAACTAATCAATGTCCAGTTAACAATACTGTCTACATGTTTTTAAATAGACTATAAAAACTTTCCTAATAATTATCACATATCAGGTGATATTACACTGGAAATGTAACCGTTTCCTGTGCAGATTATTATCAAACTATAAAGTCTTCAGATCAAACTGTAGAAATCTTTAGTAAAACTGAACTAATTAATCAATTCTGGGGGGAATCAATCAACAGTTTTAACAATCAACTCCGTAAAAGGATTTCTTGGGGGGGGAAAAAAAAATATATATATATATATAAATATATATATATAACTGCTTTAAACATGTTATAATCTGGATTGTTATTTTTCACTGAGTCAATGTTACGAACTAACAGTAAAATGTCCTAAACAGTCTTTAATCTGGTAAAAAGTTTGGATGGTTTCAGTTTGGTCTAAAGCCATATATTTTTTATTTTATTTATGTAATTTTTAGTGATGCCTTTGACAGCTGTATGATTTTTAGCATGATATCTTAGGAATGCCTAATCTGATTTTTGATCAAAACTGTCAGGTACATCCGGCCTGTAGATGTTAAGAAGTGAGTCAAATTTGTTCTGGATCTTTCAACATTCAAAGTCACAGATCAAGGTCAAATTTCTGGCACCATGCTAATATAATGGAAAATAGCTACTTTTATGAATATTAGTTAACCCCTTAACGCCTATTGTCGCATACACGAGGTCTATTAGAAAAGTATCTGACCTTATTATTTTTTTCAAAAATCATATGGATTTGAATCACGTGTGACTGCGTCAGACAAGCTTGAACCCTCGTGCGCATGCGTGAGTTTTTTTCACGCCTGTCAGTTTCGTCATTCGCCTGTGAGCAGGCTTTGAGTGAGGAGTGGTCCACCCCCTCGGCGGATTTTCATTGTCAGGAAATGGCGGAATGATTTGGGCTTTTTTTCCATCAGAATTTTTTTCAGAAACTGTTAAAGAGACTGGCAGCTGGAAACCATTCGAAAAATTTATCTGGCTTTTGGTGAAAATTTTATGGGCTTCACAGAGAATAAGGACTGTTACTACAGCTTTAAGGACGGCCTTAAGGACGCTCGGCGTGCTGCGCTCCGTGCCGCCATCGAGAGCCACAAACCACCGGATCATTTCTAAACGGATGGCTCTGTGGAGCCGGACCGTCGTGTGCACTTTCTCTGGTTATCACAAAAGCTGGACATCAGCCATTTTCCGGCAGACTTCACTTTTAACAAGAGATTTTGTCATGGAAAGCCGAGCGGAGGCTTTGCGCGTCACGACCGATTTGCTGATGGAGCGAGACAAAGGAACATCTCCGTTTTGGTCTCACAGGACGGCTTTGAGATGGCGTTCAGACAGCTGTCGGTGGTTTTTCCATCGAGTGATTATCCGAGAAATTGTGGATGTGCCTGGACATGCCAGAACATGTCCCGTGAGGCTTCATCACGGCGTTGCTGTGTCGCAAATTTGCAACATACCATTATTATTATTATAACATTATAACATAAATTATTACCAAAATACCAAAATTACTAATTATTTTTTGTGCAAAAGTGTAATTAATAATCTCAACATTATTTACCATCTACTTAAAGGCAAAAACACACACAAAACATTTTTTTATATACAGCTATATAAATTCAGGCGTTAAGGGGTTAAGATATTTTTTGTTGAAACCGAAACTTGACTGTATAAAAGCACGTGTAAAATTGTGAAATGTGGGCGTGGCTGAATACTTCTTGTGGAGTTCTTGATGAACATACCCCAGTGTGAAATACTTTGGTTTTACAGTATAAAAGTGACACAAAGATGAAAGAAACACATGCAGACTCACATGACCCCTGCAGGCTGCATGCTGCACAACACCACTGACCTTTAACCTCACCACACATTCATGCATTCACGCTCCAGATCACTTGTAAATACGCAGATGTCAAAACTAATTATTAATAAAACACAATGGAGGCTTTGCATACCTTCTGCAAACTGTAAAAGTGTTCAAATCTAAGTTCCCATCAGCCCCCTGTGGTGATCAGCTCAGGCAAAGAGATTTGTTTGATACTGAAACTTTTTTCCTTTAACAGCTGTGGGTTTCGTTTTTGTTTTTCTATAACTGACACAAAGTTAAAGTTCAGCCTTTAAAACTTGTTGCTTCATGTTTTTAATTCAGGTTTTTGAGTCTGAGATCAGATTTAACAGAAGAATAAATGTTGGTTTTTCAGTTCACAAAACCACGAGACTTGGACTCATGTAGATTTCAGGTTCCGCCATGACGACTTTAATGTTAAATGACCTTAGGCTTTGTTTGTTTATTTTGTTTATACACTTTTTTAAAATGACACATTTTAATGTTTTTTTAAACAGTAACTTAATAGTAAAATTTCTTAATACATCTTTATAAATTCATTCATTTTCTATACCTGCTTATTCCAATTAAGGGTATCAATAAATTATTATTCATTTTTATTCATTCACTTAATTATTAATTTAATATATCATGAATATATTATTAAAAAAATTGTTGTAAAATAGTCCCAATGAGCTTTCACATAAAATAGGATATTAAAAATATATAATTTTCATGTTTGTTATGGTGAGTGTAGAAACAAATGTGCAACATTTAAAGTGGTGAAGAATAAAGTAAGTGAAAGGACTTTTCGTGCCAGTTAACGTGCACAGTGCCCCACATGCTTCAATGCGCACATTTCTCTGCAGCACATAGTAAACATGAGACTGAAGAGTTCAATATTTCTCAAAACATCAGCTGCACAAAATAGCGTTCTCCTGCAAAGTTCCTGTGACACCTCTGTAAATTCTTAGTGTGAAGGCCTCCTAATGGTCCTCAAGTCCCTGCTGCCATGTTTTTATTGGTCTGTTATAGACGAGGACAACGATCTCAAAGGTCTGCTGAGACAACATTTAATCATTTGGATCGCTCACAGGTGTTTAAGTTTTAAACAGTCGTCTGTTAACTGATAAGTGTTCAAGTTTAAGATGTATTGTTGAGAGAAACTACGTACCTCCAACATTGTAACCCACACAGGAGTTCTGGTCGCAGTAGCCTGGAGGCCCAGCAGGACCGATGGGTCCAGGAACCCCGGGCCGCCCAGGTGATCCAGGATTTCCTGGACGTCCTGATGAACCTTGGTTACCAGGTCTACCCTGACCTGGGGCACCTAGATAGGTAAAAGAAAAGATTTAGGCAAGTCTGAAACTAAGAAATGTTTGAGGATTATAGAAAACTGATCAGACTGAGGTTCAAAGTGGAACAGTAAAGTCCAACACGGACTGACGTGATTTCTTTTACCTGGGGTGCCTTGGGGTCCTCTGGGCCCTTGGACACCAACACCAGGTGATCCCTTTTCTCCCTTATCTCCTGGAAGACCTGAATACACACCATAAATATTGTACATAGGACTTATGTAAGATTTATTTTCTGACTAGCACATATTACTATGGACAACAAATATACTTCTGCTCGTGGGACATGTCAACAGTCATCTGGAGCCCATGTCACCCATATCATCGCTGTGGGCACTGTGGGTCTATGGTCATCATGGGTATATTGTTGCCGTGGCGATACTGCGGGCATATCATTGCCGTGGGCGTATTAATAGCAACGGCAATGATATGGGCGTATTGTTGCCGTGGAAATATCAGTACTGTGGGTGTGTAATTGCCGAGTGCGTATTATCGCCTCGAGCGTATTAATAGCCATGGGCGTATTGTTGCCGTGGAAATATCAGTCCTGTGGGTGTATCACTGGCATGCGTATTATCGCCTCGGGTGTATTAATAGCCATGGGCGTATTGTTGCTGTGGAAATATTAGTACTGTGGGTGTATAACTACCGAGTGCGTATTATCGCCTCAGGCATACTAATAGCCATGGGTGTATTGTTGACGTGGAAATACAGTGGTCCCTCTTTTATCGCAGGAGTTACTTCTAGAAATAACCCACAATAGGCGAAATCCACAAAGTAGTCAGTGTTATTTTTTTTTACAATTATTATAGATGTTTTAAGGCTGTAAAACCCCTCACTACACACTTTATACACTTTTCTCAAACAGGCATTAACATTTTCTCACTTTTCTCTCTTGTGTAAACACTCTCTTTTTTCTTCTGGGCGAGAAGATTATAAACAGACACACGCAGAACACAGTGAATCCAGGTCATGGCCATGGAGCTCTGCGTCTGCGGTTACCGAGACCATGCAGCGGGCGCTGCGGATTTTTCCGCAAGAAGTCTATCCTTGCGGGCTGCTGGAGCGCTCCGCATCAAAACAGCAAGCGTAGTCTCTGGACCTGTTACCAGAGTTGTCCGCAGCTCTGCACAACAGACGGGGGCCGTGTGAGTGGCCGTGTGAGTGGCCCACTGAGGCGCTTACCGAGCCTGCAGACTCATTAAGCGCATCGGAGGCAGTGAGAGCAATCGTGGTGATGCCGGCCGGTGCCGTGACCGGCCCGCCTGATAAGGACGCAGAACACAATGCACTGTTAAAAAAAAAAAAAAAAAAGAAGCAGCATGCAAAACTGCACTAAAACGATCCGCGAAACTGCGAGGCCGTGAAAGGTGAACCGCATTATAGCGAGGGACCACTGTATCAGTACTGTGGGTGTATCATTGCCGTGGACGTATTATCGCCTCGGGCATATTAATGGCCATGGGTGTATTGTTGCTGTAGAAATGCGAGTACAGTGGGTGTATCATAGCTATAAATCCTTAGATTGCCTTGTATCAGTGAGAAGTTGGATGCCTTGAAATTTCCTACTTTTACAACTCTGATAAGACTGAAATGATGGTTCTTGGTCCAGTGAGACATCGGCATCAATTTGACCAGTTAACACTTAGCCTAGGCTCCTGTGTCATACATCACACTGACAAAGTGAGGAACCTTGGGGTAATTTTTGATCTTATGTTGTCCTTTGACCTCCACATTAGAGATATTACGAGGACTGCTTTCTTCCACCTGCGAAATATAGCCAAGATTCATCTCATCCTGTCTATGGCTGATGCTGAGACCCTGATTCATGAATTTGTTTGTTCTAAATTGGACTACTGCAATGTTCTGTTTTCTGGTTTACTGCAGTCCAGCGTCAGTGGTCTCCAATTGGTTCAAAATGCTGCTGCCAGACTTTTGACACAAAGCAGAACGTTTGCCCACATTACACCCATTTTGGCATCTCTTCACTGGCTTCCTGTACCCATGAGATCAGATTTTAAGGTTCTGTTACTAACCACCCTGCTCAGAGTGCCGCTCTCATTGGACTGACATCTCTGCTATTTTGGCATTGTGGGAGAGCTCAACAGATTGAGCTTGCCGGACTACTTTCGCAAAACTGCTCGCTGGAGCGACAACATACAGACTGTGTCTCTTTCCAGATAGATCTCTTTCAGTGCAGCTTCTTGTTCTGACTTTAACACGAAGTTAACAGCCAAATCTTTCATCGGCAACTGTAAATAGTCATCAAAACATTCCAGTCGTATCTTTCTGAACTTTTCTGCATCAAACTCCATCGTGTCAATGTTTACATTGTGCTTGAGCAATAACGGGAAGTTGCTCATAAACTTTAAGTTTCTTAAATATTTATTACGGCCACTCTTAAAACTTCAGTTATCTTTATAATTTTATTGCTGGTAAATTTTAGAATTAATTTAGATGAGATATACTCATTATCTCACAGGAATATATCACAATTATCTGGGAACTACTTTTTGCACAGGAATTCATCAACCACGTCGGCCGCGGGCGTGTACTAACACAGAATACCAAGAAACTGGACAGTTGTTCGGCCATAATGAGAGTGTCCACTTTTAGCTTACCATAAGATAAGCTAGTGGTGCTCGTGAGAGTGTGGTTACTAACCTATAAAATGATTCATTACTAGCACCTCCCTACTTAGCTGACCTAATTAAACCCTACGTACCAGCCCGGGCTTTGTGTTCTCAGGGTGCAGGAGTACTTTGTGTCCCCGGAGTGAATAAAAAGTCTGCGGGTCACAGATCGTTCTCTTATTGTGCCCCTGTTCTCTGGAATGATCTCCCTGCATCAATAAAACAGTCAGATTCTGAGACTGAGTCAGATTCTGTAGACTTTCAAGTCCAGACTTAAGACGCACATATTTTCCCTTTCGTATTGCTAGCATACTGGCATAGTATGGTACTATGCTTTTTACTCTTTTAAATTCATTTTATTAGTGAAGAGAGCGGCCTGCGGCGTCAACTTTACCTAAAGTCTGGGTCTTTTAGTGAAGCTTAGGGCTAGTGACCGATGATCACCTTAATATTTCTTGTTTTCTTGTTGCTAAATGCTGATAATTTATACTGTATTTGTTGTCTTTCTGTTGCCTGATTCTGTTTTTTCTCTGTTTGAAGTGCGTCTCCATGCAGAGATGGGAGTGGGTGTCTTCTTCTGCAGGCCTCCCATCCTATGCACCGGCATAGTAAGTCCCTTCGGCTGCTCCCTTGTTTGCACTCAGGGTCGCCACAGCAAATCCAAGGTGGATCTGCATGTTGAATTGGCACAGGTTTTACATCGGATGCCCTTCCTGACGCAACTCCACATTACATCGAGAAATGTGGCAGGGGTGGGATTTCAACCCGGAACCTTCTGCACTGAAACCAAGCGCATTACCACTTGGCCACCACCCCGACATGGATGCCCAAAAATTCCTGTATATTCATTTTGTCTATTGTATCGGTAGCATGGCCCAAGCAGAGTCTGGTCTGCTTGAGGTTTCTTGCTCAAATCATCAGTGGGAGTTTTTCCTTACCACTCTTGCCTGTGTGCTTGCTCAAGGGGTTGGTAAGGTTAGACCTTACTTGTGTGAAGTGCCTTGAAGCAACATTTTTGTGATTTTGTGCAATACAAACTAAATAAATTTAACTGAATTATATTGAATTGAATCATTGCCATGGAGACATAAATACTGTGTATCATTGCAGTGGGCGTATTATCGCCATGGGCGTGTTGTTGCTGTGAGGATATAAGTGCTATAGGTCTATTATCGCCATGAGTGTATCACACAGAATCAGACTGAAGGTATCAACATCAGCTTTCTTTGCATTTCTTGGTTCATGTTTAATGGTTCAAAGTTTAAATCAACTTGCTGCTGCAGAGCGCCCCCTGCTGTAATTCATGTGCACTTTCTTGAAAGCAAAACCATTTACCTCAGGCACAAGTACTTCCTTTAAGTCCTGAGGATTGTCCTTGTTGTACTGTCTCACCTCGTTCTCCTGGTTGGCCGTTCTGTCCATTCTGACCAGGAAAGCCAGGTCTTCCAGGAGGCCCTTGTTCTCCTTGTGGCCCAGGGGATCCCTGTCGTCCGGGCTCGCCAGGAGGTCCGGGCACTGTGCGGATGGACACGGGCTGGCTGGGCACATGGTTCAGGATGGAGTTGTAGCGTGCCATGTGACCTGAAAAAAAGCATAAACATTCTAACTGCTTAAGTTCACTTTTTTTGGACACTTAAAAGTAAGTCCCTTCAGCAGCTCCCTTGTTTTTCAATCAGGGTTGCCACAGCAGATCTGAGGTGGATCTGCATGTTGAGCTGGCACGTCTTACCCCGGGTGCCCTTCCTATCTCAACTCCACATTACATCGAGAAAGGTGGCAGGGGTGGGGTTTGAACCGGTGTCGCAGACCGAACGGTCCCCCTAAAAATTGATCCACCCTGCCTTCACTGTGCATGTGTCATTTTGGACCACAGCAGCACGTCTGAGACTGACTCTTTACCCAAAGCGATCAAAGGGAATAACATGATTATTAACCATCAGATGAAAAGGTAAAACCCCTTAAATCATTCTAAAGTGAGTTTTAAGCAGAAAAGAGGTGATAATCGGTGGATCATAGCTGACGCTCCGAAATGACGCTTGCGCAGTGAAGGCAGGGCAGACTGATTTTTAGGGGGGACCATTTGGTCAACGACACCAGGAACCTCCTGCACTGAAACCAAGCACACTAACCACTTGGCCACCACCCCCTAGATTCAAACACACTTAAAATCGAAAAAATGAAGTTTGTGGAACTGTTAAAATTTGTAACATTGGCCAGCTTGGTCAGTTTCGTTTACTGACTGGTCAGATGTGTTGAACTTTATACATGTTTTTTTTTTTTTTTTCTGCTGATGATGTGAGACAAAAACTCTGAAAAGTGGATCATAAGGATGAGAATTGTGCCAAACCTGTACAATGTGATTGTTACAGTGATGACAAGTTGCTTCATTTGTGTTTTCAAAAACTTAATTTCCAACCTGGACTGATGGTGATCTAAATGAAGCACACCGAAGCCACACTAAAAGTCCTGCATGAAACAATCCTCACTCTGCTTGGTATTTTTTTTTTTCTTTTTTTTTTATACATACAAAACATCGTGACAGGACAGAAAGTCCTCACTTTTACAAACATCTCCCGACACTTTTTTCGTCTGGGAGCATTTGATCAGAATCAAAACTCACTCTGGATCAGCTGCTCGCAGACCTGACGTGCGATGGACTGAACAGACGCCATTGACTGGAGGTCACCCTGCAAACACAACCAGTGTCTTCAGCCAAACATGTGATATTCAGCTGAGATGAAAAAACTCATTTGGACTTTGAATAAAATCCTATGTGTCCTGATATTATTAAAAACACTTTTCTAAATTGGTTTCTGCTCAGATGAGTCGACTGTCAGGTTCAGACCTGACGGCCTCTTACCCGTTCACCTTTCTCGCCTTTACTGCCAACTGGACCCTGCACCAACGAGAAAAAAGTAATGAATGAATAAATAAATTTTACATTTATTTATTTATCTGCAGGTTTCTGAAGTTCTCTGATATAATCCCAGACATATGCTGAATAAGACCTGCAAGTTTCCATCTTTCTCTGGATGAATTTTAACATAATGTGGTGTTACATCATCATCATTTAACACCGGCCCACATTAACCTGTACGCATGGTAATCTGTTTGCCTGTAATTACACACTTAACTAATCATTTTCTGCGCCTCCCACACTGTGCCACTTGTTTTGAAGCTTCAGAGTCAAAAAGTGAATTCATGTTTCAACATTTTATTTCATCAAAATAAATGCAACAACTCAAATAGCACAACAATTAACATAAAGGAAATAAATTATTAATTTAATTTGTGTACTTTAACATGTTTCCAGTCTTCATTTTTATCTTTACGAATGTGTGACTACAACGAAAGTTTAATATCGTATAATGCAAATTTAACTCAGACATTATATTAATGGCCCCAAAAAATAAATAACTAAATAAATTCTGTTTATTCATTAATTCAAGTCATTTCTGGCTTATTTTATTTAAGAAAAAGCCTCTTCATCTGGAGACTCTACAGACCATGAAATCCTTCACAAACAGCCTGAAAACTTTTCTTTTTACTCAATGTTTTTAATGTTTTTTAACCCGTGCACCTTTTATTATTTCCGCTGTTGTTTTTGATTTTCTTTATCTGCCTCTTAATGTTTGTTTTTATTGATTTTTTTTTTTTTTTTTTTAGTGACTGTAGCACTTGTAAATGTAAAGTGCATTATAATTAAAATTTATTATTAGTAGTAAGAATACATGAACACTAAAAATTTAGCTCAAGTGATAATTGAAAATACAGCTTTAAATTGTTTTTTAAATATATTTTTAATTTCTGAAATTACATTTTAAAAAGCACAGTTTAGTCTTAATTTCCCGCATGAAAGAATGCATTCTAAATGATTATAATTTGAGCTTCTATCAGCTAAAATTGAAACAGCTGTGTTTTAAAGAGCAAATGAAAACATGCACGTACGCACGCACATGTACACACATCAGAAGAAAAAAATGTTACATGTATTTTTAAGCAAACAATAAAATATCTGTAGTCACTGCCATAAAAATTAGACATTTTCCAACATATTAGCACAGGACGGATATTTCAGCTTGACCTCTGACCTTGATTGTTGACCAAACTTAACCAAAAATAATGTTTATTTTAAGCTATAGGGCCATCCTGGAGCTGACCTCTAATGAGCTACAGGGGACAATAAAGAATTACACAGGGATTAAAATTTTAAAATGCTCCAGTCATGTTGAAAATACCACATTATTTATCTAATCATAACAATTTTCCAAAAGGTATAGTTTGGACTATTGATGACTGAATCTTCTGGAGTTATGAGGTAAAAATGGCAAAAATGGTGACAAAGGTCAGTTTTAGTTTGTACAGGGGTCAAAAGTTAAAGTTGCTCCAATTTTGGTTAAAAAAAAAAAAAAAAATGATGCAAATTATTGGTTGAGTTAATAGCATTTCAAAAAGGAATAGTTTGCACCGTCATGCTTAGTTGTCATGTTACAGGGTAACGTGTCACAAGTCATAGAATCCAATGGATGTCAAACTTGTTTGACCTTTACTTTGGGAAACAAGCATTCAGCACAGTCAAAAATATTCCATTTTTTAATCCTTTTATTTCAGCTAATAATTTGCATTTAATTACTTTTTACCAAAATTGGAGCAAGTACAGCTTTTGACCCCTGTAGAAACTGACCTTTGTCACCATTTTTGCTGTTTTTAACCCCATAACTCCAGAACATTCAGTCACAGATAGTCCAAACTATAACTTTTTGACCTTTTATGATAACACGCTAATGTACAAACATCGTTAAATCAAGCCCACGTGATCAGGAGAACGTACGTCACCATTGGTGTGGAGATAACAGTAAGTCATTTCCTGTGGTTAACCAACATTGAAAGTGCGCCCCCTGCGGACTCACCGGTGGTCCCAGTTCGCCCTGTTTTCCTGGAGGGCCGCTGGTTCCAGGGGCCCCCGGGGCTCCTGGGCCCCCCTGAGGATAAAGACAAATGTGAGGAAGAAGGAAGAACACCGTTACAGGCTGTTGGGTTTATGTTAATTAATGATTGGTTTCCATGGCAACAAATAGTTTAGTCTCTATTCACCATGTCTCCATAAAGCTCCATTTGTTGCATTTACACAGAACCAGAACCAACACAGAACCACACGACAGTACATGGTACTACCAAAAAAGACTTACGATGACGCCCGGGGGGCCCTGTGTGCCCGGGGGGCCATCTTTGCCTGGCAGTCCCTGTGGAGGACAATAAAACATAAATATTGGAACACAGAGTACTGTGAGCAGTATTCTCGGTAGTTTTGGTATTCTCAGAAGTATTGTGAGTATTTGTGTGGTTGTATTTATTTGTGATATTTGATGATTTTATATGTCATATTAATTCGTGGTCAGGGACTGCAGAAGTAAATTAGCCTAAGGCTAACTCTGGTGCAATGCATCAAATGGTGACATTTATGTTTTAATTGCATGGTTCCTTTCAAATAAATTGAAATTGAAATTGACTCAAACAACAAAATCAACAGAAATAAGCATTTATTTGTCTGTGGAGATTTCAATATAGATTTTTTAAACCCTCACAATCATCCACAAATCACTTCATTTATAAACACCTTGTATTGTTTAGGACTGTTTCCAACCATCATTCATCCTAGCAGAATAACTATGGACTCAACAACTCTCATTGACAATATTTTAACTAACGTTATATCCGGTAATCTTAGTGGGGGACTACTGGTCAGTGATATCAGTGATCACTTGCCAGTTTTCTCAGTCTTTGCATTGGAGGGTTGTTGTATGTATCGAAGCAATATCAAATTCATGAGTAGAAAAGTAACACCTGAAACAATTGATAATTTAAGGGAGGATTTATCAAGTCAGAATTGGTCAGATGTTTTTGTTGATGATGTTGACAGGTCATAAGATGCTTTCATCTCCATTTTTTCCAGTTTGTATAATAAACACTGTCCATTTGTTGACAAAATATATAGAAATCAATATAGCAACAAACCATGGATAACTAAGGGGCTTCAGAGGGCATGTAAAAAGAAAAACGTACTATATAAACATTTCATAAAACTACGAACTAAGGAAGCTGAAAGTAAGTATAAAACATATAAGAATAAGTTAATCAATATCATGAGACTCAGTAAAAAAATATATTATGAGTTACTTGTCAAAAATAGAAATAACATCAAAAACACATGGAACATATTAAATGAAATAGTAAAAAAGAATAGAGTAACTAGAGATTATCCTTCATTTTTTCAGAGTAACAACTACATCACGATTGATAATGACGAGTCTATTGCTGAACACTTTAATGAATACTTCGTTAATGTGGGTAAAAATCTTGCCAGTAAAATTGACTCATCAACTAATAACTTCTGGGTAAATAATTCAACGTTTAACAAATCTGTTTCAATGTTCATTGGTGGTACTCATGAAAGGGAAATACTTGATCTGGTTCATGGTTCAAAAAGTAAGAAATCGACTGATTTTAATAATTTGGATATGGCTTTATTAAAAAAAGTTATTGATTGTATAGTAAAACCGTTCAATTATATTTGCAATATGTCACTAAGTACTGGTAAATTTCATTCTCAAATGAAAATGGCCAAAGTAATTCCTCTGTTTAAAACTGGTGACAAACACACATTTTCTAATTATAGACCTATATCACTCCTGCCACAATTTTCCAAAATTTTGGAAAAAATATTTGCTAAAAGATTAAATGATTATTTACTGAAGCATAACATCATTTGTGAAGAACAATATGGATTCAGAAGGTCTCGAACTACATCACATGCTTTGATGGACTTTGTGGAAAGTATAGCAACTGCAATTGACAATAAACAATACACAATAGGTGTTTTTTTTTTATTTACAGAAAGCGTTTGACACAATTAACCATGGAATACTATTAATTAAACTGCAGAAATATGGAATCAGAGGTCTGGCATATGAATGGATAGCTAGTTATTTAGAAGGCAGATTTCAGTATGTTCAGTTCAATAATACAAATTTCTGAACTCAGGGATGTCACATGTGGGGTGCCGCAGGGCTCAGTGCTGGGTCCTTTGTTGTTTATAATCTATATAAATGATATAAGTTGGGTGTCGAGTTCACTGAGATGTGTCCTTTTTGCGGATGATACAACTGTGTTCTGTAGCGGTGAAAATCTTGAACAGCTTCTGGACATAGTGGAGAAAGAACTGGAAAAATTTAAGGTTTGGTTTGACGCTAATAAGTTGTCACTCAACCTTGGGAAAACTAAATGTATTATATTTGGAAATAAACAGGCACCCAAATGTAAAAATTTAACTATAAACAATAAGGAAATTGAGTTAGTAACAGAGAATAAATTTTTAGGTGTTATAATTGATAATAAACTTAGCTGGAAACCACATATAAATTATGTGAAATCAAAATTGTCAAAAACTATAGCCATTCTGTATAAAGCCAAAGACCTACTGCCGCAAGAAGGGTTACTTACTTTATATCATTCTCTGATGGTACCATATATGACATATTGTGTTGAGTCATGGGGAAACACTTACAAATTAAATACCAATCCAATATTCCTTTTGCAAAAACGAGCCATACGAATCATCTGCAATAAACAATATCGTGAACCAACTCATTCTTTATTTGTGTCTTTAAATTTATTAAAATTCATAGATTTGGTCGATTACATTACAATTCAAACTTTATTTCGAGCGAAAAACCAAGCCTTACCGAGACATGTCCAGAGTCTGTTCCGATTGAGGGAATCCAGATATAGTTTAAGAGGTTGTGCAATTTTTATGAAACCATCAGTAAGAACAAATGTAAAGGGTTTTTGTGTGTCTGTGGTTGGGGTGAGGAAATGGAACAAATGTTCAACAGAGGTTAGAATGAGTAGTAACTTAGTAAGATTTAAGAAACTACTCAAAAAGAACATCATGTCTAAGTATCATAAAGAAGCAAATATAATTTGATTTATATGGAATGTTCAATTTATAAGTGGGATTCATTGTATATTTGAATGTGTGGGTATGTATATGCGTATGTAGATATATAGATATGGGTAGGTGTATATGTATATAAGTGACTGTGTATATGTATGTATGTATATATTTATGTTTGTAAAGTATATAAGTATGTATATAGGTATATATGGCACAGCCCAAGCAGAGGGTCACCCCCAAGAGCCTGGTCTGCTTGAGGTTTCTTCCTTATAGGGAGTTTTTCCTCACCACAGTTGCCTAGTGCTCGCTCTGGGGGTTGGTAAGGTTAGTCCTTATTGGCGTAAAGTGCCTTGATTCGACTTTCTTGTGATCTGGTACTATATAAATATAAGTGAATAGTATATTGATGTGTATGTCTGTGTGTCGACATGTAGTAGTGAATTTGTATTTATGTAAATATGACTAAGGATTGTTGGACTTGTACGAGCAGGGGTGGGCGCTAATAAGCTTTGCTTCAGCCCACACCCTTTCGGACTCACTAGTTTTGTCTGTGTTTGTTTGTGGAATTGTTCATTTTTTTCTATTTGAATATTTTGTGTGCCGAATAAAAACTTTGTCACTTTTGTCACTTTGTCACTTTGACTCACCCTGGGTCCCGGTAGCCCCTCTCTGCCTGCGGCTCCGGCTCTGCCTGGTATTCCCTGAAAACCAGGAGACAATCAGCAGAGCTTCAGACTTGAACATGAATCATGAAGCTTATCTCAGTAAACTGAATGTGAAACTGTAACAGGTCCACGTGTTCAAATAATTTTACCATATCAAATCAGTCCTTCATTTACATGTGAAGTATTTTGTTGCACAAACATGAGCTCGCGGTTTCACAAACTCATGGAACACAAATAGATTTGAACCACAAAAATCAACCTTTTGCAAATGCCACCATTACTCAAAATCTGACAAGTGTTTGCCTCTAAAAGGTCACATTAGATGATTCGTTTACAGCCGCGCAATAATTACATGTGGGCGGCTCGCAGTCTTATCTGAGCGCGCACAAACACAAAAGACAAATGAAACAAAGCTCTCCATCAACCCATACACATGGACCTCCTGCAGGACAGAATGTTGAAAAATAGCCGTTATATCACATATACTGACTTCCGGTTTTGTAAATTACCGTATATAGCAGACAATCGGGATCTGACTGCTGTAACTCGTACTTTAGATTCAGTTTGTGTCCGTACCTGTGGTCCTGGTATTCCAGCATCACCTTTCTGACCTGGCTCTCCTGGTGCCCCCTGCAGGTTTACAAAACTCATGCAAATAAATTGTTTTTAATTTTTGACAAAATGTCTTTGCTTTATTTCAAGTAATACAAAATGTCAAAAAACAAATTCAGGTTGATTTACGCAGTGCCGCAATACCCTCTGTCGTATGAGTGTGTAATCAATGAAAGAGTGTGTAGAAAGAATGTGACGGTTATGTTGTAGGTTAGCTTGAGGTTTTCGCTTAACCACTCCCTTTATAAGTACCGCCAATCCACTTTCAGTCACTCCAAAGACAATGCCGGCCTACCTGGATGATCCGTTTGATATTGGGGCACAAATTGTGAGGGGCTTTAAAGACCGCCAGAATCCGCTGACATACCTGGACGATATTCTCTATGAAAGATATAGATTCTCAGCCGAGGGAATTCGTTATCTTTGTCAGCTGATCGGGCCAGACATCTGTAACATCACCCATCGTAGCAATGCCCTGACGATCGAGCAGATAATGTGCCTTGCGATTAGATATTTTGCCAGTGGACAATTTATGTATTCCATCGGTGATGCTGAACATCTGAGCAAGAATACTGTATGTCGTATGATTTGCAAGGTAGCACTTGCTCTATCTAAACTGTTGGATGCATTTGTCATTTTCCCTGGCCATTTATCCGCAATGCAAATCAAAGAAGGGTTTTATGCAATCGTGGGTAATTACTAATATCAAAATACGTCTAATGCATGTCCATTAATTAGGCGAAGTGGGGCTTATCAATAACAATTTCTCCTAGGTTTCCCAAGAGTAATAGGAGCCATTGATTGCACGCAAATCCCAATCAGTGCACCCCTGATCTTTTCACAGTATCAATGTGCAGGTATAGCCGTTCTGTTCGGCCTATTTCATATACCCATTATCGTGTAGTCCACTCTAAGCTCACCTTCTTCTCACTTATTTCAGCCACATAAGGGTTGCTTTGGTTTGGTTGATTTTTCTAAATATTCCAATATGCAATTACTATAATTACATATTTCACATTCTTTTTCTCCCCACATGGGGCTGTCCTGTTGGATAACCTTCATGCCAAAGTGATATATATGTACCTGTGTTAACAGAATGACCATTAATGGCTTTAAATCCTTAGATGACATGTGAGCATTTACCCGATCAGCAATACGTTGCCAACAAGCCTGTCTTGCTTTATTGGCAGACGATGTGTTCGATTTCCCCCTTAACGTTAATTTAAATTCCTCGTAGCGCCGCATAATAATCGTGCATTCTTCTTCGGTAAAGTAAGGTGACCATGCCATCATTGAAAAATGGTGACGTGCACTGCAACCTGCCCCTTTTATGTGAACGCGCACAAACTCCAATTAGGTTAACACAGGTTCAACAAATCAACATCTTACTCAGCGTCGTAGTACCGATTAACACCACTTGAGAAAACCAGGTTTTGTCAACCCCGGTTTAAGAGGTTGACCCTGGGTTACATCTGAGTAAGTTAACCCCGCTTTGTAGTACAGGCCCCAGGTTGGTATAGAACCAATAGGTCCCTGATTCCAAAAGCCAATAAGACATTAAGTCCATCTGCTGATAAACACAAAAAGCTACCAGTCTAAGGGGATGGGCCAAAGGCCGAGAAACACACAAACATACAGATATATGTGTCTCAGAGGAACAAGACTGGATCCAAGAAGCGGAAGGATAACCGAAACTTCAAACTGGTCTTTATCTTACCACTTCATTTAGATCAGCGACCCATGCCCTAGTGTGGTCTGTATTCAGCTTTGTTTCCATCACAGTCCAGGTTAAAGTTTACATCCCAGACTTCACTCCCTCGGTGCAGCATTGAGACTCTGGCATTGGGTCACGATGCACAATATCACCTTATGATCTAAGCTTCACCCCTTCCATGCTCCAAGGGGTTGCACAGAAACATCGCCAACAGGGCTCCTGGAGCTCACCTGCTCTGCGTGTCTTCCCACTCTCCCTGTTCAAGCCACTGCTGACTAAGTCAGGTGTGCTCAGCCAATCAACAGCAAGCAAACATCAGACTTGATGATTAAGCAGTGGTGGCAGCAGGTACTTAGGAAGGTGAGCTCTATGAGCAGGGTCACCAACCCTAAATAACTAATTTTGTGGAGTAAAAGTCACTCTGGAATATAAGCAGCATCTATCAATAAATGTGTTATAAAGAGGAAAAGACTATATACAAGTCTCACCAGATGACAAGTCGTGCCTTTGTCTGTATGTGGAACACACTTTGTAGCACAACATTTCCCTGGGGGCAAGTTTAACAAAGGACAAAAACTCAGTGCAGCACATGTGTACACCACAGCCTGTGCTGTTACTTAATGCTGCATTTACACATAGGCAGGACGCGTTACAAATGTCATATTTGCGCCAGTCTTGGCACATTCCTGACATTCTTAACGTGACTTAACGCATCTGAATTGGTTTCTTAACAATGCGTGTTGGTATGTGATATTCGTGATTTGCCAAAAAATCTTCCATGAATGTCACGCACCACCCTCATTTCGCCTCATGTCGTGGAGGTCGCAACTGAGCGTGTTGATCCGGCTTGATTAGTGGTGATCCTTAATAGTGCGTGACAGCGTTCTTCTCTGATGTGCGCACAATTAAACCCTGCTGCACCGCATTCAGTTTCATTGCTGCAGTATGCTGAAGAAGGACAGTGACACCAACTCCGCTAAATGTTTTGTTCCTAAGCTTATCAGCGCGCTCCTGCAGGTGTTCCACCTGTTGCTGCTGCTGTGCCTGATGTTTGGGAAAATGAGCAAGACGAGAGCCACGTGGAGACATCTGGCTCTCTCAGTCTCCTCCTCCTCTCTGCTGTGGATTTTGAGGCGCAAACTGGAGCGATCTGAATTGTTCGGCAGCTGATGGATGAATATGGGGTGTGTGGAGACAATTCGCTTCATTCACAACATGCCAGAACGTAACAATGCGCTATTACGCAGAGTTGCGTGGAACATTATTCTTGACCGTGCGTAATGGTTCCTGATCATTCGCCAGCAATCGAATGCCATTAATCGTAACGCATGGTAACAGGTTGCAGCAGTTCTTGAGGACAACTGACGCCTCTGTCTCAAATCATCACATTCATGATCAGCGGCCAATAATGTATACTTTGTGACTTGTCTTCATTATGTGTAACCGCAGCATAACATAAGTAGTCCATAAACACACAGGAAAAATTGGTGCCCAGGAGTGGGGCTGCGACTTTAGCCGTGATGAAGTTTCTGCTAAATCTCTGGCCCCCAAAACACAAGTCCACATGTCTAGTACCATACGTGTATATGGGGGGTGCCATTAGTGGCTGCGAGGGGGGAGCCAAACCTATCTGCCAGGATGTCCAGTCTGGAAGCGGGCAGAATGCTCCTCTGTGCAAAGGTGTCACACAGGAAATAATGGCAAGAGATGGTGTCTTGGATGAACATTAGCCTGTCGGTACAGCCAACGCTTATGGCCACTACTGAGCACTGGCCGTGATGTTTCCCTTTCCGCTGAAAGCGCAGGGTGGACGGCAACACTTGGCTCTGGATCCATATTTAGCATGGTAGAAACACAAAGCAGGATCAGGATGCTGCCAAGGTGAAACAGGTGCCGTTGCCACGAGTGTTACATCACCTGAGAGCGGCGCAGGTGTGTGAAAGGTGTGAGCTGGGATGAGTGCCGCAGCAGCCATGCCATGGTGTTGAGCAGCCAGAAAAAAATTGGTCTGCTTCGTATGTCAGGGTGCGGCACTCTGTGATGGTGGTGTTGGCCAAGCCTACACCCATCTGAGGGGGGAGTTGCCGCAAGAAGGGGTGGACAAAGAGGAAATCAGGCCTGTGCTCCCCCAGGAGTTGTTACATTCTGTCCATAAGCTCACAGAGTTTGCTGTCTCCTAAGTCGTGCAGAGAAAAAAGCCTGCTGGCCCTCTCAAAATCAAAAAGTGCAAATGTTTTTAACCCGCTGGGGTCTGAGGGCATATTTTGGACAGTTCACTTTCCTGGCATAAATGTTTTATTATTGCTGTTAAAAGCTCACCCTGCATCCCACAATCAAGTGTTATGTCTTTTTTTTTCAGGACAGCCTGTACTTTCAGAATATATATGCTATAGTGGAGTTTTATAAATGTAATAAGGGTTTACAATCAGAAATAAGAAAGGAAAAAATAAAGCAGCAAATAATTTTCACATACATTTATTCAAAACACACAGCAAACTATAATAAACAACTATTTTGACACTTTATAAAGGTAGTTTGGGATCGTGTACAAAGCAATGTACTAAATAAAGGTTTTAACAATAAACACAAATGCACATTTTGCACAATATATACAAAATGGTCTATGCATTTTGTTTGTCTTTATGCCACATCTCAAAGCAATTTCTGTCTGCTATTACACAAAGGCTTACAACACAAACTTTTTAATTCCATGGAGTTGACTCCCTCTTGGAATGTGTTCCTGTACTGTAAACAACCAATCTTCTCAGTTTGAGGCCCTGTTCACACCCTCCCCCCTCATCCTTTTGTGTAAACTGTACTTTACGAGTGAGAGCGAGAGAGGCTTATTCAACAATATTCACTGGCCAAGTAGTGAATCATTCCTTATAGTGACACTCTTTGGCCCACCACATGAGGCTGTATGAGGCCCTCTTACGTTGATCACTTCCATTTATATGTGCAACACTGCACTTTTACGCATGGAGCCAGCAGCCAGAGGGCTATTCAAACAGCATTCACATGCCAAAGAGTAACACACCGCTGCTCCTAACAATCTTTGGCCTCCCATGTGAGACTGCTGTGCCCTACAATTAGATATTGGAAAACCATGTGATGGTGAACCAATTCCGATTGAACACTCACATTGCGCACATCATCACACAGCTTCTATTAGGAGCATGGAGGATGGCTGAACCGAAGTCAGAGGAGTGTACTTTTCAGCAAAAAATGGAAGTTTCTATCTAATGTCATTAAAAAAACAGCGTATCATTTAATAAAACTTGCACAGCGACCCCAGAGGGTTAAAAAGTGAGCCTTGACAGCTGCATATTTAATCACTGTAGGTGGAGTTTGCAGGAGACTAACTGGCCTTGACGCTGTGGAACTGCTGAGAGCCAACACAACATAATAGTACTTCATGTTGTCCGCAGTGATCTACCCGCAGTGCAAACTGCACCTCCGTTTGGGCAAACCAAGCTGAAACTGATGAGTCTCAAAACCCAGGAAGCTTCAGCGTCACAGCATTCACTGTTACTCTCACTTTAATCTCCTTCAAAATCATTCAAAAGATAGATGTCAAGGTCACCAGTGTGGGAACTGCAATAGCTGAAAAAAGGAATAACAATTTCCCACTGTGAAAATGCACTGGAGCACCACATTATTTCTCCCCTTTTCACACAATTCACAGATCTTTTATAACAGCCCCACCCATTAACCTCGCAGGTGTTCTGACAGGGAAACCACCACAGGGGGCAGAGACTGCTTGTCATAAACACAGCAGGAATACACATTGCCAGTCACACACGCAGGGGCCGAGACAGGAAACATCAATATTCAAGACAACTTGCTATATGCATAGCAGGAATACACACTGTCAATCACCCACGCAAGGGCAGAGACAGGAAACATCAATATGCACACCTCGGTGTGTTAACACCTGCAGAATAGAGGACACACTCTAACCACCAGTGGTGGCACTGTCCTTCGCACATCTCGGCGTGTTGCCACATACCAAAAAGGAAACTTACTCAGTATGGTGAATTATGTCCATTACATGTTGAATGTCTGCTACAATATGTATATGCATGTACACACACACTTGCGAGGATAGTGGGAAGGCCTTTTTTAGTTTATTTTCTACAAGCCCTCTGGTGGCTGAAAAGTCTGATGCGGGATGCACAAGACCTGTTACACTTGGGGCAAATGAACACTTGAGTAGGCTGGGCTTGTGCTGCTGCCCGCTCTTTCTGTCTTTGACGCTTCTGGCGTGAGGCCTCACTTCTTTCTGCCTCAAACTTCAGGCTGGCGGATTTGATGCTGGAACGCCAGCTGAGTCTATCTGTAGCTAGATGCTGCCATGACTGATGCTGAATGCGTGCAAGGGAGAGCTGTTTCTTCAGCTGGTCCTTATAGCGCTTTTTGGGGGCCCCTTGGTTTTGTCTCCCTTCCTTGAGCTCGCCAAAGAGAATTAATTTCGGCATGCGTGTATCATCCATCCTGGCTATGTGACCTGCCCAACGAAGCTGTTGTTTGAGTATAATAGACTCCATGCTGGGCAATTTGGCTCTGGTAAGGATGTCCTCATTTGAGACGTAGTCCTGCCACTTGATCCCGAAGATGTTTCGGAGACAACGCTGATGAAAGCATTCCAGTAATCTGATCTGCTGGCGATACAGAACCCAGGTTTCAGCTCCATACAGGAGGGTAGGGACCACAATGACTCTGTAGACCTGCACTTTTGTGGAAAGGCACAGTGCATGATTCTGCCAGACTTTCTTTGAGAGTCGACCAAAAGAACTGCTGGCCTTGGCAAGGCGACTGTCTAGGTCCTTGGCAACAGATGTGTCATTTGAGATAACACTACCGAGATACGTGAAGTGCTCTACTGCATTCAGGCTGGTACCCTCAATGTTGATTTGGGGTGGGGTATATGCTGTATGGGGGACCGGTTGATATAGCACTTCTGTCTTTCTCAGGCTGATGGTGAGGCAGAAGGCTCTTGCTGCTTCAGCAAAACAGTTGACAATGTGCTGCAAGGCTTGCTCTGTATGGGCGACGAGGGCACAGTCATCTGCGAAGAGCAGCTCCATGATTAGCTGTTCTGTGATCTTAGTGTGGGACAGAAGGCGCCGCAAGTTAAACAGACTTCCGTCGGTTCTAAAGCGGATATAGGTGCCATCTGTCAAGTCTTCTTTGGCCTCACGAAGCATCATGCTGAAGAAGATGGAGAACAGAGTGGGCGTGAGGATGCAACCTTGTTTGACGCCATTTGAGATGGGGAAGCTGCCGGACAGAGTCCCGTTGTACTTCACTTGTCCCATCTGGCCTTCATGCAGCTGACGGATGATGGTGAGGAGCTTTGGAGGGCAGCCAAGGCATGCAAGAATCTTCCACAAACCCTCACGACTGACCGTGTCAAAAGCCTTGGTTAGGTCTATAAAGGCTGCATAAAGGGCCATGTTCTGTTCTCTGCACTTCTCCTGGATCTGTCTCAGGACGACGATCATGTCGGTGGTTCCCCTGTTGGCCCGAAATCCGCACTGACTCTCGGGAGTATTTTCATGCGCTATGGTAGGGATAAGCCTGTTGAGCAGCACTCAAGCCAAAATCTTACCTGCTACTGAGAGGAGAGTGATGCCCCGGTAATTAGAACAGTCGGACTTGTCGAAAAGGGGGTGTTCATAATTTTACTAATAGCCCAATTTCATAACCTTAAGAGTGTGCATATCATGAATGCTTGGTCTTGTTGGATTTGTGAGAATCTACTGAATCTACTGGTACGTTGTTTCTCATGTAACAATAAGAAATATACTCAAAACCTGGATTAATCTTTTTAGTCACATAGCACTACTATTATTCTGAACACTACTGTGTGTATATATATATATATATATATATATATATATATATTTAGACACACACATATATACATAGTTAAATTTTGTTCGAAAGCTGGCTGAGAAACTCTAAATCCTCACAGTCTTACCTGAGGCCCAATGATGGAGCGACCACTGGGTCCCTGTGGACCAGGAGGGCCCTGAGGTCCTGGAAGGCCTGTATCACCAACCGAACCAGTCAGCCCCTAGAGAGAGAGAGAGAGAGAGATGCAAATTCAGTAAGGCTCAATAGTTAACTCAGCCACACGGGGTGTGCAGTCAGTACATTCTGAGTGACGGTCCCAAGCCTGGATAATTGAGTAGGGTTGCGTCAGGAAGGGCATCTGGTGTAAAACAAGCCAACCCAACCATGGAGAGTACAAATAGAGTTTCCAAACCGGATCGGTCCGGGCCCGGGTTAACGACTGCCACCGGTGCCATTGCCCAACAGGGTACGGGTGGAAATTAGGCTATTGCTGGGCAAAGCATAAGAAGAGGAGAATGTGTCCCATGACAGCGGGAAAAGAGAAAAACTAGAAGGGTGGAAGTGAGGGTTGGGACTTTGAATGTTGGCAGTATGACTGGTAAAGGGAGAGAGTTGGCTATTATGATGGAGAGGACAAAGGCAGACATATTGCGTGTACAAGAAAACAAGTGGAAGTGACGTAAGAGCCAGAGCATAGGAAGTGGGTTCAAGTTGTTGTATCATGGTGTGAATAGGAAGAGACACGGTGTTAGTAATTTTAAAAAAGAGCTTGTTAAGAGTGTGTTGGAGGTTAAGCAAGTGTCTGAGAGGGTGATGAGTGTGAAGTTGGAAATTGAAGGTGTGATGATGAATATCATCAGTGCATATGCCCCACAGGTAGGTTGCGAGAGAGAGAAGGAGAAAGATTTCTGAAGTGAGTTCGATGAGGTAGTGGAAAGTGTTTCTGTCCCCACCCCAGCGGAAATGCTGCTGCTGCCCCCACACACTCATTGCCTTAGGATGACGGACTGTTTCAAAGTTTAGCGTACATAAAGAGATCAAATGTATTCGTCCGATGTGTGCCATTATTACATTCAATTAGTAATAATTGTGGATTAATTGCTGTATTTTTGTTTGAGGTAATTGGGTGACAAGACAAATTGCCCTTTTAGGGATCAATAAAGTTGTTTGAATCTTGAATCTTGAAGTGTGCCTAAGCATGAAAGAGTGGTGATGGGAGTGGACTTCAATGGGCATGATGGTGAAGGGAACAGAGGTGATGAGGATGTAATGGGTAGATATGGTATCAAGGATAGGAATGTGGAAGGACACACTGTAGTCGATTTTGCAAAAAGGATGGAAATGGCTGTGGTGAATACCTACTTTAAGAATAGGGACGAGCACAGGGTGATATAGAAGAGTGGAGGAAGGTGGACACAGGTGGACTACATTCTCTGTAGGAGATACAAGGTAAAAGAAAACAGAGACTGTAAGGTGGTGGCAGGAGAGAGTGTAGTTAGACACCATAGGATGGTGGTTTGTGGGATGACTTTAGAGGTAAAGAAGAAGAAGAGAGTGAGCTCAACAAAGGATCAGATGGTGGAAGCTAAAGGAGAAAGACTGATGTGTGAAATTCAGTGAGGAGGTGAGACACTGGATGTAGGGGTAGCAATTTTGGACAACTGAATATTACTGGGTGTGACATCTGGACAGCGGAAAGAAGACAAGGAGACTTGGTGGTGGAACGAAGATGTCCAAGAAAGCAGTGTTGCCAACTCCTCAGCAAGAGAAGTAGCTACTGGCTGCCCTAAAAGTTGCTAAGTCGCTAAATGATGTCACAATCATATTATTTGCATAGTATGATGATGTAACAGATGCTGTCAGGAAAAAAATGTGGGAGAGACCGTTGAATACATTATCAAGCTTTTACTATTGTTTGGTAAATTCCATATTCAAAAATGCAGAGTATTGAAAAGGAATTTACATGGACTTCTGGCTGAAATGTCATAAAATGTACTAGGGATGTCCATCTGGGAGGAGACCCCGGGGAAGACCCAGGAGGCTGTGCTTATTTGATTTGACATGTACAATAGTGTTACAGCGGTGAGAAGCGCAGTAGGATTGACACTCATTCAAGGTGAAGGTGGGATTACACCAAGGATCAGCTCTGAGTCCTTTCTTGTTCACAATGGTTCACACTATTCTCTGCATTTTGAGGGACAAATCTTGCGAAGTAAAGCCATAGTTTTTGTTTGTTTGTTTGTTTTTGTCTTTGTTACAGCTTTACTTTATAGCCAGAAGAAACAAGGCATCTGGCCAAAACATGGAAGCCTGTAGAAATGTACCTGTGTCAGGGCCAATGAACCAGGTACCTCTGGTGCCCTGTTTTGGCTGCCCTGGATCAATTCAGTAATTCTGCCCTTGAGTATGTTTGTAAAATAAAAATACTACTCTATCATTCCGGGAGGGGGATTGGTCTGTGACATCAGTCTTATAGCCATCATTAACTACCAATACTTATTAATTTGCTGTCAAATCTCAATATAATACTGGTATTATGTTGCATAACTAGACAATTAGGTAACACCTCAAAATGGTTTTAATAACACTAACCCAAATCAATATTGGATCAGATCGAATCGAATCAAAATAATCAATTCTGAATCTTAAGAGTCGGAATTGAATCGATTCTTAAAATTTGAATCGATACCCAGCTCAAGTTTAAATACTTGGGGTAAACTGTCCAAAGTAATGGAGAGTGTGGAGTAGGTGGAGAAAGGTGGCCAGTAGTGATTTGTGACTGAAGAATATCTGCAAGAGTGAAGGGGAAAGTTTACAAGACGCTCTTGAGAGTAGCTATGTTGTACGGATTAGAGACGGTGGCAATAACAAAAAGACAGGAGGCAGAGCTGGAGGTGGCAGAGCTGAAGATGTTGTGATTCTCTTTGGGAGTGATGAGAATGGACAGAATTAGGAATAAACACCACTAACGGCTGAAAGAGCAAGACAGCTCAATGGTTAACTGCTGGTAGGAGACTAAATTTTTACAATTACATAGAATTACACAAAAACTGATAATTTTATGAAACTTGGTGGAACAAAAAGAAAATCAGACTAAAATCCACAAACCTTTGGTGATGGTTCGATCCTGGTATGATTTCAGAGGTTAATATAGCACTGGTTAAAGTCTTTGGTCATTTTGCCATAAAAGTTTTACCCAGAACCAGAATCCAAATCTGATATAATATGAAGTGATATTCATATTTGTAAGAACAGATGTCCTGAGTAAATACTTCTGTCTCAGAATGCATTGGTTTGTGGCTCAGAGGGACGAGAATCCATCCAGAATCAAAAAACAGAATAAACAACACACTTGTATCACTTCTTTCAGTTATTGTAGTTTTTTTTCTTTTTTTTAATTAAAAACTAAAATTTCTGTGTTCCCCAGATGTCCGTCTCAAAAACCTAACAATTTTCTCCTGTCTTGTTTATTCTGTCAAACAGCAGCAGCTTCACTGACAATTCAGCGACTTTCGTGAACGTCTATCAGTAAGAATCTGAACACTGAAAACCTCAAATGTCAGTCAACAAACAGCAGATTACAACATTCACTTCCTCACATGTTCATTACGGAAAAAACCCACTTCTGATACTGATCTTTTTTTGTTTGTTTTTTGTTTGTTTGTTTGTTTTTTTGGTGTTGCAGCATTAAGTTTCTGTATATTTCAGAATGAGAACAAAAATTAAACTTCACGTCCAAAAAAAAAAAAAAAAACCCCCTTTGAAAAATTACTGATACTGACTATTTTATTTATTTATTTTCCTGGTGTGGCAGCACCCATAAGGAGAAGGGACACAACTGTAAATTGATTTTTGGCAGTTAGTCCATCTTATTTCACCAAAGGTTAACTTCAATGAGTAAACAGTGGTCTGGCAGCTGTCCAGGTACTATTACTGTGTTCCACCTACATTTGTACCATGTTCGGAGGATCATGTACACGGCATGTGCATGAATCACTTGGAGCGGGTCAGAGCGCTGCCTGGGTATTTGGATGGCTGTCCTCTGCAATTCTTATTTCCCCCCCCAGATGTGGCACAAATCCTGATTTGTTTTTACATTATGCCTGATCCGACTTGGCTCATGCTCATTCGTACTAAGTGTGATGGGGATCTCAGTAAAAAAAGGGCATGTCAGAAATGGAAGAATTTTTTTTGACCACGCAGAGCTTTCATTCATTTTTTTTCAGACAGTAGGTTTAAAAAAAAAAAATGTTTTAACACAATCCCAGTGATGCGTCTTGGTGTAATAACTTCAAATAACTCTGTGAAAGTAACTCTTAGAAAGTAACCCTATTTGACAACTGGTTTACTATAGAAAATTATCAAGAATTTTGGATGACACCTGTCAGAATATTTTTTTCATTCATTCATTTCAGCCACTTATCGGGGTCCAGGTCGCGGTGACAGCAGAGTGAGCAGCTCACCGAACACTTCCCTATCATCGGCCAAGTCCTGTAACTTATCCCGGGGATCCCAAGGCATTCCCAAGGCAGCTGGGAAATATATTTGCTCCAGCGTGTCCTGGGTCTTCCCCAGGGCCTCTCCTCCTTACGAGCTGACCAAGGGAGCATCCTCACCAGATACCTGGGCCCCTTTCCATGAGCAAAAGTAGCAGCTCTACGCAGAGTCCCTCCCGGACAGTCGAGCTTCTCACCCTGTCCAAGAGTGTAAGCCCAGATACCCGACGGAAGAATCTCATTTCTGCAGCTTGTCCGCAATCTTATTCTTTCAGTCATTACCCAAAGTTCTGCATACACACCACAAACAGAGTCGCTTGAGGTATGCTAAAGCACATTTGGACAAGCCAGCTTCATTTTGGAATAAGGTGCTGTGGACTGATGAAACTAAAATAGTTATTTGGACATAACAAGGGCTGGTATGCATGGCGGAAACACAACGCAGCATTCCAAGAAAAACGCTTACTACCTACAGTAAAATTTGTAGGTGGTTCCATCATGCTGTGGGGCTGTGTGGCCAGTGCAGGTACTGGGAATCTTGTTAAAGTTGAGGGCTAACCTGGGCTGGATCTTTCAACAAGACTACGACCCTAAACACTGCTCAATATTTACTAAGGCATTCATGCAGAGGAACAAGTACAACATTCTGGAATGGATTTATAAAGGAAAATCATGGAAATCATCAAGGGTGCCCAAACTTTTACATACCACTGTAACTATGTCACTTCTGAAGCACTTAGAATTCGTATTGATATTTATTTACTGTAGTAATTTTATTTATTTATTTATTGGTGTTGTTTGTAATATTGCTCTAGGCATATGAATTGCCCCTTGAGGACAAATAAAGTTTTTTGACTTGAATTTGAATTACTTAATACTTAAACTCCTGCACGTGGGGCAGTAAGTCTCCCTTCCAGAGGGGGCAATCAACCATTTTCCAACAGAAGACCAAGGTCACAGATTTACATGTGTAATTAAATGCCGATTCAAGTAGCTAATAGCTTCCATAAACATTATAGAGAGAATATTTTTTGTCATAACTGCAGTCATCTTGACCTGAAACACAGAAATGATTAAATGAAAACACAGGACAGAGCAGTAATACCTTTGGGGTATCAGTGGGTATCTCAGTGGAGTTGTTTTTGGCCGTTTATATATTTTTGAATAAAATCTAAATGTGACATACAGAACTGGTTTGATTAGCGACTTAAAAGTGTCATTTTACAAATCTTTGCACCTGGCATATGTCTCAAAACATTAAAATTTACAGGCCAAGTGATAAAACATTATTAAAAAGACATTTCCAGGTTTTCTGATTTATTTATTTTTTTAATTAACGTTCTGCTCTGTGTAAGCCTGATCCTGTCAGATCTCAGAAGCTAAGCAGAGCAGGATCTGGTTAGTACTTGGATGGGAGACCTCTTTGGAACACCAGCGGCTGTGTGTGTTTCTCCAGGTAAAACTGGAGTTGTGTCAGGAAGGGCAGCCGGCGTAAAACTTGTGCCAATTACCAATGTGGATCTGGCTGTATCCGCTGTGGCGACCCCGAACAAAAAACCGGGAACAGCCAAATGAACGACGACTATTAACCTAATTTTATGTCTTTCTATGTCTATTACTTTAAATGAAAAGGAGCTGCTGCAGGAGCTGGAGCCTATCTCAGTGGCCACTGGGCGAGAGGTGGGGTCTGGACAGAGAATGAATGATGAAATACTGAAGATTGTGGGTGTGGCTTACAGAGCCAGCACGAGTCCAAATGTAGATTTCTGTGACGCATGTCACAAAAAGTACCCAGACAGCAGCGTCACAACAGTGTACCTACTTTCTCCATCATCATTCCACCTGCAATCGAGAGAAACTGAGGTTTGCGCAGCCAATCAGCTGCTATTAAGATGGACTTCCACATGTACAAAAAAACACATGTGATGTGGAATGTGAGATTCAACCGCACCAGGGGCGACAGGGAGGAGCGGGTGGTGCAGATCTACGACAGCATCAATACAATCAAAGATGGCTGTGCCGATGTTAGCACACAGGAAAGAGGTAAGATGTTTAATAACTACATTTCATGCAATGTTTCATATATCCAAATCCAAATATTTTTCTGGATGATGCTGTTCTTATGTTAAAGGTATTTTGGGGGGAATGCAGATATGATTACAGGTTTTTCTCACATTGAAGATTGTTTTGTGTTTGGAGAATATTTAAACTGGAAGGGCACGCTGGAACCAGAGGAACTTATAATAACACAGATCACTTTCATACAGTCTTGAGATGGGAGGGGCAGGAAATGTGGTGATGCTGTCTTCCTGTGCATTAAACACTGCAAAATCAGATAGATACTGATGATTTGTACTTCATGTTCTCACTTCCTGCACTTAAAAAAAAGTGGCACTATGTTGTCAGATCTTAGATTAAATGATGCAAAGGTTGGGGCAGGTTTGAAGAAGAGTGCGAAGTGACTAAGAGACTATCCTTCTTCACATCAAAGGAGCCAGTTGAGGTGGTTTGAGCATCTGGTGAGGATGCCCCCTGGTCGTCCCTCTCTTTGGTCTTCCAGGTACGTCCAACTGGGAGGAGACCCCAGGGAAGACCCAGTACATGCTGGAGGGATTATATCTTTCAGCTGGCTTGGGAACATCCCAGGACCCCTCCAAGAAGGTGTTGACTTGGCTGAGAAAGTGTGACCCAGACTGGGATCAGCAGCAGAAACTGAAATAATGAATGAACCAACAACGTGTTTTGGTTGTATTAGTTGTATCATCTAATTATTTCACTTCTACAGGACCAACCTCTCCAAAAACATGTGTTCCAGCAGTTACTCAAAGGTGTCTCACAGCTGTAGTGCTCATTACTGGACTTCTCTGCCTCTTGTTGGTAACTGGGATCATCATCGTAATCCAACATTGTAAGAAATTCACTTTATTGTGATTTTTTGGTTCTAATTTTTGCTGATTTGGTTTCTTGGCTCTGTATGAGGGTACTTCAAAAAGTTCTCAGCCTTACCTGTAACCAAAAGTATGTGGAGGCTCAAGATGTGATCTTCTGTGAGAAGAACCAGTGGAGTTTTAACATTGGTGGCAGTGTTGCCACAGTTACTTTAGTTAATGTAGTTACATTCAGCAGCTGCCGGCAGCTGAATGTACTGAATTACTGAATGTAGTAATCTAACTTAAGTACTTTTAAAACTGAGTAATAAGTAAAGCAATAACTTACTTTTTCAAGGACTAATCGGTAATCTCATTACTTTTTCAAAGTAACTGTGGCAACACTGATTGATGGAACAAGTGCACTGAAGTTAATGAAGTTTGGGGAGAGTATGTTGGAAAAAAAAAAATTCCATGAAAAATCATGTATTATTTGTCCAAAAGGATTAAGATATCCTTTTGCTGTTCTCTAGGTGAAGTCAAGAACTTTTTGAAGTACCCTCGTAAGTTCCTTGTTTTTGATGTATTTGATTTTAGTTTCCTTCCAGTCTGATCAAGCATCAAAGACATCTTCAGAACTGATGTTTATGAAGTTTTTTATTGTGTGAAGGCAGCAAAGAGAAGGACACGTTACATCCCAACACTGTGGTTACTATCCGCCAACGATGTACAGTAACAAAATCAACTACTTTTATTTATTTGTTGGACTGTTAGCAAGATTACGTAAAAAATACTGTACGGATTCTCACCAAATTTGCACCACAGATAGATAATAGGGCATGGAAGACTCCACTGAATTTTGGAGGTGACCTGAATCTGGATCTAGATTTTACTCTATATATGCTTTGAAGGATTATATCAAAACTACTTCATGGATTCTCACAAAATTTGCTCCACAGATAGATATTAGGCCATGGAAGATTCCACTTAATTTTGGAGGTGATCAGGATCTGGATTTGGGGATGTCAGAAATCTCGGATTGCTTTTGTTATTGTGCCGTTTTTACGTGGATTTTGGGGTCTGTGTGAAAACCTCAGAAAAACCTGGCCTTAGAAACATGGTCTTAGATTAGCATAGCAATTATAAAATGGAGAAGTTTTTGAAGACCCAAATGCAGGACACAGAGGCGTAATTACATGACAGCACTTATTAAAGAGTAAAACCACAAGAAATGGAGGTGGAGTGAATGAGTGAATGTCTCATTATCCAAGTACAAAACCGGCAAAACAATACTCATAGGAAAACTGGGAGTCCTGAGCGCTGATTGAGTGCATGTAGTAGGGACACTTTTCAGAAGAGCTTGGGTCCTTTAAGAACAGACTAAAGACATGTCTTTTTTACACAGTCCTATGGTTAGAATGTTGTTAGCATCTTTTTTTTAACTCTAAGTTTTTATTTAAGTTTTTTTTATATAAGTTTTTTTATTGTGCTTTTTGTAACTTTTAATTGTGCTTCTTGATCTTTTAATTTTATTTTACATTGTTTTTTGAACTATTTTGTGTGAGGCACCTTGAGGCGATGCTGTCGTGAATTGGGGCCTTATAAACTGAATAAACTGAAACTGAATTGAAATTGTAATTGATACTGTTCTAACCATCAGATTTGATGGTTAGAACACTGCAGGACTTTGAAACTATAAAAAAACAGACTTTGTTTATAGCCCCAAGTCATTCATATCAAAAAACAATTCAATTTAAACATGTTAAATTAAAATATCTTTCTTAGTGTTGAAATGACGTGATAGTTCCAATGTGACAATGTATTGCCTGTTTTTTTTTTGTTTGTTTGTTTTTTTACTTCTATATTTTTGTACAATGAGCATTTTTAAGTTTTTAAGTGTTGGTTGGATATTAAACCATGTTAATGCATAATTTGCTATCAATGCACACTTTAGAAATTAAATATGTAATTCAGAAATCATAAAAATAACTGTCATCTTAAACTATAATGACAAATCTATTTCAAGATTCAAGATTCTTTTATTTTTCCCCAAGGGGAAATTTGTCTTGGACACACAGGCAGCCACATAAAATACACTAACCAAGTACAGACATGACAAGACAGATCCAGACAATACAATACAATCACAATGACACATTAACGACCTGCTCTTTGGTTAGAGTTCAGGAGGTTCACTGATTGGGGAGGAATGAGTTTTTATACCTGTTTAGGTATCTCTATTTGTTTTTTTAGATCGAACTCGATAGCGGCGTCCAGATGAAAGCAGCTCATATTGAGAGTAAAGAACATGGGAGGGGTCAGAGGTTATTTTCCTCATCTGTTTAATAACAGCCTCCTCGAATATCTGTTGTAATGATGGATACTCCCCTACTCCCATTACTTTATGTGCCGTGCGTACCAGCCAAATCAGTTCTGATTTAGTTTTGACTGACAGATTACCAAACCACGCACACATTCCATACCTAATAACACTTTCAACAACATCCTGATAAAAAAATAAGTACCTTAATCATATCCTGATATTTTACAGATAAACAATTAACTGCAGGAATAATTGATTGTGGAAATAATAGTTGCAGACATCAGTATGTTGAGCAAGTTGATGCTGTGATGCTTTCTTTCGCTCATGTTTTTGATGATTTTCACCAGATGTGTCAATAATCCTGGAAAAAGATCAGCTGATAGAGAAGCTACAAGACAAAGTAAATCTTTGTCCGAAGGGATGGCAGAGATGTGGACACAGCTGCTACTTCATATCCTCGAAGGAGAAACCGTGGAACGAAAGCAGAGCAGATTGTTTAAAGAGAGGAGCTGATCTGGTGATCATAGACACCGAAGAAAAGAGGGTGAGTTTGTTTCGATGCAAAGGTTAACATAATTAAATGTCTAAAATATCATGTAAATGACCATATTTGCTATTAATTGCAGCGTGTTTTCTGCTTATCTTGATGTGGGCACATATTTTGTTCCAGAGGTTAAAGGTCAGCTCATCAAATCTGTTGAATCAATTCGATCTAGAGTGGAAATAATTGTTTAATTGGATGTTCAGCTGCCACAAAGTTTATTAACAAATCTGATTAGTCATTTACAAAATATATCAAACAAGTATAAACCACACCTTTTTTCCTGTATTATCAGCTCCTTCATTTGGAATTTTTGTACACTACTGTAGTGTACGTCTTCTGTGACAGCTCAGAAGACGTTCCAGTCTTCAGTGACTCTGACTGGACTTTTGTCAATTGTTTCTCCAGACACAGCTTTATGACACAGTGGAACACACAAAGGCTATGTTGAAAAGAAAACTGCTCCCTTCTGATATTGTGACTTTTCCTTGATGTCACAATGTACCACGAGGACAGATCAGGTCTGGGACCATGAGCTGGTGCCACTATGGAACTGGGTCCTTGAATGGCAACCACCCATGCAAACAGCAGGTGAAACGTGGGCGTGTCCTTGGACTTCTCCAGGTGCTGGGGCCTTCATGAGTTCTTCACTGACCTAACATTGAATAGTGTTACGTGATCCTGGACGGCGTAAGCTGCAAATAAAAAAAATTAATTGCCCTACTTAAGATCAATACATTTCTCAGACTTTTTCACCAGGGACGTCTTCTGGCTCCTATGGTTGTGAGACTTGGACTCTAACCACTGTCCTAAGTCTATGACCGGATGTATTTGGTAGCAGGTCTCTTTGGAGGATCCCTGGGTACCGCTGGAATGAATGTGATTCTGTGCATGATCCAGCTCGCAGGTGCCTCAGTGATGAGGACCCCAGCGAATGGAGAAGGTCAAGGGCATGACCACGTTGCACCTGGCAGCACAGAGATTGCTATTTTGGAGAGGTGAGGATGGATCACTTCTCTGTCTGGGTGGATGCCGTCCAGGACCCAAGTGGTGAAACACTTCACCACTTGGGTCCTGGATGGCAACCAGCGTTTACCAACTTGTGGTCCCTGATCTGAGCTGAAGTCATTTAATCCATTTGTTTTTTCTGAGACATGAAACAGAGAAAACTACAGAGATAAATAATTGTCTTTTCTGAAATTGTTAGGAATTTGTCAAAAAGTTAAGCCATGGTCCAGCCTGGATCGGTTTGCAGCCTGTGCCGTCTGTGCAGTCTCAGAAACCCTTGGCCTGGCAATGGGTAAATAAAAATTTTACAAGGCGAAGGTGAGATATTTTACTCCCCCCCCCCCCCCCCCTCCTAAATTTCAAATGACTTTGTTACTGTGACTGTTAGGAAACAATATTGCAGAAGCTCTTATTAAAGAACATCAAGTAAATATATCAAGAAAATAAGAAATAAAATACAAAATACAATAGCTTGTGCAACAACAAAATAAAAATAAAAAACAAAATAGTATTACATTAACAGTGGTAGTAGATATACAGTTGTATGCAAAGGTTTGGACACCCCTGATAATTTTCCTGATATTCCTTTATAAATCATTGGTTGTCTGGATCAGAATCATATAGCAGATGAACACATTAATATTTGAGAAATGAAATGAAGTTTCTAGTATTTACAGAAAGTGTGCAATAATTTAAACAAAATGAGGCAGGTGCACAAATTTGGGCGTCCTTGTCATTTTATTGATTTAAATACATTTAGCACTAATTATTGGAACACAAAATTGGTTTGGTAAGCTCACTGACCCTTGACCTCCTTACACAGGTGAATCCAATCATGAGAAAGGGTATTTAAGGTGGCCATTTACAAATGTTTTTCCTCTTTGCATCTCTTCTAATGAGTGGCAACATGGGAGCCTCTAAACAATTCTCAAATGACCTGAAAACAAAAATTGTTCAACATCATGGTTTAGGGGAAGGATACAAAAAGCTATCTCAGAGATTTCAGCTGTCAGTTTCCACTGTGAGGAACATAGTGAGGGAATGGAAGACTGCAGGCACAGCACTAGTTAAGGCCCGAAGTGGCAGGCCAAGAAAAACTCCAATAAGCTGAAGTGAAGGATGGAGAGAACAGTCATAGTCAACCCACAGACCTGCTTTAAAGACCTACAACATGATCTTGCTGCAGATAGTGTCTCTGTGCATCATTCAACTCCTGTATACAGCACACTTTGCACAAGGAGATGCTGTATGATGCTGTAATGCAGAGGAAGCCTTTTCTGCATACACGCCACAAATAGAGTCACTTGAGGTATGCTAAAGCACATTTGGACAAGCCAGCTTCTTGGAATAAGGTGCTGTGGACTGATGAAACTAAAATTGAGTTATTTACATAACAAGGGGTGGTATGCATGACTCAAAAAGAACACAGCATTCCAACAAAAACACTTGCTACCTACAGTAACATTGGGAGGTGGTTCCATCATGCTGTGGGGCTGTGTGGCAGGTACTGGGAATCTTGTTAAAGTTGAGGGTCACATGGATTCCAGTCAATATCAGCAGATTCTTGAGAAAAATGTTCATGAATCAGTGACAAAGTTGAAGTTGTGCCCGGGCTGGATCTTTCAACAAGACAACGACCCTAAACACTGCTCAAAATCTAATAAGGCATTCATACAGATGAACAAGTACAACTTTCTGGAACGGCCATCTCAGTCCCCAGACCTAAATATTATTGAAAATCTGTGGTGTGATTTTAAGTGGGCTGTCCATGCTCAGAAACCAACAAACCTGAGATGTTTTGTAAAGAAGAATGGTCCAAAATACCTCAACCAGAATCCAGACTCTCATTGGAAGCTATAGGAAGCATTTAGAGGCAGTTATTTCTGCAAAAAGGTGGATCGACTAAATATTGATGTATTTTTTTCTGTTGGGGTGCCCAAATTTATGCACCTGCCCAATTTTGTTTAAAGAATGACTGCACACTTTCTGTAAATCCTATATACTTAATTTCACTTCTCAAATATCACTGTGTTTGTCTGCTATATGATATATTTAACTGAAATTGCTGATTCAAACAACCAATGAATTATAAAGGAAAATCATGGAAATCATCAGGCGTGCCCAAACTTTTGCATACCACTATAGAAAGAAGAAAAATGTGTGTGAATAATGGGCACAAAAAAATATACTTGAACCTAGCTCCAAAACAACATTAAACAAAGATACCCATATCACAGAGTAAAATAAAATTTAAAACCACAAATCAATTAAACCACAAAACAAATAAGGTAAAACCATAAAACTAATGGTAGGCAATAGAAAACAGGTTTTAATACTAGTCCTAAAAGAGTCAATGGAAGTTGCTTTTATAGTCTCAACAGGCAGGTTATACATCAAGGTACGAGCAGGGCACAAAAAGGCTCTAAAACCACCTGCTGACTTCTTTTTAACCCTTATGGAGCAAGTCAGCATCCAGTGACTGCAGGGAACAAGGAGGCACATAAGACTTAGCAGGTTCAGCAAGATAGTTTACTGACCATTTAGAGCCTTAGATGTCGGCAACAAAATGTTAAAATCTGCCCTCAGAGTCACAGGGATCCAGTGAAGGGAAGAACAGGTGTGAATCAAAGTTTTCACATTCACCATCAACAGGACAGGTGTGATCACTGCAATATTACGCAAAAAAACAATGGGTCGTCCTAATGACCTCCCTAATGTATAAATCAAAAGGCCATGATAGATCAAAAGTCATGAGGTTTTTAACTTTTTCACTTTGATGAATTAAGAGTCACCAAGTGGCAATATTAATTAGTTATAAAGTTGTCTCAGTCTGGCAGGGCCAACATTGATCATCTCTGTTTTTTTCTGCATTCAAAAAAGGGAACTTGGCAGGCATTCTATATTTCACTGCAACTGCGTCAGCATCCAGTTATGTAATTGGATAGACATCATCTTGAGCTCATCAGTATAATACTGAAAATCAACTCAGAATAATGTGACCAACAGGTGCAACAAACAGGAACAACACCAGTAGACCCAAAACAGAACCTTGAGGTACCCCAAATTTGGTAGCTGAGAATTCAGAGCTGCCATTACTGTAAACACAGTGCAGGCAACCTGATACAAAGTAATTTTCTATTCTCTCCAACAAAACACAGTAATCGACTACAGTGGTCCCTCGTTTATCACGGGAGTTACGTTCTAAAAATAGCCTGCAATAGGCGAAATCCGCGAAGTAGACAGCGTTATTTTTTACAGTTATTATAGATGTTTTAAGGCTGTAAAACCCCTCACTACACACTTTTCTCAAACAAGCATTAACATTTTCTCACTTTTCTCTCGTGTGTAAACACTCTCAAAGTTCAAACCTTAGTAGAAAAATAAGACCAACCTGTTCAGAGGCCTGTTTTCAGGCCCAAACATTTGTTTGAGAAATAAAAATAGAATGTTTTCCTATAAATAATTATGATGGCTTCTAGAACTAACTAATTTAATTTTAACGATCAACCTACGAGGTTGGACACGTAAGAAATTATTAATAGTGACTGACCAGTATTTTACAGTTCCTCTGATCGCGCCTCTTCGTCGTGGCGCCGCTGTGCTGTCATGTCTTTTTCCACTGAGTCACACCTCACTGCAGGTGTCTTTTTACGAGTGAAAAACACAGTTATGGGTAGTTGTTGGCGCTCTTTTTTCTTCTGGGTGAGAAGATTCTTATAAACAGACATGCAGAACACAATGCGCTTTAAAAAAAAAAAAAAAGCATGTAAAAGTGGACTAAAAAAATCCGCGAAACTGCGAGGCCGCGAAAGGTGAACCGCGTTATAGCGAGGGACCACTGTATATCACAAGGTGAACTCAAGTCCAACAACAGTGACATGAAAGCTGCATTCATGGCCATCAACATGAATTATTTCTTCTTTTTTGTTAAGCGCTTATGTCACTGTTGATGTTCATGATGAATCATCATTTCACAAACTGAATTATGATCACATAACAGAACAATGCTTTATTTGTAAAAGAGTATAAGGGGCTCATTTTGCCTCATTAGCCAAAGGAGTTGTTTGGTGAGCAACTGCAGCATGGCCAACAGGGTCAACGTGAACCTTCAGAGGCATGTTTGTATTTATACCATGATTTTTTTTATGTATCTATTTTATTTTTATTTTTTCATATAGTTTTGACCCCAAAATATGTTGTTTGTTCTGCAGCTACTTTAAAAAAGGCAGTAGCCCTGTACCTGATATAAACGCTGCAGTATTCACTGACAGTGGATTTTGGATAAAAAGCAACAACACTGACTCCAGAATGGGCATCTGTGAGAAACCGATCTCATCAGAACAACGTGATGTCGCCACTTTCCATCCTGATGAGCCTCAAAACTGCACGGTTAACTGACATAACATTAACTGGAAAAAGTGTCTGGCTCCACCCTTTGTGTGTTTGGCTCCTCCTTTTAGTTTTAAACCCTCTTTTTTGTTGTTGTTGTTTTTGTTTGTTTAAATATGTTATGGTAAATGATTCCTGAACATTTTTGCAGTTTTGGAAAAGTTACCTCATAAATAAACCAGGTTTTCTTGCAATTGTAGGATGTTTATTTTTGTTGACTCTGCCCATTTTATCTGAATCTGAACCAACTATATTTCAGTGTCATGTTCCATAAGAGTCATCAGGAGATGACATATCCACCCCCACCCCCCCACCCATAAATCAGTAATACAAAGTATCTGGAAATAACCCAAGTACACCCTTATGCTCAGTATGAATGAAACTGGTCAACTGGATGGACATGCTGATCTCTATATAAAAAGATAAAAGGTTGTCATATTATTACACCTCACAAAGTTTCTTTGACTAATTTGGCTAATAAAATAAAATAAAAACGACAGTATCAGCTTTACCAGTGTTGCAGAAGAGTCTTTGAACTTTGATATAAACACCAAGCTGCCTGGTTTGGAGATTGTGTGGTTGGTTGACAGGAAATAAAACCAGAATTACTGTACTCGCAATGACAGGAAAATGGGCTCAGAGATAATCTAAACTGTCTAAACATTTTAGCGTGCCTGCTGCCAATTTTTTTTTACTTTTTCATTTTAATGAAGTCTTTGTCTTTGAGTCGAGAAGCAACATATGAAATTTGCAGTCACTAAATCCACAAGCTTATGTCTCATGTCTCTGTCTGCTGGACTGTAAAAAGTACCAAAAAAAATTTTTAAATCGATTTTGGACTTCAGTGGCACAAACATCTGTGTTAGTGTTATTGTGAAAGTTCCTTTTTAATTTATGAAAGCTGATGATAAACCCATTAATCTCAGAACCAGCTATTTTAAATTTAACTGTCACACTGTCATTTTTTAGCCTTATTTCACTGCAGTTCATTCTTACCACCACAGGTGGGGACATTTCAGTGAGGAAAATGTATCCAAGTTCCACAAGAATAAAGACAATCTGTTTGCTACTAAACAGATCCTGGCAAAAATGTATTTGCTCAAATAAGTATTTACTCCAAAATGATTTACTCTAGTAATATACCTATTAAAATATTTTTAATGAACGCGGTGAAAAATTATTTCTTCATTTGAATTTGACATGAAAAAATGTATAAAATAAAAAGTTAGCTTCCTACAACCCAATTCCAATGAAGTTGGGACGTTGTGTGAAATGTAAATAAAAACAGAATACAATGATTTACAAATCCTCTTCAAACTATATTCAATTGAATACACCACACAGACAAGATATTTAATGTTCAAACTGATAAACTTTTTGTTTTTGTACAAATATTTGCTCATTTTGAAATAGATGCCTGCAACACATTTCAAAAAAGCTGGGACAGGGGCAACAAAAGACTGGGAAAGTTGATGAATGCTCAAAGAACACCTGTTTGGAACATTCCACAGGTGAACATGTTAACTGGAAACAGGTGAGTGTCAAGATTGGGTATAAAAGGAGGATCCCCAAAAGGCTCAGCTGTTTACAAGCAAAGATGGGGTGAGGATCACCACTTTGTGAACAACTGCATGAAAAAATAGTCCAATAGTTTCAGAAAAATGTTTCTCAATGTTCAATTGCAAGGAGTTTAGGGATTCCATCATCTGCAGTCCATAATATAATCAGAAGATTCAGAGAATCTGGAGAACGTTCTACACATAAGCGGCAAGGCCAAAAACCAACACTGAATGCCCGTGACCTTTGATCCCTCAGGCGGCACTGCATGAAAAACTGACATCATTGTGTAAAGGATCTTACCACGTGGGCTCAGGAACACATCAGAAAACCATTGTCAGTTAACATGGTTCGTCGCTACATCTACAAGTGCAAGTTAAAACTCTACCATGCAAAGCAAAAGCCATACATCAACAACATCCAGAAACGCCACCGCCTTCACAGCGTGGCTTCATAGTAAAAGCGTACACGTACTAGACTGGCCTGCCTGCAGTCCGGACCTGTCACCCATTGAAAATGTGTGGCGCATTATGAAGTGCAAAATACGACAACGGAGACCCCGGACTGTTGAACAACTGAAGTTGTACGTCAAGCAAGAATGGGAAAGAATTCCACCTACAAAGCTTCAACAATTAGTGTCCTCAGTTCCCAAATGCTTATTGAGTGTTGTTAGAAGGAAAGGTGATGTCACACAGTGGTAAACATACCACTGTCCCAGCTTTTTTGAAACGTGTGGCAGGCATCCATTTCAAAATGAGCAAATATTTGCACAAAAACAATAAAGTTTATCAGTTTGAACATTAAATATCTTGTCTTTGTGGTGTATTCAATTGAATATAGGTTGAAGAGGATTTTCATATCATTGTATTCTGTTTTTATTTACATTTTACACAAAGTCCCAACTTCATTGGAACTGGGGTTGTACAATGAATGTACCCATAATTATTCTTAACATATCAAACAATACTAACAATGAAACACACCTTAGTTTTACAAAGAATTTTACTGGCGTGAATGATCAGCTAACGGTATGTTTGTTAATGTGACTGCGCTACTTACCACTGGACCAGGCTCACCACGTTCTCCTCGGGCTCCTCTGATTCCTGGACCTCCCTGTGGAAATCACACACACAAACATAAGGATGTGATTCAAAGTCCAAAACCTGCAAATTTGTGGTCTGTGTCATGACGGACGTCTGGACTCGCAAATGACAAAAGCAATTTAAAAAAATAAAAAGTAGTAAATTTAGTTTAATAATGACAACCACATTCACTCCGAGAATCGGGCACATGACCTCTGATCTGTATTATGGAGGCACTGTTTTACTGTTCTAACAGGCAGAAAGTGGCGTACCAAATTTACAAATTGAACGGCCAAACTTAGGTACTATATATTTGTCATGTTTCAGCTTAGGTACCTTTAGGAAAGGAGTTAGATAAAGGGGAGGAGACACCAACATGCTAGTGACAGCACACCAACATGGCGATCTCAAGCTTTTAGTAAGTAGTTAGTGCACTTGTTTCCAGTGTGTAAGGTTCCTGGTTCAAATCCCACCCCTGCCCATTCTCCATATAATGTGGAGGTGCAACAGGAAGGGCATCCAGCGTAAAAGTTGTGCGAAATCAACATGCAGATCCACCTCTGATCTGATGTGGTGACCCCGAGTGTGAAAAACAAGGGAGCAGCCGGAGGGACTTACTTTTAGTATGTATTACTGAATGTTTGGGATAGGTACACTCTTATTCATATGCTAATATTAGCATGCCAACAAGGTAAACCATTATTTTTGTACATTAGCCAGAATTATTCCATTTGTGGTGGATCTAAATAAATGGGCGGAGCCACTGACTATGCTCACAAGAGAACCCATTATTTGACAATATTAGTATGATGTATTTCTGTGTATGTGTGGACAAGAACAATTCCATTTGCATGCTACTGTTACTATGCAAGAAGAGAACTCATTATTTGACTATATTGGTATGATGCTTTTCTGTATATGTATATATAAATATAGAAGTATATATAAACCTACCATCCCTGGTTCTCAAGACCAGGCACCTAAGTGGCTCTACTCTACTCTTTTCTACTCTTCTATTTTACTCTTTCTTTTTAGATATACCTTAGTATACTAGCATATTTCCACCTTAGATTTGGAATATAATACAACCCCTGGCAAAAATTATGGAATCACTGGCCTCGGAGGATGTTCATTCAGTTGTTTAATTTTGTAGAAAAAAAAGCAGATCACAGACATGACAGAAAACTACAGTCATTTCAAATGGCAACTTTCTGGCTTTAAGAAACACTATAAGAAATCAAGAAAAAAAGATTGTGGCAGTCAGTAACGGTTACTTTTTTAGACCAAGCAGAGGAAAAAAAAATATGGAATCACTCAATTCTGAGGAAAAAATTATGGAATCACCCTGTAAATTTTCATCCCCAAAACTAACACCTGCATCATATCAGATCTGCTCGTTAGTCTGCATCTAAAAAGGAGCGAACACACCTTGGAGAGCTGTTGCACCAAGTGGACTGACATGAATCATGGCTCCAACACGAGAGATGTCAGTTGAAACAAAGGAGAGGATTATCAAACTCTTAAAAGAGTGTAAATCATCACGCAATGTTGCAAAAGATGTTGGTTGTTCACAGTCAGCTGTGTCTAAACTCTGGACCAAATACAAACAACATGGGAAGGTTGTTAAAGGCAAACATACTGGTAGACCAAGGAAGACAAAGCGTCAAGACAGAAACTTAAAGCAATATGTCTCAAAAATCGAAAAATGTACAACAAAACAAATGAGGAACGAATGGGAGGAAACTGGAGTCAACGTCTGTGACCGAACTGTAAGAAACCGCCTAAAGGAAATGGGATTTACATACAGAAAAGCTAAACGAAAGGCATCATTAACACCTAAACAGAAAAAAACAAGGTTACAATGGGCTAAGGAAAAGCAATTGTGGACTGTGGATGACTGGATGAAAGTCATATTCAGTGATGAATCTCGAATCTGCGTTGGGCAAGGTGATGATGCTGGAACTTTTGTTTGGTGCCTTTCCAATGAGATTTATAAAGATGACTGCCTGAAGAGAACATGTAAATTTCCACAGTCATTGATGATATGGGGCTGCATGTCAGGTAAAGGCACTGGGGAGATGGCTGTCATTACATCATCAATAAATGCACAAGTTTATGTTGATATTTTGGACAATTGAAAGGATGTTTGGGGATGATATCATTTTTCAAGATGATAATGCATCTTGCCATAGAGCAAAAACTGCAAAAACATTCCTTGCAAAAAGACACATAGGGTCAATGTCATGACATAGGGTCAATGTCAATGAGCAGATCTGATTTGATGCAGGTGTTAATTTGGGGGATGAAAATTTACAGGGTGATTCCATAATTTTTTCCTCAGAATTGAGTGATTCCATATTTTTTTCCTCTGCTTGGTCTAAAAAAGTAACCGTTACTGACTGCCACAATCTTTTTTTCTTGATTTCTTATAGTGTTTCTTAAAGCCAGAAAGTTGCCATTTGAAATGACTTTAGTTTTGTGTCATGTCTGTGATCTGCTTTTTTTCTACAAAATTAAACAACTGAATGAACATCCTCTGAGGCCGGTGATTCCATAATTTTTGCCAGGGGTTGTATATGAGAATTACCTACTTAATTTTTACGTGTTTGCAAGAATGATCCAACTAGCATGCTAATGTTAGCGTGATAATAAGATAATCCATTATTTTTGTTCTTTAGCCACATGTATTCCATTTGTAGTGTTTCAAAACAAATGGGTGGAGCCACTAACATGCTAATGATAGCATGCTAACAAGATAACCCATATTTTAGTGTGGTATGTTAGCATACCTGTCAATCTATACAGTTTGCCTGTATTTTGTATAGACTATGTAAAGTCATTTTCATTTTCATGCAGTACGGCGTATGACCATTTGTATATGTTGAAACAAAAATGTAAGTTTTTTTTTTTTATGGAAATGTTCCATTTTGTTTTGATGTCAGTGATTTGGTCTGTAAATAAAAAGTGTTTCTGAGAGCATTAACTGGGTTAGATGTCTGTGCCTTTGGAAACTTTTTTGCATGGTTTAAACAGCACCAGACCAAAATTTAAATTTTATTAATATTATTATTAACAATTTATTAATGTATTTATTTTTTAAGAACACCAAGGAAAGTAACGCCATCAGCGCATCAACTGCACACAAATTGACTTCTGTTACTGTGAGGAGTTTCCTGGCGCTCAGGAACGCATGCGGGTAAAATACATGTTGAATAATCTTTATACTAAAGTTAACTTGCTTTAGTAACTGCCACTGTTACATCTCAAATGTGGGAGTTTGATGTTTTACCTGCATTCATACCCTGTTCAACTTTAATGATCGCTAATTAAAACAGCCTCCCTCTGCTTGGACAGGTTTAAAACAGTCTAAAAAGGTTTGATTCTTGATGTTTTTCATCCAGATTTTAAAGTTCAATGGACAAATTTAAAAAGAAATGGTCTTAGATCCAATAAGATCATGATTAAATGGGTCGTATTGTAACAAATTACCACATTTTCATGTGTTCTTTCTTATTTCAGCCTCAATATCTTAAAACTTCTTGCTTCGTTGCCAGTTCATCTCTTGAGCTTTCTTCATTTCTCTCATTTTTTCTCCAAATTTTATGATCCCAATTTTGATAACTGAAATCAATGAAATGTGAAGACCTCAAAGTCATCCATAAATAATAGAATAGAAAAGAATAGAGCAGAGGCTTTGTCATTGTACGTACACACACACACACACACACACATATATATATATATATATATATATATATATATATATATACACAATGAAATCTGTCCTCCACATTAAACCCATCCTAATTACAGTTAGACACAATCCAACCACGAGGACCAACTCCAGATGTAGAGACGCTGCCTTGGTCAGGGGCAGAGAAAGGAGCAAACCCTAAATAAGCATGTTTTGTTTGTGGGAGGAAATCAGAGTGCTCGGAGGAAACCCACTGATCCCTATATAATACTGGATCGCTCATTGGCCAGTATTGTTGAAGCAAACCGGCCGTCATATTACCACTCCGATATCCCGCTCCTAAACGCTCTTTTCTATTGATCTTTAATGAGGCGCGCGCAACTTTATTTTTTGTAATTTTGTTAAAAAATACTATATATGTATATATATATATATATATATATATATATATATATATATATATATATATATACACACACACACACAAAAGCTTGCTGTTGATTCCACAAAATTTGTATAAACTTTGATTAAAGAATGATCATTTTTAGTATTGAATATTTTTCCCAGTGAGATATGAGTAAGTGAGAATAAAAGAAAGTGTCAAAGTAATAAAAGAAAGAAAGAAAATAAATCAAATAGCAAATCATGGCATGCATAGATTAGGAGGGATCAATCTTACATTATACGAAGAACAAAAACAACTTAATGAGAGAATCAGCTCAGTTATTATTGAAATTGTTGACATTCCAATAAGCTGTCTATGTGCGGTCTGCATAAGTTGGGAGTGGTAAGATGGCCGCCAGTTTGCTTCAGCGGACTGTACGGAGTGTGTGGGCCAATGAGCAATGCAGTAACATATACGGATCAGTGGCAAGCACAGAAAACACAAAAAGCACCTGCATCAATTTAACAACAGGTAGCTGCGTCACAAATGTCTCGCAAACACAGAGAACACAAACAAACAGCGTGTGTCACAAATTCAAATGCAAATTCACCCGGCGCATGCGAAAACACAATCACTTTGCAAAGCAGAAAAAAAATTTTTTTTTTGCATTTTTCTGGCGTTGCCCACAGGGAGAGGCGGAGAGCTGGGGTCGCATTGCTTATTGCTCCCCAGCTCAGTCGCCATGTCTTGGAGTTCACTCCGGTGAACGAGAGGGTTGCGTCCCTACACCTTCGGGTCGGGGACAGGTCTCTCACCGTTGTCTCGGCCTACGGGCCGAGCAGCAGTGCAGAGTACCCGACCTTCCTGGAGTCCCTGGGAAGGGTACTAGATAGCGCTCCAACTGGGGACTCCATTGTTCTCCTGGGGGATTTCAGTGAGACCTGGAGGGGGGTGATCAGGAAGCACGACCTCCCCGATCTGAACCCGAGTGGTGTTCAGTTGTTGGACTTCTGTGCTAGTCACAGTTTTGTCCATCACGAACGTGTTTTGTGGATCTGGAGAAGGCGTTCGACTGTGTCCCTCGGGGCACCCTGTGGGGAGTGCTCCAGGAGTACGGGGTCCGGGGTCCTTTGCTAAGGGCTATCCGGTCCCTATACGACCGCAGCAGGAGCTTGGTTCGCATTGCCGGTAGTAAGTCAAACCTGTTTCCAGTGCACGTTGGCCTCCTCCAGGGCTGCCCTTTGTCACCGGTTCTGTTCATTATTTTTATGGACAGAATTTCTAGGCGCAGCCAGGGTGTAGAGGGGGTCTGGTTTGGGAACCACAGAATCTCGTCTCTGCTGTTTGCAGACGATGTGGTTCTGTTGGCTTCATCAAATCAGGACCTTCAGCGTGCACTGGGGCGGTTTGCAGCCGAGTGTGAAGCATCCGGGATGAAAATCAGCACCTCCAAATCTGAGGCCATGGTTCTCGACCGGAAAAAGGTGCTTTGCCCTCTTCAGGTCAGTGGAGTGTCCTTGCCTCAAGTGGAGGAGTTTAAGTATCTCTGGGTCTTGTTCACGAGTGAGGGACGGATGGAGCGTGAGATCGATAGACAGATCGGTGCAGCATCTGCAGTGATGCGGTCGCTGTATCGGACCATCGTGGTGAAGAGAGAGCTGAGTAGGGGGGCAAAGCTCTCGATTTACCGATCGATCTACGTTCCGATCCTCACCTATGGTCATGAGATTTGGCTCATGATCGAAAGAACGAGATCGCGAGTACAAGCGGCCGAGATGAGTTTCCTCCGCAGGGTGGCTGGGCGCTCCCTTAGAGACAGGGTGAGGAGCTCGGTCACTCGGGAGGAGCTCGGAGTCGAGCCGCTGCTCCTCCACGTCGAAAGGAGTCAGTTGAGGTGGCTCAGGCATCTTTTCCGGATGCCCCCTGGACGCCTCGCTGGAGAGGTGTTCCGGGCACGTCCCATTGGGAGGAGGCCCCGGGGAAGACCCAGGACACGCTGGAGGGACTACATCTCTCGCCTGGCTTAGGAACGTCTTGGGGTTCCCCTGGAGGAGCTGGGGGAGGTGTGTGTGGATCGGGAGGTGTGGGCGGCTTTGCTTGAGCTGTTGCCCCTGCGACCCGACTCCAGATAAAGCGGAAGAAAATGGATGGATGGATGGATGGACTTTGCAAAGCTTCACAACACAACAAAGAGCCGAAAACACAAAACAAGATTTCTTCCCAGAGAACTTTGACTAACTTCTACTGTTCAGTGTAACAGGAATATAATAAATTCATCAATAAATAAACTTTGTCAACGTAAATATTACAGTGTCATGACGTTCTGAATGGTCCGTCAGTTAAAGTCCTCCAGGCAGAAACCTCTTCTTGTTAGTACTTTTCAGTGTGCCTGTGTCTTTGCATGTGCTGTGCGAATGTTTCTTGACAAAATATGATCTCAAATTGTCACCTGTGCTGCACGTAATCTTTATTAATCATGTCCCTTGCAAGTGTTTTCTCAAATATGTGACAGAGAACTGATGCAGGTTTTGATAATGCTTCATTATATGGGAATTCCGAGTAAAAACAAGCAGATGTGAATGTGTGTGCAGCTCACTGGTGGTCCAGCGGGGCCGGCGGGCCCTTTGCTGTCCTGGGTACAGGTGCAGGCTTTGGGCATGGCCGGACACTCGGCCTCCTTCCTCTGGACGTCCACGAGACAATGATGATGAAAAGAAAATTAAAAACATGAGCAGTGATGACATAAAGCATGAAAGTGATGCAGAAGCAAAGGTTCAGCTCACCAGGCCAGGGAGCTCACAGCATTTATCTCTGCTGGCCCACGAAGTGCTGCACACGATATCAAAGATCTGAAGCTGGAACTGCAGGATGAAAAAAAAAAACCTGATTACAACAAACCCAAAGCAAACGACTGCTGCTGAGACGCACAGAACAGTTATTTTTGTGAGTCATCCAGATTCCACCAAATAAGTCTTATTACTCAACCCTGAAACGTACACATACTAGACATTACTAACGGATATCACCTGGGTAGCAAATGAGCAAAAAAGGCCACCAAGCACAATAAATAAATATTATAATAATAATAATAGTAATGATTAGATTTCTGTAGCAGCACATTCCACCCAATTACAAAGTGCATTAATAAATTGATACAACAGAAAGACAAACATGTCCTCATATTAGTAACCACATTTTTATCTTAAACATATTCCCATAGGTAGTTGTTTTTAACTATCCCCTGTGTACTGTATAAGTATTAGAGCAACACTTTGACCTTGGCCTGTGACCTTGACTTTTAACTGAACTTTGTCAAAATCAAATCACTCTGTCTTTGTCCGATCCTCAAACATTCCACACAGTTTGGCCCAAATCAGGTCAATAATCCAAGTTATATTCGTCATACATATACAGACAGGCAGATGCATACAGGACTAAAAACAAAGTATTTTTAAATGATTCTGTTTATGTAAAATGATTTGCTAATAAGACACACAATTTAATCACTTTCTTCTGCACATAATATTTCTGTGGGTTACGTTTCTTTTCCAAATTCAAATAAAATTTAGATGATGTAAAATGTAGTCCAAAAATCCTGAAATGCCTTGACTCTATATTATGAATTAAATTTCTCTCACTTTTAAAAAACATTCTGGTAATTGAATGTTTAAAAATGATGCATCGTGCCACATTTTTTTTTCTTACAGGTGCAGAGTTTTCCTTATTCCCTCTGGAGCGGACCATCCTTCCCAGAACTTCCAGTCCGTCCGTGGTGATATTTCCGGCTGCGTTGATGTTTTTCTCTGACACCATCTTGCAGTCGATCACCACTCTGGCGCTTGTTTTGCTGATTGCGATGTGAAGCTGCAGCATAAAAATCCAGCATGTTCATTATAAAGCTGATTTAGGAAGCTTGTTGCAAACATCCTGATTGAATTCACTTGAATCACACAGACCAGATCCGGGCATCGCTTCCGTAAGACATGACACATTTATAGACCACAAGAAGTTCAGCAAACTCATTTTAAGCTAGCTATGTGGTAATTAGTATAGCGAGGACTGTCAGAACTGAGCTAGGCTAGTTAGCCTGGTCACTATAATGGATAAAATGTTTAAAAAAAATACAAATGCTATTGTAATATCTTTGATGTCAGATTTATAATGTAGTTTTACTCCTCAGTCTCATTTTTCAGACTGTAATGATGTAGATGATCATTTTATCAAACTGGATCATGTAACATGGTTAGCTAGTGCGCTAGCTGCATCGCTAGCTGCATGTATTCCAAAGTGTAATAAATCAGAGATGAGTGGGCTACAAAATTTGAAAAAGTTTTGTAAAAGCACTAATGTATTAATACATTAACAGAATACTTTATATGCCAAAAAACCCAACATAATTTTCAAGCTAGTTTGAGGAACAGTTTAAGGTAAAATAAAAAAGGTTAGATAAAGTGATAAATTAACTATCTGAGTTACTGCTCAGAATATAAATTAAAGTGATTAAAAGGAATTTTTTGATCAAATATTGTCAAGCCTTATTGGCTAAAACTATGTTCATAAAGATTTTCCACACAGTTTAAACTTTTTAATAATAATAATAATAATAACAATTTTGCATTGGGTCAAAGGTCAGCCGTATCATGATGATGTCAAAGATAAATATCCACCAAAAACAGAACTATCCACACCACCACAGACATCATCTGAGGAACGTCACATTTTCATTAATAAAGCTTTTTGCATGGAGTGCTGTGGCGGTGCAGATCTTTCTGTTTTTGGTAGAATTCTTCTTGATCAAACACGCCCTTTATGCATTTTGGATGTGCGTGTCTTCTTTGCATCAAAGATAAATATCCACACATATTCCAACTGAAGCAAATATTCCACCTGCCTGAATTCAAAGATACAAATAATTACAAACTAAAACCAAAGTGGAAGAAAATTCTGGAGTGAGCGGCATATTCCTGACCTTATGGAAGCTGCCGTAGAAGAGTTTTTTGATTTCTGCTCCTTCAAAGGTCACTGTTTGGAACTCTCCTCTGTAGTCATTGTTGAAGAACGTCAGAGTTTTTCCTCCATCTGCAAAAACACAAAAAATACAAAATACAAATAAAACACAACTATTAAAAACACCGAGCATACACCTGTCAGCGCAATGACTTAAAATAAAACATTAGAGAATAATTCAACTTATCAAGACAATCAAACCAGTGATTTTGGTGGTGATCACCATCTGTATGTGGACTCTGGATGTTGTTCCCATGGCACATGCACAGCCATGGGAACGAGGGAAAATAGACGTCCCTATGTCAGTCAGTCAGTCAGTCATGTGAAATTTTATTTGAGAGTGACGATACTTCAGTTGTACTCGCCCGATTGTCACCAAACGTGGTATGTGCATTACACATAGTGACCCCAACGCATCTCTTGATTGGGGTGGCTGTGGTCAAAGGTCACAGTCACTGGAGCGTGCTTTGTAAGTTTGTAAAAATATTGTGAGCAAAATTATTTCACTTGTACAGCCTGTCTGTCAACAAACCTGGTATTTATGTTTGGCACAGTGACCACAAGAAGATTATTGATTTTTTTTTTGGGGGGGGGGGGGTGTTAAAAACCCCCTTGGTGAAGGTCACTTGTGTGTACTTTGTAAAGTTTTCTAAGCTAAATGACTTCAGCTATCCTGGCTTAATTGTCAACAAACATGGTATGTGTGTTACGTACAGTGACCCCCAAGAAAGCGACTGATTTTGGGGGGGTCAAAGGTCATGGTCACTAGTGCAAAAACATCTTTCCTAATTGCCTGGTTATCACTAAAACCCCCTGTCTACATGCGTCCCGTTAGGTTGCGGTTGGCTTCCCAATAGAAAAAAAAATAGTAAAACAGCAAACACAAGGGATAATTGGCAACCCCGCTGCAATCCATCTGCAAGCATACATGGTCATCCTAGAGCACGCCACCCACCATCTGGAGTGTCAGGATCATTGGGAACCCAACTGGGTCATTGGCAAGCTCATGGCAACTTAACCGGGCAACGTCTAGGGACCCCTGCTGCAAGCTGATGCCATTGGACTTGTCCCAAACACTGACGCAGATCTGTACCCGATCTGTTATCCTAAAGCTCACTGTAGCAGCGCGGCAAGCAGGAGGCAGAATATTCCATCCCGTGAATAGGTGTCACCAGTGGCAAGGTCACTGCCAGTTTCAGCCGTTTGCTTCCAAGTTCTATCTGGAGCCACATGGAAACTGACAGGAGCAAGTGGACACCAGGCTTAACCTCAGTATGTGTGTTAGACACGGTGACCCCAAGAATCCTATTAATTTGGGGTCTAAGGTTAAACATTACTGAAATGTACTTTGTAAAATGCTTCAGCAGAAAAGTGTCACTTGTTGGATTTATTGTTGTCGAATTGTTGCGGTGTCTGTCTAGACTGGGGAAGAAGCAATTAGAGATTCAAACATAAATGGTTCAGCAAAGGTCAACTTGACTGGAACGACGTTCCTTTGTAAAAGTTTGCTCTCTGGTCAATCAGAAAGTCATTAAAATCTTTCCAAAATGAGACGTAGTCACTCTCTGCACTCAAACAGGGTCAAAGGTCACAAGCTGATTCTGACCTCTGCAGAAAGGTTGTTGTTGTTGTTATTTTGTGCTTTGCATTGAACAGACTCACTGTCCAGGATGACTCCCACCAGCGGCTCGTTGTGCTTATTGAGGATTTCCCAGAGGGCAAAGGGCTCCTGTGGCGTGTCGGGCAGCAGTCTAAACAACAGGGTGATGGTGTAGTCGGAGGGCAGCCCCTCAGGATGGAGGAATCTGTCCGCCACGACAAACACAACACACACCGATAAACCTCATGTAGCCATGGCAACCGCTTGTGCTGAGTCAGAGCGGTGCAGTGTGGTGGAACGTGGCTAAAGAATGTGTGAACCTGGTGGGCTGGGCCAGCAGGGCGTCGCCGTGCAGGTGGAAACATGGGAAGCTGTTGAATGTGCCGGGTACCATGGAAACACCAGACAGGCTGCCGTAGCGATCCTCCACCAGCCCAAAAAGCTCCATCATACGGAAACCTGCAGATAAACACCAGCTCCATTAAAAAAAACCTTTTAATTCAGGATAATTCCCACATCTGATCATCACAGTGACTGTTGCTAACTTGTGTTACTTTGTTAGTTTGCCACTACATTACTGAACCAAGCCAAGAGGCAAAGCTAGAAAGTGCAAAATATATCATTTTTAAGTTATTACCTCCGCCAATGAAGTTGGAGGAGGTTATGTTATCGCCCCTGTTTGTCTGTATGTTTGTGAACAGTCTGGACCTCAATTTTTCATATATCGCTATAAATGTTTTACTGAAGATTCGTATCCTGATAGGCAAGAACTGATTCAGTTTTCAGGGTTAAAAGGCAAAGTCAGGAAAAATACTGGAATAGTGGAAAAATTCCTATCTTTAACATTGAATGAATTTTCAAAAATTCCTAACTATGTCAAAACAGATCAAATTTCTTTCATATTTGAAAGTGTTTTGTAGGATGGTATCCTTTATTGTCGGACAAAGTTTGATTCGGATCTCATCCATATTATAGATTTTGTGGCCATTTAAAATTAACATTGAAAACATTATATCTTAATCAAACATACCCCGATCACTCTCATATTTGAAAGTGAGGTGCAGACTGGCACTCACTATTGCCTGACAAAGTTTGATCTGGATCTGATCTGGATTGTGAATTTTGTGGACATTTGAATTTAATATTGAAAAGCCCATTTGATGTACTTTTTGCATTATATCTCAATCAAAAGTGCCTCAATCACTCTCATTTTGTGAGAATGAGGTGCAAACTGGCACTATCAATGAATAGACTAAGTTTGATCTGCATCTGATCCCTATTGTAGATTTAGCAGATATTTGATTCTTTTTAACATTGAAAAGCCCCTTTGATCTATATCTTGTATTATTATATGGCTATGATGCTATGTTGTGTCTGAATGGCTGATTTCCGGTCTGATATTTTCCCATATCAGACCGTTACCATGACAATCGGTCCAGATCACGTTTTAGATTTGTTACAAACCAGAAAGCTAAAAACGTGATTAGAAAAACCAAGTTGGACATGAACATACTCCATAAATATCAATGCAGCATTGGAAAAAAAACACAGATTGAAAGCTTACCAACTAACGACCGGACCATCTATTAGCAAGTTACCGTTACCGTTTATATATATAAAAGACATATAATAAGCGAATTATTGACCTTGCTTGCTCGGTTAATAATCCTTTATTAGTTTAAACTTATGAAAAGCCAGTTCTAATAGCAGTGTTGTAATGTAACAAAGTAGAAATACTTCGTTACTGTACTTAAGTAGAATTTTGACGTATCTGTACTTTACCTCATTATTTACATTTTTTTCACTTTTACTCCACTACATTTCCTCAGTAAAATGTATGCTTTTACGCCGATACATTTCACGTTAACATCTTCGTTACTCGTTACTACAATATAAAAGTAGAAGAAATTTGATTGGGCAATGCCTGTTTGCAGAGGTGAAAGTAGCACAGCTGATACATTTCTCTTCAGTTGGAGTGCAGCTGGACAGCAGGAACAGATACAGTCCTCTGCAGCTGGAGCGCAGCGCCTTTCACTCCTGCTGCATCAAGTGCCGCGTTTGACATAAAACAAGTTTAAAAGATAAAAAAATGTAAAAGGTGACAGGATGAATCTGCGCCACCATGGAGGAAGCGGAAGACTGTGGAGGGTGAAAACCATCTGCACTTTGGACTGCAAATATGCATACGCTAATGCATGGACACACACACACACACGGATCGGCTCCCGCTACAGTCCAGTGCATGATCGGAGTACCGACAAAACTGGCCGACATGGCTGTTTCGGATCCTTTATTTGAAATGTTTTCGAACAAGCGCTGCATAATAGCGGTGCCACGTTTTGGATTCGAGAGCACAAAGTTTGGTTGCTTTGCAGTGGTTGGTGGTGGTGATACTTGCATTGTTTTTTTTTAACTTATCCTTAAATTTGGCACAACTGTGTAGCTATAAATGACTATTCTGTGTGGGTCTTACAGGAAAAAGAAGGCGCCTGGAGAAAGTCAAGGAGACACCCACATACCACCTGGCTACAGCAGATAGATGGTCACTTTGCAGAGGTGTGGATAGACTGGTTGTCTGTCTGGATGGTTGCCATCCAGGACCCACAGTAACCAGTTTTTATGTTCATCTCTTTCAAACGCTGTCAAACACTAATCCTCACCAACAGAAAATAAAACACTGAAGTTGCTCGTGGGTACACTGGCGCATCATCATGCATGGCTCCACCCCCTCTTTGTCTGACCAATCATCAGTTGACGTGCGATGCATCACTCCAGCAGGCATCTGCATTGTTTCAGAAATTGCCTGTTAAGTGAATGGCTACAAAATGCTGGGGTTGTTTTCGACCACGCCTGAAGCATCCACATAAAGCCCAAAGATGATAATTTAAACTCAGTGACAGCGTGATGAGCTTAAGCTTGTGTCAAAAGTTTTCTAAAAGTTTTATCTCTGCTGATTTCTTACCTGGAGTTGTGCTGCCACTCATCGGCACTGACGGACAAGCTATGTTGAAAGAAAGAAAGAAAAAATTAGGATGGAAAGGAAGATGAAGACACTAACAAAGAGAGAAAGTAACATTACAGTACTGTATTAATTGAACATTGTAAAATAGGGTTCTACATTGTTTCTTAAAACTTGATACAACACATACCATTGGAGCGCCAATACTCGATAGGCATTACAATATCAACATATTCATATACTTAATACAGTTTATATGAATTTTATTTAAATGCATGTCTTGAAATTTCACCTCTTCTTTATCCTAAATTTACTTCACAACCTACATGTCAGTTGTTACTAACTTCAAGGCTCTTAATCATCTTATATTTATGGCTTCCTGAACCATGATGGAGCTAATTTTAAAGTCAGAACCTTAAACGCACCCAGTTATGCCCCGGCTTAGATATTGGTTTAAAAAGAAATTACTTTAAATCCCACTTTAGTGAAGCAGAAAAGTTAAATTAAGGAAACAGATATTTTTTTATATGCCCCATCAATTGCACTTCGTGCAGAATTGTAGTAAAACTAAGACACAGAGTAATACTGATTCAACATTTTAGCCGTTAAAAACATTATTATTATTATTATTATTATTATTATTATTATTATTGCTGTTGTTGTTGATGTATGCAAAAAATGTCTTGAAAAGCAGACTTTAATCTAAGGGGGGTGGATTCCATCCCCACACCCTTCTGGCTATGCTCCTGCACAGTCCCTGTGAACATAAAGAAAACATAATGAGAAGAAAACCTTGTCTTTATGTCGAAAGCGCTATCTAATTGACAGGTAAGAAGATTCTATCACATGTGCCATCTGTCAGAAACAGAAGAACAGAAAGCCTGAATGTTTCTCTCTTTTTTTTTTTTTTTTTTTTACAAATCACAGTGGGTGATGGCATGCACTGTTGATGATTGTCCCCCCGCCCCCAACTTAAAGCACTCTGTGCTGTCGCACAAAAAAAGTGGACGAACTGGTCGCCACATTGAGCACCGCCATATCAAGAATGTGAGGATGGGAACTGGTATAAGACATCATGTGATGTCTTATACCAGTTCCCATCCTCACATTCTGCCAGTGTTTAGATAATACCACAAACTGGTATGAACCCCTACTGTAAGTATTCCAAAGTATGAACAAGGATTCAAGCCATGATCTTCTGTGATGCAGATTTGTGAACGTGAGAATAGGGCTGAGAGCCTGCGTGAAAAAAGACAACCGACTGTTTTCGCTAAAGTGCCTGAAACATCAGTTGTGTCATGTGACCTCTTTTGTGCCATCTCAGGACATCTGGAACAGGTTTTATTCTCTCAATAAACATCAATCACAAAAGGTCTGATAAATGCTAATTGTGGGTTACTCACTGGCCGTTGCGGCCTCACACACAAACGTCACCAGCTTCTCTTCGATCTTCTTGAAAGCATCCAGGTCGTCCACAAAGAAGACGTGTCTGTCACTGGGTTTACTGGCGATGCTCACCAGCTCGCCGTAGTCTGCGTCAGCAAAGCCGATGGCAAACACGATGTAGCCTTCGCAGGAGAACATTAGTTATTATTTATATAGTATAGTATATAGTATATATTATAAGTGCTTGCTCACAGGGGGTCGTTTTGACCGTTGGGGTTTTACATAATTATTGTATGGCCTTGCCTTACAATATAAAGCGCCTTGGGGCAACTGTTTGTTGTGATTTGGCGCTATATAAAAAAATTGATTGATTGATTGATTGATATACTGAATATCTGTGCTGTTTGTGCTTTCATTATAAATAAAGCTATATTTGACTTCTGGGCATAGCGGTTTACGGTAAGATGATTTTGGCTCTCCGAGACCAAACAAGAAAACAATGTCTTGTTAATTACTAACAAATGAACCGGTGATCATTTTAAGTTCTGAGGTCAAACGCGTCACTGCTGACCTTCGTTCTGCATCTCCTTGGAAACCATGTTGACATCATCCTGGGATCGACCGTCCGTGAGGACCACAAGCACTTTGGGGATTCCTCTTCTGACTCCGCCCTCCACAGTGAAGATGCTCTCCTTCACGTGTTGGATGGCCCGACCTGATAGAACAGAGAGACCCATCAATCAAACCCACAGTCCAATCAAACTTTGTGTTAATCTGCTGCTGATGTTTCTGTCTTTGTAAAGCTTTGTGATCCTTTTTTTTTTCCACCTTTCTCAGCTCTTCTAAAATTTCTAAAAACTGTAACATCATTTTCGCATCAAATATTTTCTAACAAAAATCTGAGTTCATCATTATTTGAGGTAATTTATTTATTTGTTTGTTTCTTCTACATTCCTGACAGGTCTTCTGGATGTTTACCATCAAACCTGATATGTCATTGAAGGTTGACCCTAGATTTGCCCTTAAAGGGTAAATGGTTAAGGTTACTGGTATTGAAAGTCAAAATTGGGCTTTTCACTCGGATTAAGCTCCAAATGTGGCACAGACAGACTGTACTGGTGACTTCTGAAATTGTCCAGGCAAGGTCAAATATGCCAAAAGTCTATCACTGTGGTCAAAGGCATGCCTGTCTCTATGATGCCCTACGTCTCCAAGGCCCTTTGGCCGATTTATACTCGGGTTGGGTCTCGAGAACTGGTTCTTTTCGGGTATTGTTAAGAAATGATTCGATGCACCGATATCAATAGCCTTTTTGCTTAATGATTCCCTTATCGGTCCTTCAGAGCGGCTATTGTTTTTGAGGGTGTTTGTCACAAAAATGTTCATTTCTCTACGTTGATTGCAGACCCTGCAGCAACTCTGTAATCAACCGCTTCTGCAGCGCGACTCCACTTTGACGCGTGAAGCAATGAAGCAATGCTTCGATCCGCTGGCTTGTTGGTTCTTTGATTCGCTGCTCTTCAGAAGGGGCAAGTCCGCTTCTTAACCCCTCTCAAAGCCATTAAAATACGTCAATCGTGAGTCACTTTTGTGTGAATTAAATTCACTAACTGGGACTCTTGTCTTGTTGCAGTCAAGAAACGAGACTCGTCCTCCATTCGTTGGCACAGCTCCAAACGCTGCACGGCTCTCTGTTGAGTTAGAGGCTGGTCGGAATTAATAACTTCAAAGTGAATCGCCGCTTTAAATAAAATGACAACTCTTACAAATGTTGTAATACAGACAATAAACTACAATCGACTAAAATGTTTTTTTTCCTTCCAAAATAAGACATCCTGCATTCTTTATGAATTACATCCTGATGTGCAGCACAGCCAATAATGCCAATAATGTCTGAAAGGAAATGCTTTTGACAAAAACTAAGAGTAGAATGGGAGGCAGAGCCTTCAGCTTTCAGACTCCTCTCCTCTGGAACCAGCTCCCAATTCGGATCAGGGAGACAGACACCCTCTCTACTTTTAAGATTAGGCTTAAAACTTTCCTTTTTGCTAAAGCTTATAGTTAGGGCTGGATCAGGTGACCCTGAACCATCCCTTAGTTATGCTGCTATAGACTTAGACTGCTGATGCATGATGCACTGAGTGTTTCTTTCTCTTTTTGCTCTGTATGCACCACTCAGCATTTAATCAATAGTGATTGATCTCTGCTCCCCTCCACAGCATGTCTTTTTCCTGGTTCTCTCCCTCAGCCCCAACCAGTCCCAGCAGGAGACTGCCCCTCCCTGAGCCTGGTTCTGCTGGAGGTTTCTTCCTGTTAAAAGGGAGTTTTTCCTTCCCACTGTCGCCAAGTGCTTGCTCACAGGGGGTCGTTTTGACCATTGGGGTTTTTCCGTAATTATTGTATGGCTTTGCCTTACAATATAAAGCACCTTGGGGCAACTGTTTGTTGTGATTTGGCGCTATATAAATACGTAAAATTGATCTGATTTGATTTTGACTTGAAAACCTACAGATTTTGTTTATTTCTATTTATGTTCAGACATCAAGTCTGTCATCTGACATCTACACCATGTAGAGTTTATTATGTCCAGAGTTTAAGGATCCAGTGACCAATTTCATATTTATTTACTTTAAGACTCAATAAAATGTTGTTGACATAGAAAACCTGTAAAGCCAAAGTAAAATTCACAAGAGGTACCGATAAGGGAATCGATAAGGAATGGGTTCGATAAAAAACCATATCAACCCTTATCAATACCATCCTTAATTTATACCAAATTTGGTATGTGGATAAAGACTGCTGCTAAAACTGCCATTAAAGAATCCGTTTTACTTCTTGGTGCATGAAGTGGCCACACCACGTTTCAAGATAAATGTGATTTATATGTTTTGGTTGGTTTCTCTCTTCATGATACATTTCCTTGAAGGATGCGACTTGTACTCCAGAAGATATGGTAAACTGTAATGTGTATCAATCTTGTTTGCTGACCTGTTTTGGTGTTTCCTCCTTTATACGAGATCCTGTTGATGGCCTCCAACAGACGCTCTTTATTGTTGTACGAGTTTAGCTTGAACTCGGTACGTGCATCGTCACTGAACTGTGCGATAGCCACCTGCACAGGAACATGAAAAATGAATAGAAAAATATGACTTTAAAGTTTTCTTTTTTGCTCTGATGTCACACCAAAGAGCTGCAGCAACAAAACAGAACTTGATTCCACCCTACAAAATCTGGATCCCGCCTGCACACGGGTCAGTTGTTCTCATTTACCGAGAACTGATTTAACTCTTGCAGAACTTTAATCAGTGAACTCTGCAGCTCACCTGAGTGCCACCAGGTCCAATTTCATCCAGAGCTCCAGTCGTGCTGTACAAGAACCGGATTATCTTCAGAAAGTTCTCATCACCAATACTCCAGGAACCATCAACCAGAAACACCAGATCCGCTCTGGCCGCCTTACACACTGATGATACAGACAGAAACAGAGTGGTGTAACCATACAAGACCCAACATTTACACAAATCTTCATGAAAACCCCTTCAATCATAAAACATGATCAAATAAACACAACAGGACTCACAATTCCAGTTTACTGTGGAATCCATAAATACAATGGATCATGATCCACATTTGTGGATTGTGTTCTGTGGTTTATAACTTTTAAAATCCAACAGAAATTCAGAAAGTTTTATGTCTCACACACACTGATAAGAAGCGATCCAGAAATGTGCAAAATCCACTAATGCATGATCCATATGAGGACAAAATTATCCCACCTATTCACGGTTTTAGAGTATCCCAGAAGCCTTTGCGTGCTGAGGAGGGAGGCTTGATGCTAACTTTAACATTGAAAATGCCATAGAAATGCTAAGGCGTTAGCATCGGTCCCGTATTTAAGTTATAAAATACATCTATCAACTGTTTCAGAAGACCATAACAGGTTGGTTTAACATTAAAAAAGGGTAAATATTACTCACAGACATATGCTCTTTAGGGTTTTAGTGGGGAAAAATTAAGATAAAGCAAAATAAAACAAAGAACCAACGAAGCAGAAGATCGAAGCACTGCTTCATTGGTTCATGGTTCAAAGCAAAGAAACGGTTGATTATACAGACATTTTCTTCAAAAATTTCCTAAGTGTTTTTTTTTAACAGCAAGGAATTATCAACACAGCATTTCTAAACATCTTTATTTTGGATCGTTTCATTATTTTACTTTGCACACAGAAACAAAATTAGTAAGTAAAAACTCCCTGCAGCTTCTTCCTTCTTTCACTCGGGGGCGCCACAGCAGATCTGAGGTGGATATGCATGTTGATTCGGCACAAGTTTTACACCGGATGCCCTTCCTCACACAACGCCACATTCAGGGCTCTCCCTAGAAATTTAGAGCGTGATGACACTACAGGTCAAGTGAAGCCCCATCCCCCATCGTCGGGGAGAAGCTCCAGCATTTTGGGTTTTTAAATACTAATGGAAGTCATATCCTGTGCGTGTCCACACAGACACAGATACAGTCTTTTTCTCAGCAGTTTCAAGAAATATCTTCATACCATGGACTGTCGTATATACGCCAGGCCTGTATGTGGTGCTTTAACACTCCCCCCCAAAAATAGAGACAACAATGTGGAGCATGCGCATAATCTGTGTCTGGAGTTGTAGTCTCAAAGAAGACAATCACAAGAGCCCTGGACAGGGATTGGTTGTAGTCCAAGAAAAATTCCTCTTCTACAGAAGAGACACCTTCAAGCCAGACTGAAGTCTGCTAAGGACAACCTGGAGAAGGATTCATACCAGAAGCTTGCGCTTTGGTGAGAAGAGACAAATCTAGAGCTCTTTGGCCATAGAGATGTTGCTTATGTTTGGAGAAAGAATCAGAATCAGACTCAGAATCAGAATTGCCTTTATTGTCATTGTAATTTGCATTACAATGAGATTTGAGTGCAACTCCAAAAAGGTGCGTTCCATGGTGTGAGTAATTTTTAGCCAATATAAAAGATTTAGCAGGGGTGGTGGCCAAGTGGTTAATGTGCTTGGTTTCAGTTCAGAAGGTTCCGGGTTCAAATCCCACCCCTGCCACATTTCTCCATGTAATGTGGAGTTGCGTCAGTAAGGGCATCCGGCGTAAAACTTGTTCCAATTCAACATGTAGATCCACCTTGGATTTGCTGTGGCGACCCCGAGTACAAACAAGGGAGCAGCTGAAGGGACTTACTATAAAAGATAGTGAAATTTAACGGTAAATTATATATTATATATAGTAAGTATAGTCATCCAGTCATCCATAGTAGTAAGTATAGTATATATAGTATATATTATCCATCCATCCATCCATCCATCCATCCATCCATTTTCTTCCGCTTTATCCGGAGTCGGGTCGCGGGGGCAGCAGCTCAAGCAAAGCCGCCCAGACCTCCCGATCCACACACACCTCCCCCAGCTCCTCTGGGGGAACCCCAAAGCCAGCATTCCCAAGCCAGCCGAGAGACGCAGTCCCTCCAGCGTGTCCTGGGTCTTCCCCGGGCCTCCTCCCAATGGGACGTGCCCGGAACACCTCTCCAGCGAGGCGTCCAGGGGGCATCCGGGGGCATTATATATAGTATATTATATATAGTATATGTACAACTAATATAAACATAAGGTAAAATTAAAATAAAATGTGGACCAAGTAAAATGTAAATGAGAATTACGCGTATATCCAATTGTGGAATCATATTGCATGGGAAAATTGCACATGGTTTACAGATTATTGCACAAGAAACTTGAAGGTGCAGATTAGAGTGATTTGTTATTGTTCAGTGCAGTGATCGCTCTGGTGAGAAAGCTGTCCCTGAGTCTGTTTGTCCTAGAAAGAAGGGACAGACAGATAACCCAAAGAACGCCAATCCCACAGTGAAACACTGAGGTAGGAGTATTATGCTGTGGGGAAGCTTCAGTGCGTCTGGAACTGGGAATCTTCTCAAGGTGAAAGGAATCATGAAGAAAGAAGGACACGTGAAGATTTTAAAAGAAAACCTCAAGCATTTAGCAGCAAAAATGAGTCTGTGTCATGGCTTTGTCTTCCAACATGACAAAGACCCAATATACACATCGTTCCTGGTGAAGAACTACCTCCAGAAGACCAAAGTGAACATTACTGACCGGCCTACAAAAAGCCCTGACTTGAAAATCTGTGGGGTGAACTGAATGCAGAGGTCCACACCAGAAGACCATCAAATCTGGAGGAGCTTGAAAGATTCCTTTAAGAAGAATGAGCTGGAATTCCTCAGGAGACACATCTGAGACTTGTTGAAAACTACAACAAATGACTGCAGGCTGTTACCCAGCAAAAAGGGCACACAAATTACTATTAGCATCACAGGAACCAATAATTTTGACCCTAGTACTTTTGTTTTTGTGAAATAATTTTGTTTCTGAGAAATGTGTCTAACGTACAGGAACCAATAGAAAAAACTCCTCTTTCACAGATCCTGAAAGAAAAAACCCTGAAGAACTTGGCTCTTACCTTCTTTGGCAGGTGGGATTGTGGGTAACGGGGTGGTGGTGGGGGGCGTGGTCGGCACTGGGGTCGGGATAGGCACTGTAAGAAAAGATCAAGCAACACACAAAGCTGTAATTATAACCACAATCATGGTCAAAGAATCCCCACAAGCTACATGATCCTAAAATTAAACCGACCGCCTGGAAACTAAACTTGACAAAGTCCAAAAATCAGCCGGCAGAAAGTGTCAGATAACGACAGCTGCTGTGTAATTTGTAGCCTGAATCATAGTGTGTCACGCTTCACTTTCTTACCTCTAATCTGAGCGTGCATGCAGGAAAATACCATAAAAACTCTTCATTCATTCGGGTAATAAATCAGCGTGTGAATTCCTGCTGCAGGCAGGCGACAGCAGTCATTTGGAGCAAAGAGTCAGGCTTTCGTTTGGATCAAAACAAAGCCATAAATCACAGCGCTGACTCTGGAGAGCAAACAAATACCTGCTCATTTGTTTGTCTCATCAGCCGGGAATCACTTCATCTTCTCTATTTCTGTGCAACTGCATCAAAGCCAAACAAGTTATTTTCACTTCAAGTCTTTATTATATCATAATGGAGCGTAAAGGAAATAACTGAGCGGGAAAAGTGTGAGTGATGCAGAGCAAGGGACCAACGACCGCTCCAAGAAAGAAGACTAAAAAAAAGGAAAAATAAAGCAGGCAGCCTCCTGCGGTGTCTGAGGATTAGTCTTTGTAAACATCTCAGCGTTAACGATGAGGATGAAGGATGCTTCAGGTTCAGTGACGCCACTTTCTCCTCAGCCAGCAGAGGGCAGCAAACCTACCCAACATCCACAGCTGTGTGTGTGAATGTATATGTGTGCAGCAACAAGAGCCAGCTTCACATCTCTAACCTAAAATCTAAAGATGTTAATTTTATTCCACACAAAAAAAGTCATTTAAATGTGATTTCACAGATTATCAACTGTTTTAAACAAAAACTGCTTTAATTTTTCCATATGAAATCCAGTCTAAAAAAGAAGCTTCATTTTGCTTTGTTAAATGATTATAATTATACTTATCTTAAAAATCTTAAAGTCTAAACTTTCTCAGTGTGAAGCAGTGTAAAATCATTCAGTTTATCACGACTTATACGGCCAGAATTCTTAATAGATGACTTTAAACAACTTGCTGATTATTTTTTTGACCACCTGAAGAATTAATTATTCTTTCAGTACTTGTGTATTTTTCCACGTGTGTTTCCAGTCAAAAGTTGTAAACACTTTCCCATTCAATTGTTAGCACACGTGTATCTGTGCGTTTGTGTGTGCATCTGGGTTGTGCATGTACCTGTGCATGTGTGTGTACATGCGCGTGTCTGTGCATGCCTGCGTGTCTACATGCATGTATCTAAGCGTGCGTGTGTGTGTGTGTGCATGTATACATGCATGTATGTGTGTGTGTGTACATGCGTGTATCTGTGTGTGTGTGCATTTGTACCTACATGTATCTGTGCGTGCGTGTGTACGTGTGCATCTGTGCGTGTGTGTACATGCGTGTATCTGTGTACATACATGGATCTGCGCGTGCATGTGTGTGTACATACATATATCTGTGCGTGCGTGTGTACATGCGTGTATCTGTGCGTGTGTGTACATACATGTATCTATGCGTGCATGCGTGTGTGCGCATCTGGGTGTGCATGTGACCCTTCACATGCGTGTATCTGTGCGTGCGTGTACATGCGTGTATCTGTGCATGCGTGTGTGCATGCATGTGTGTGTGTGTACGTGGGTTTATTAGTGTGTATGTGCATACGTGAGACTGCGTGTGCGTGTGCTAGTGTGGACTCACGCGTCCTCTCGGTGGTGGTGACAGCCGGCCCTTCGGTTCCGTCTTGCAGCTGAGTGAACACTGTGATCTTGTACTCTGTGTCGGGCTTCAGGTTGTTGAAACAGTGTCTGCTGGCTCCACCGCTCAGCTTTGTCTCCTGCTTCTGTCCGTCTGCAGCCAAACACAACCAACACACTCGTCTTTCAGTAACGCCACCGGCCACCTCTTGGAGCCAGCTGAGAGCATGTGGGATCATTCAGATATGTGGAAACCCGACTGTTTTTGTTTTGTTTTTTCCACAGAGGATCATGTTATCACACACAGTGTGAGCTCTTAAAATTCCTACAACTTCACTGTGCTTGGATGTGCCAGTGGAATTTCAGATATCTTCCTATTGGAAAGGTAGTGGGAAAGTTCTGTTTCCAAAGATTAAAAAATAGCAGGTCAGGTGTGGGAGCATGACCTGGTGACATATCACCACATCCATCACACTGGATCCTGGATGTCAATCACTCAGACAGACAACCATCTCCTTCTCTCCAAAGGAACCATCTATTTGCTGCATCCAGGTGAAATGTGGGCATGTCTTTAACTTTCTCCAGCTGCTGGGGTCCTCAACACTGAGACACCTGCATGTTGAAAAATACCCAGAGGAACGCACCACACAGCCAAAATGTTGATTTTCCTCATCTGAGTCTCACTAAGTAATCATTTGTTTGACACAAAATCATTCCAGCGATACCCAAGGATCCTCCAAAGAGGCCTGGTACCAAAGTCACTGGTTAAAGTCTGACAACCATACAGTAAGACAGGAAGCACCAGGAGCCTCATGTACAAAGGCTGCATACACAGAAAAACGTGGTGTACATCCATCTCCACGCTAACATTCAGATGTGCCAAAAGTGAAATGACCGTGGAAATGTGAGGTGCGTCACACAAAAATCCTGGCTGGCGTACACATTTCTACAGCTCATGTTCCACTGCCAACATGTAGAGGTGACGCTGGAAACTGTTAATAGTGTGAAAACAAGACGTCATCACAGTGACGTGCACATCAGAGACACACTTATAAACAATGAACGCACCCACGTTTGCAATTATATGGGTGGACATAAAAGCACTCTCATTCCTCACTGAGTGATCAAGTGCTTCAATCGAAGCATCCATTGATTCTGACTGTCAAGGTCAGCAAACCTTTCCTCACCAACAAATCCACCCAAATCAGTAGTTTCCACAACCAGACGCAGCACTGAAGATACAACTTGTATACACCTGCTCTTGATAATGTTAGTTGTGGGTATGTCGCACTACACTGATGACACAATGTTGGATGCTAAAAATGAGGAATACTTAAATCTCTATGCCGTTCAGGATGTCAGAACTGAATCTCCAGAAATTCCATAATTCTGCACTGATATGGATGAAGAAATAAAAGCAGCCTTGACTTGGTGCAAGAGTTTGTACGTTTCTGTTTGATGTCATATAATCAAGACAACATTTCTGATTCGATGAAGAATAACCAAACAACTGATCAATGTCCGTAACATGAAAACGCAATGGAAGAGAAGAGCTCCAACATCATCAAAGACACATGTGGTCTTGGAATCTGGACTGCGGCAAGAGGATGGATGCTTTTAAGTGTTGAGGGGCTACCTTGAAAAATAACAGTGTATGCTAATTAATACCCCATCACACTAGAGGCCAAATGAGCCCGAAGGCCAACCGAATGGAAATTCGGCCTCCACTTAGGGTCGTAGTCAAAGCACAATCAAAAACTTCCAACAGCATTCTGGATGCACTCCAAACAGTCAGGCACAGTCGTGTGGCCACCCTGAATGTTTAGTATATGTTCAAAACATTTGAGGTGCAGCCAAGGTGGAAAAATATCGTACGGCAGTCGAGGTGGACTCTAACTGCATTCTGACTGCTTTCTAAATATTCCCACGGTGTCAAAACATTATTCAGAACAGCGTGATCGCGCTCGAGAGACATTTGCCAGAGTCAGGCATGTCTACTCTACTACTGCCGGCATGTCCTGGACTGCACCCACGTGCATTCCGTTCAAGATGTGCAAAGGACACGCACCCTGAACATTACAATATGCACATTACAATATGCATATTGTAATGTGCAAAGTCTGTAGCATACATTCATTTTGTGAAGTAGAGGTGAACATTGCACAATCATACAGAAAACACCATGTCGCTGTGAGTCCATGCGTCTCAGAGTTGAGAGGCAGCGCACACATCCAAATGGGATGTTATATCCATAATTAACCTTATATTACAGATACACTGTCATTCCCTCCTGTGGGTTAGATAATGTTTGTGAAATATTATGGTCATCATAGCTGTAATACCACAAGCACATGTGCTGCGCTGCTACACCATGGCCTTTCAGAGGCTTGTCGCGGCACAGCATAGGTAAACGGGGTGTCACAGCTGTAAGACACATATTATGACATGGGCACTATTGAGCTCTTTAGGAGGAATGGTGTTCCAGCTGTACTGCCAAGCCATTACAAAAGGAATAAAATCGAAAATCACCTTTGGAACAGCTCCATATGCATCTCACAGCACAGAGTGAACAACAGTCAGGCTGCAGCCTGTGATAAAATCCCTGTCATCCTGGCAGCGCCATGTGATGGCTACATCAGTGAAGTGCCGATGGGTCATGCCTCGTCCATCACAAAATATATATCCCATATGATGTGCCATCCGGTTGCGCAACGTATGCCATCCAGCCAGACAGGGGGATGCCCGCTGCACGTCATCATCTGATCACTCTGCAGCACATGCGTGAGGCTGTATCAACTGATCGCTCCGCTGCACGTGTGAGCGCATATCATGTGATCATTCTGTAGGACGTGAGTGAGGCTGTATCAACTGATTGCTCTGCTGCGGGTGCATGAGGTCATATCATCTGATTGATCTGCTGCTTGTGCATGAGGCTGTATCAACTGATCGCTCCAGTGCACATGTGTGAGCTCATATTATCTAATCAGTCCGTTTACATGCATAACTATACTGCCATGATCCAAGGTACCTGGTTTACATGACAGGAATGGCACATCTTGACAAACGCACAAATGACAGCACCCTCCCTTGCTTGCCTTCCTACCAAACTTCAGGTGGCAACTGAACTGCACCCATATGGCATTCGATGTGCATTCTTCTTATTCTTACCATGTTTTGACTGCAATCATACTCATACACACGGTTGTGCACAAATCAGTCGAGGCGGGATCCACCCACATTCTAAATGGTCGTACGGCATTTACGCATGGCTGTTCGGATGTCTGTACCCCCCAAATGCGCCTCAAAGTTTGGCTTTTTTTTTCCCATTCAGCTGATTTGCTTCTTCATGCTAAGGCTGATGGCGCCCTAAGTAAGGCTACTTGGATGTGCTTTGCTAACGTAGGTGTCCAAGAAAACATCAACTCAAACTATGGAACAAATATTTTATTCTCCTAAAACGAAATTTCAATAAGCAAACCACATGACTCACATAAACAATAAAAGCCTCGGCTCAGAATTATTATTATTTTTATTTCCAAAATTCAAGGCGTAATTCTGACCGATATCAATCCAAAATATTGGGACCGTCACATCTTTACCTCTAATAGCTCAAACAGAATGTTAACCTGAGTGTTTCTATTCTAAGCCAGAATCCCTAAGTATTTGTGAAAGAAGTTGATTTTGTTTTTTGGGGGGAACAGACAAACTAATAAGAAAAACAAAACAAAACCCTAAACTCCATTACTGATCTCATTACGTGCCATCCCTAAAGAAACAATTTAACTTCCGATCATCTCTCTTTCTCCTGCAGGCAATTATTTAGCAGCTGCACAAACATAAATCTCATTTAGCTCCATTGTGCCTGAAGCTAACAGGCGAGCGGCAGTAATACCTGAGCTTTATGTGCCGTTAACAATGGTGAGTTGACTGCCTGAGGTGTAAAGGTGACAAATAACAGCCATTATTTTTCTGTTTGGAGGATGATGGTTGCATTAGAAGTAAATCTTAACTCTGAGAAGTGAGTCTGCCGCGTTGAATCGGGCCACACCATCTGCTTTTTGATCTTATTTTGGTGTGTTGAAGTGTGTCACTGCGCACAAACAAATGGGAAAATAAACAATTATTCCTGCCGCCTGCAGCATTGGAAAAAAGTGAATAGCTTTAATAACTGCAAGTTTTCATGAGGTGGGTTGTCTTTGAAAGAGTGCAATCACTGTAAATCAGTTTAATAAAGAATTCTGGGAGATTTTACAATTACTGCAGGATGAGAACAACATGAGGGTGGTGCAGGACATGTACAACGACAGTGTGACAATGGTGAGATGTGCAGTAGGAATGACATGCTTTCAAGGTGGGATTACATGAAGGATCAACACTGAGCCCTTTCTTGTTTGCAGTGGTGATGGGCAGATTGACAGACAAGACCAGACAGGGGTTTTCTTGGACCATGATGTTTGCAGATGACATTATGACCTGTAGTGAGACTAGAGAGCAGCATACGAGCATGGAGAAGCAGAGGTATGCTCTGGAGAGAAGGTGAATGAAAGTTTGAGTACATGTGTAAATGAGGAAATAGTGTTAAATAGTGCGGAATAGTGAACCCTCAGATTATCAGAGAATGAGGGTGATGCTGCTTGTTGAAAATAAGTTAAAACATGCAGGAATTAAAATAAACATCTTGACAATAAAGGAAACAGAATGATTGTAAGAATGGAGGAAAAAAGTGTGACTAGTTCATGATTAAAAATAAAGATAACTGTGTTTGTAAATAAAAGCTGATGCGTGATTAAGAAGCCACGAATTAATAAAAAATGATTGAGGATTAATAACCAATGGAACTATTTGTTCGTTTCTTTCATGTGATGTTACGAGTCTTCCTTTTAAATCTCTTGGTGCATATTTAAATGTTATTTGTTGAATTATTAATGTATCGTCATGGTGGTAAACAGTGGTTTTTGTTAATCATCCCTTCTTCTATGAATGGGTTTAGAAAAAAAGTGTCAGCTTTAGGGATGAGACGACTAATCGGCTCATAGTCGAGTACGACTACCTAACATCTGACTAGTCGACTATTTTTTATTAGTTGACTAGTCAAAAGAAATTTATTAAGTTCAGTTAACCCTTAAAAGAACAGACCTGCTGGAGCTGCTACCACTCCCTTCACTCAGTGAAGAAAGTGTGTGACCCTTGGCAGGTGAACTACTCAGCTTAAACGGGTAGTTTATGCCTACTAAATGAATGCAGTTATTGTCTTCATGCTAATGTTGTTTTTGTATTTGTGATTTTGTGCTTATATTTGTTAAAATAAATGTCATATTTGAATTTCACCATGAAGATTCACAATTCATTCAATGTCAAATTTAGTCGTTGACCAGTCAATGACTAAAGGTACACAACTAGTCGACCAATGATTTTCATTATTCGTTCCAATCCTATAGTCAGCTTATATTTGTTAGCCAAAGAAGAATAAAGGTATGTGCCATTTATTGTATTTGATGTGTTTTTCAAATAACTGTTTTAGAAGCAATCTGATGCCAAGTGGGCAGAGCTTATGACCATGTGCATACCTTCTGTAAAATGACCGCTCTCTAAAGGAATGCTCTCTTCAACACTTCCATGCTCTTTCTCTTCATGCTCTTCTCTGAACTTCTCCTCCATTTTTTTAGCCCTTAGTCTTAGCTTGAGGCTTTTGTTTCAGTTTCTTTTGTTTTATTGTGTTTCTTTTTAGTCCATAACTTTTGTTGTTTGATGCACCAGTTTTTAATAACTTTTAAGGCATGAGTCAAGTTATCTTCAAACACACCTTCCTAGCTGAGTTTTTCAAATTAAGAGTGAAATTTGCGAGTCTCCAAATTCACCTTTTTAATGGCAAAAGTGTTTTGGTTAACTTCAGCTTTTCTCCACAACCTTCTTGTCAAGCCTTAAGGTATTTATAAATTTTTACAAAGACTTTAAATTGAACTTCTGGAGGTTTTGGACCATCATGTTTGGTCCTGCTGTGAAAACGACCAAGAGGTCTGCATGTCTGTAGTCATCTGGGAGACCTGGTGGGTTACCTTGAAGCATGGCAATAAAAGGAGGCCAGAAAAAGGCTGATCAGGAACCCAAACTGGACTGAACTCTTCACTTCATCCAATCCAACGGACCCAGATAAGTAAACCTTCAAGTGTTTTCCGATGGTCTTTGCTGTCAGTGATGCAAAGTGGCTTTCTTTGGTTTGGTTCTGAATAATAATAATAATTTTCGAACCCAAAATTCACAGCTAAATTCGAACTAGATTTATTCTTATTCATTTCTATATTTAATCAATCGTATCGAGAACCTATGACTTTGAGATCAAAGACTCATTAATATCAAACTTAACATTATGTCTCCTGCTTATAAGCAGGTTGTGACCCCTTTCCATGTATTTCATGCCAGGATGCTCTTTGTTGACTTTAGCTCTGCCTTTAACACCATACTCCCGGACAGACTGATAATTAAACTCATGGACATTGGGCTCCCTAACACCATCTGCTGCTGGATCAGGGACTTCCTCTCTGACCGTGTGCAGAGAGTCAGAGTCGGTAACCATCTCTCCACAGCCCTCAGCCTCAACATCGGCTCTCCACAGGGTTGTGTATTGAGTCCCCTGCTTTACACTCTGTACACCTACGACTGCATCAGCACCCACCCAGACAACGTCACTGTTAAATTTGCGGATGACACCACCTTAGTGGGACTCATCTCGGGAGGAGACAAGATGGCGTACAGGGTGGGGGTTCAGAGGCTGGTCGGGTGGTGTGCAGAGAACAACTTGGTCCTCAACACCTCCAAGACAAAGGAGGTGATTGTGGACTTCAGGAGGAGAAAGACTGATCTGCAGCCCATCTGCATAAATGGAGAGTATGTGGAGAGGGTGCCCAGTTTCAAGTTCCTGGGTGTGCAGGTAGATGCAGACCTCCAATGGAGATCTAACACCTCGGCGGTTGTGAAGAAGGCTCAACAGCGGCTCCACTTCCTGAGGATCCTCAAGAGGGTTAACCTGAAGGAGGAGCTGCTGACCGTCTTTTACCGCTGCTCCATTGAGAGTGTGCTGATGTACTGCATCTCTGTGTGGTTCTCCAGCTGCACCATGGCACACAGGAAAGCACTACAGAGGGTCATTAACACCGCACAGAAGATTATTGGCCATCCCCTCCCCTCCCTACAAGATTTATACAGCACCCGCTGTCTCAGGAGAGCATGCAGCATTCTGGGAGATAACACACACCCAGGGCACGGGATCTTTCAGCTGCTGCCCTCAGGCAGACGGTTTGGGATGCTGAGGGCAAGGACAAACAGACTGAGAGACAGTTTCTATAACAGGGCCATTGCCCTGTTAAACAGAAATATCTGACATTGACATTATGTCACTCAGTTACGGGCCAGGTGCAATTACAACCACACGTGCAATACATTTTTTTTTAGAGTGCATTATTATATAGTATTAATATACAGGTTTTTTTTTTTGTTATTTTTTTTAATGTATGTTGTGTGTTATACAACCCCTGGCAAAAATTATGGAATCACCGGCCTCGGAGGATGTTCATTCAGTTGTTTAATTTTGTAGAAAAAAAGCAGATCACAGACATGACACAAAACTAAAATCATTTCAAATGACAACTTTCTGGCTTTAAGAAACACTATAGGAAATCAGGAAAAAAAAATTGTGGCAGTCAGTAATGGTTACTTTTTTAGACCAAGCAGAGGGAAAAAATATGGACTCACTCAATTCTGAGGAATAAATTATGGAATCACCCTGTAAATTTTCATCCCCAAAACTCACACCTGCATCAAATCAGATCTGCTCATTAGTCTGCATCTAAAAAGGAGTGATCACACCTTGGAGAGCTGTTGCACCAAGTGGACTGACATGAATCATGGCTCCAACACGAGAGATGTCAATTGAACCAAGGAGAGGATTATCAAACTCTAAAAGAGGGTAAATCATCACGCAATGTTGCAAAAGATGTTGGTTGTTCACAGTCAATTGATGATATGGGGCTGCATGTCAGGTAAAGGCACTGGGGAGATGGCTGTCATTACATCATCAATAAATGCACGTGTTGTGAAAGTGTGGTGACACAGACCCACAACAGGGGGCGTAAATGAACGGACAATGGAGGAAGTCAAATATGAACACTTTACTGTTGTGAATAGCACAACTCAACACAGCAGATTACAGAATATGTACAAAAATCAATTAACAAAGGTGTCGTGTGGGCAGGCTCGAGGATAGAAGACATCTGTCCTGAGAAGAACCGGAACCACACGATTTCCTCCGCCACCGAACCTGGAAAATACTGGAGCCGCCAAGTTCAGAGTCCCCAGGTGGCCACCGTCTCCACGTGTCGGATCTGGTACTGCTGGCGAGGAGCAGAAACAATCAGATGTGGGTGTATGAACACCCAGTAACACTTATGGTGGAAATTCCACCTCCACCTCCGCAAATATGAACACAGTCTTTTACAGAACCTGAACAGTCACTTGTCTCACTGATCGTGAAGGGTGCGAGCCGTCACCCTGCCGTTACCGACCAGCTCAGCCTCCCGCTGACACAAACGACTGAAACCTCCTGTATAAAGATCAGAAACACACAGTGCAGTACGGCACAGATTAAGGCTGAGAATGTTACCTCCTTAGGTAGATGATATCTCGGCAACGAGGTGGAGATGACGTCCGGTCTTTATGGAGTGAGTTGATGAGGTGTAGATGGGTGACAGCTGTCAAGAGATAATGAGTGACAGCTGTCACCCCCGGCTGTGTCCGTGGCGGCAGTGCCCTCTCGTGCCTGAAGCCCGCACTTCAGGCAGGGCGCCCTCTGGTGGTGGGCCAGCAGTACCTCCTCTTCTGGCGGCCCACACAACAACAAGTTTACGTTGATATTTTGGACACTTTTCTTATCCCATCAATTGAAAGGATGTTTGGGGATGATGAAATCATTTTTCAAGATGATAATGCATCTTGCCATAGAGCAAAAACTGTGAAAACATTCCTTGCAAAAGTACACCTAGGGTCAATGTCATGGCCTGCAAATAGTCTGGATCTTAATCCAATTGAAAATCTTTGGTGGAAGTTGAAGTAAAATGGTCCATGACAAGGCTCCAACCTGCAAAGCTGATCTGGCAACAGCAATCAGAGAAAAGTTGGAGCACATTGATGAAGAGTACTGTTTGTCACTCATTAAGTCCATGCCTCAGAGACTGCAAGCTGTTATAAAAGCCAGAGGTGGTGCAACAAATACTAGTGATGTGTTGGAGCGTTCTTTTGTTTTTCATGATTCCATAATTTTTTCCTCAGAATTGAGGGATTCTATATTTTTTTCCTCTGCTTGGTCTAAAAAAAGTAACCATTACTGACTGCCACAATTTTTTTTCCTGATTTCTTATAGTGTTTCTTATAGCCAGAAAGTTGCCATTTGAAAGACTTTAGTTTGTGTCATGTCTGATCTGCTTTTTCTACAAAATTAAACAACTGAATAACATCCTCTGAGGCCGGTGATTCCATAATTTTGCCAGAGGTTGTATGTATGTATGTTGCACTGAGGAGAGGGCGTGCCCCAATTTCGTTGTGCTGGTGTACACTGTATAACTGTGCAATGACAATAAAGACTTTAAACTTAAACTTAATTAATTTCAGATTGAATTACAAATTGTTTTAAATTATATTCACTACACATATATGAGCAAACTCACTGAGCAGCGACTCCATGGCGACTCGGTATGCGCTGGCGTGGCGATGTGGTTGCCACTGGAAACACAAACTGGTCATCCTGACCTGGTAGGGGGTCAAGTTAGTCACTCCCAGGTACACTGCAGGGATGAGAGAGAGAGAGAGAGAGAGAGAGAGAGAGAGAGAGAGAGAGAGAGAGAGAGAGAGAGAGAGAGAGAGAGATCTTTTTTAGCATTAGATCTATAATTACTTGATTAGAAACATAAATTCAGATATACGTTTACACAACATTAATTTAGTTAAGTAAACGAACATTTAAAATGGGGGGGAGTGCCACAAATCTGTGAGGGTTTATTTGTTTTAAATATTACATTCGTATGACTTTGTGCCAAACAAACAATTACTTAGTGAGACCCAGACAAAGGAAGAAAGGATCGGTTGTCTGTCATGGTGGTTGTCATCCAGGACCCGAGGCAGTTCAGTGATGTGGTGGATACAATGAAGTGTATCACAGCACACACTCACAGACCTGACCTGATCAATAAAACAGTGGCACACACGTTCTGCTGAAACACAGTCTATGTGAACACTTAGTCATCCTCAGTGGTTGTTGATGTCAGCATCAGATATTAAAGTCATTCAAAACCCTAACACCTTTCTTGTTATTTCAACGTATGTGTAAAGTGTCAGCTCTAACAGGTGCTGCCCTAGTTATGTTGAATATTCTCAAAGTGATTACTTCCAATCATAATAAATGTTCACACAGTAATGAAATGTCTGGTGAAATGTGCATATTTATTATTATCTATATTATAATAGGCAAGTGGCCTTTGTGTATGTGTGTGTGTGTATGCCTTCAATCACAGACAAACTGGGGAGAGCTGACATTTGCTGTTTGGTATGTTTAGTATTTTGGGGTCAAGGATGAACACCGCGAAAACAGAAAGTTGACAGAACTAATATTTTTTGTTTAGGTAATGACAGTGAACAACGGAAGTTGATAATTATATTCTGGACTCACACAGCATTTCAGCAGGGGGCGGTAAATCATCTATATATTAAAAGCAAGTAGCCTCTGTGTAGGTGTATACCTTCGATGACGGAGATACTGTGGAGAGATGACGTTTGCCGTTTGGTGTGCTTATGTATTTTGGGCCAAGGATGAACGCTGCCAAAACAGAACATTGATAGGACTAATATTTTTGGGAGAAATTACGGTTATTAGCTAACAACAGTGAACAATGGACATTGATCATTACATTCTGGACTCACATGCCATTCCAATCATTATAGAAACTTTGCATAATTTATTACCAACCTTGAAAAATGTCAGCTACCTATTTTATAAACACTATCCAATCTAGAGCCTGTGGATCCCCACACGCAATGCGCTAGTATTAGGAAATGGCATTCACCAAAAATTTGGTTTAAAGAAAAAAAAATGAAACATGATATTCTGTCAGTAGAAAAAAAATTATTCTGAATTCAGCATCCAGATTTTGCCAAAAATATGATCAGTTGTTCCACTTCGGAAACCTAACGCCATTTTTAAAATCACTTTCTTACTTTATCTGATATAAAGACAATCAGACGCAACCAGCTAGATCTAATTAAAAAGATTTAATTTGCCACCGGAGTCAGCAGGTATTGAGTAAACCTTTGTTTTGACTTTTTGGAAAGTAGACTGTGGTCTGTGTTGAGCAATAAGACACAATTCAATCTCCTGTTGGGATCCTCTCATATCTGCTTTCCTTCTGCTCATCACTCCATTCTTTCTCTCCATCCTCTTCAACTTTATCCTCAGATCGTCGTCCACCTCGTCCATCCATCTGTCCTTCACGCTGACCGTGAGCCGCTCACTTGTCATGGAGAGAGGAAACTGCAGCAAAGAACCTTTGTATCTCTCACTGATATGAAGATACAGTTTTGTGCATTTTAAGTTGCTGTTAAACAAAATGAAATGAACAGATCGAGCCTTCAACAAGGACAAAGAGAAGTGCATCTTGGGTTTCAAACCAGAGACCTTTCACTTTCACCAGTATTCCAGCCTATGGTGAAGTGGTTAATTATCATTCAGGAGCAACATGGTGATCAATCAGATTCGCTACAGGACGTAATTAAGTTGGCATTAAGAGCGTCAGATTGATAACGAAATATCGACGTTTGCAGTTCAACCGGCGGCTTCACTGATGAGATTAGAGAAGGTCGATTTTATTCACTTGTATTTAAAGACGTGAAATCTGATTATCAAGGCTTTTTAGACATCAGGTTAAAAAATGTCAACTAAATATTCCAGTTTGTTCAGAAACTAACAAATTGTACATCTCATCTGGTGGAGTCTCGTGTTTAGTCCTCAGATCTCGACTTACTGAAACTTTGGTGGGATTCAGACAACAACAAGGCACTCAGATGATTCTTGACTTTGCTTTATGTCATCACGTGACAACAGCGACATAAAGCTATGCAGAAAACCGTGTTTAAACATCTCGCAGAGTTCCTGAGATACAGTCAATAATTTATTTAATGTAACATGAGGTGATTTTGTTAGTTAACTTGACTCAGTCGGCTTGAGGTCATCAGTTGCCTCTAGGTGTTTGACCTGGGCTAACATATCAGGGAATGGACTTACAGGTCTTGGCCCGCCTGCTAGGGCCTCGCTGGATCCGGTGGCATAGGAGGCGATGACCTTCACGCTGTACTCCGTACCGCTCAGCAGATTGACAATCAGCATGGAGTTCACGTCCTCACCCACGAAGGTCTCCAGAGCTGGTCCAGGAGCTGAGGAGTTCAGAGAAGATCATTAAACTTCAATACAGTGAAGAGACAAAAATGTGGGAAAGTTACACAGTCCGGGAAGAGACACAAAAAAACAAGACTTTATTTTTGTCTTTGTGAGGCAAATGGGAGACGGGGTCATGTGAATATGTGGCATCACATCATAAGTGACCTCAGCTTAGAGCTTAGAGCCAATAGGCCATTAATCATCATTTCATATTCATAAAAAATAATTAATATCATAATATAAAAGATTCAAACCACCGTCCAACTTCAGCTGTAGTACTGATGGAACGGTGACATTCATATTTATGCTGTATTTACCATATATAATACGTATATTACTGATGCCCCGCCCCCTCTCTGTACCCCTTCGTAACAACCATTCTGTTTTTTTCTTTTTACACCAACAACGTGTTCATGTGAAGCTTAGAACTTCCAGTTGGTTAAGGAAGGACCCCGCGAGCAAGCTGCAGGTCACACGCAGAACCGGACAGAGGTTCATAATTTATGGAAACACAATAATCTCGTCTTCAGGGTCTTGCTCAAGGACACTTTTCCAAATGGACAGCAGCAGCTGGTATTTGATCCCTCTATCTTTAGTTTTACTGAAAAAAAAAAAAAACCTCAGTGAATTCACTAAACTATGTGCTGCTCTTGTGGTGCATCGTAACAAAGTACAGCTCCAGTCGACACATGACGATCAAATGTTGTTTTTGTTTTTCTTTACACTGATTTCTGCGCTCTTTGCAGCTTATGGCAGGGGAGAGATTCAACCTTTCTTGACACATCAGACTGAGGTTTTCAGTTTGTAGTGTTGTGGACACTGATGTGTGAATTACCCGACAGAGGCTGGTAGACGACTCTGTAGCCCATGGTGGGTGAAGGCGGGACGTCCCAGCTGATCCTAAACCGGTTGTACCATTCCTCTGACACCCGCAAGTCCCGAGGCGCCAAGAGGGGAACTGAAGAAGAAATAATAATAATAATAATAATTTTAAAAAACCTAAAAGAGACCCTAATGAAAGGGAAAACATGAAGGAAAAAAGAGAACACAAAGGCTGAATAAGATGAGTGAAAGAGAAAAGAAAAAAAGAGAAGAAAAAACTAAGACAAACTTAAATCATCCCAAAACTCAGATGATGGATTCAAGAACATTTCCAATACAATTATGTTGTTTTCTTATGCATTTTTTCAGGCACTGAAGTCCACGTGTCCTGCTGTGTTCCACCTCTTGTTGAATGTTGTAGCTTTTTGGTCTTTTTTTTTTTACATTTTTTTATACTGTAGCCATTTTTGAGTTCTGCTTTAGTTTCTATTCATGGGTCTTATGTTTCTTTTTAGTTATACCCACATTATAGTTCGTGTCTTTATAGTTTTCTGTTTTCGTGGTGTCTGTCGACTTTTTTTTTGTAGGTGTGTCCGTGTCACCTCTTGTCGCTCACAGCTGTTTCACGTTACAGTAACCGCACCTGCCGTTTGTCTCCTCATTGTGTTTCCTAGTTTGATTGTCACACTTCCTTTTCTTTGCTGGATTATTCTTGTTTGTCTCATGTTGCTTGTTGCCCCATGTCCCACGTACCGTCGTCTCCTCCTCAACTCCCTGGTGTACTACCAACTCTCCGCCCCCCACGCCACTAACATTTTGTACTGCTCCCTGTTTTAGGACTTGACCTCAGTTTTACAGTAAAAATCTCTTTTCACTCCAATCTGTTGTGGTTTCTGTCTGTATTTTGGGTTCACTGAAATCTGGATTTGTGTCATGAAGGACATCTGGTGTAAAACTTGTTTCAAATCATGTCGGCTCTGCTGTGGCGACACCAAGCAAAAAGGGAGAAACTGAAAAATAGAAGAATTGAAGGATTTCTCGAATGCTTATTTTAGTCAAAAACCTTTGTTAAATCCATCTGGCAGCTGTGGCTGAATGCAGGATGCAGAATAAGCAGCATGGAATCCATTCAGGTCAGGTGTACCTCAAACTAGAAGTCCATCATGCTTTGATATGATGTCATAAAACAGTCTGGACAAGTCATTGTTATCAACATTGCATCTATAAATGTTCACTTAAAGATTCTTCTTTCATATTATTGTTTGTTTCAGCAGTAAATATCCTGTCATCGTCTGTGGATTTTTTCCTCCCTCAGGTCAGCTCTTCTGTCACATTATCCATCTTGACTTTGAGTCTTCCTCGCTGTGTTCCCTGTCATACCGCCCTTGGCATTCATCCCTCACATGTTCAAATCCTCAGATTACACCGAATGCTTCTGTCACGTCGTTTGTCTTCACTTTCAAAAAATCCCAGTCATGTGTCGCCTGCTCATCCCTCCACCATAATCTCATCTCTCCGTTGCTAACAGGAACCAGTCATCATCAGCGGGTGGTCAAGGGCACGCGTCGTTAAACGGCAGACAACGTCATTAGTGAGTGCTAATGTGTGTGCGCTGGGAGACATGATGGGCCACAGCAGAAAGATGAACGAGCTGAATTTCACCTTCCTTTGCAGAAGGTGGACCACTTCGGCAGTGGAAAACCATTAGCCGCTGAAACGCGTTTAAAGCCTCAAAGTCACATTTAACAAAGCACACTGGAGTCTCTGACAACGTTAAAATCTTGTGCTGGTAAAACTGTTACAGAGTAATACGTTGGAGAAAATGGTCGGTTTAGTTTCCCAGAATAATGAAAACGACAAACGATGATCCAGTTCTGTTTTCACGTCTCAGATTCGAATGCAGATTTGACTTTTCATTTCTTAACTCTGATATGTTTGAGGCAGCAGAATTTATTTACTTTAATTATATTTATTATTTTGGTGAAATTAATCAAACTGTGATCCAGAAATCCACAGCAGAATCCTGATCAATCACAACTTTAATAATTGAATTAGTTCTGCACGATAAGATTGATAATATTCAGCTTTCATGGAGACTGACTGAAATTATTTTGAAAAACCACAACTCCTTAGTGAGGTAACAACCGTGTCAGCACTCACGTGTGGCGTCCCATGCGTGCGGCCGTTTGGTCCATCTCCAGTGAGGATAGACTGGAGTGATGGCAACTTTGTACTCTGTATCCGACAGCAAAGGCTGCAGAACCAAACTGTTCTGATTTGCCGGCACTGTTCTCTGAATACAATAAAACATGCGGTCAATGATGTTTTCATATTCAAGTAATAAAACCCCCAAATCAAAAAAGTAGGATGGTATAGAAAATGCAAATACATCTATTCCTGCATTTAAAGCCTGCAAACACATACAAAGTTGGGATGGAGAGCAATTTGGAGCTTGTAATGAGGTAAAACAAACAAATAAGTAAATACAGTAAATGGTGTTATTTCAAATATGTAGGTGATTGTCAAGATTTTGGTCCAAAGGCAGCATCCAGGAAACCCTGAGTCTTTGAAGAGCAAAGATCAATCAATCAATCAATCAATCAACTTTTTTTCCTATATAGCGCCAAATCACAACAAACAGTTGCCCCAAGGCGCTCCATATTGTAAGGCAAGGCCATACAATAATTATGAAAAACCCCAACGGTCAAAACGACCCCCTATGAGCAAGCACTTGGCAACAGTGGGAAGGAAAAACTCCCTTTTAACAGGAAGAAACCTCCAGCAGAACCAGGCTCAGGGAGGGGCAGTCTTCTGCTGAGACTGGTTGGGGCTGAGGGAAAAAAACAGGAAAAAGACATGCCGTGAAGGGGGGCAGAGATCGATCACTAATGATTAAATGCAGAGTGATGCATACGGAGCAAAAAGAGAAAGAAACAGTGCATCATGGGAACCCCCCCACAATCTACGTCTAAAGCAGCATAACCAAGGGATGGTCCAGGGTCACCCGATCCAGCCCTAACTATAAGCCTTAGCGAAAAGGAAAGTTTTAAGCCTAATCTTAAAAGTAGAGAGGGTATCTGTCTCCCTGATCTGAATTGGGAGCTGGTTCCACAGGAGAGGAGCCTGAAAGCTGAAGGCTCTGCCTCCCATTCTACTCTTACAAACCCTAGGAACTACAAGTAAGCCCGCAGTCTGAGAGCGAAGCGCTCTAATGGGTAATATGGTACTACGAGGTCCCTAAGATAAGATGGGACCTGATTATTCAAAACCTTATAAGTAAGAAGAAGAATTTTAAATTCTATTCTAGATACAAGGAAGCCAATGAAGAGAGAGGCCAACACGGGTGAGATATGCTCTCTCCTGCTAGTCCCGTCAGTACTCTAGCTGCAGCATTCTGAACCAACTGAAGGCTTTTTAGGGAACTTTTAGGGACAACCTGATAATAATGAATTACAATAGTCCAGCCTAGAGGAAATAAATGCATGAATTAGTTTTCAGCATCACTCTGAGACAAGACCTTTCTGATTTTAGAGATATTGCGTAAATGCAAAAAGGCAGTCCTACATATTTGTTTAATATGTGCTTTGAATGACATATCCTGATCAAAAATGACTCCAAGATTTCTCACAGTATTACTAGAGATCAGGGACATGCCATCCAGAGTAACGATCTGGTTAGACACCATGCTTCTAAGATTTGTGGGGCCAAGTACAATAACTTCAGTTTTATCTGAGTTTAAAGCAGGAAATTAGGGTCATCCATGTCTTTATGTCTGTAAGACAATCCTGCAGTTTAGCTAATTGGTGTGTATCTCTGGCTTCATGGATAGATAAAGCTGGGTATCATCTGCGTAACAATGAAAATTTAAGCAATACCGTATAATAATACTGCCTAAGGGAAGCATGTATAAAGTGAATAAAATTGGTCCTAGCACAGAACCTTGTGGAACTCCTAATTAACTTTAGTCTGTGAAGAAGATTCCCCATTTACATGAACAAACTGTAATCTATTAGACAAATATGATTCAAACCACCGCAGCGCAGTGCCTTTAATACCTATGACATGCTCTAATCTCTGTAATAAATTTTTATGCGTAAACAGTATCAAAAGCAGCACTGAGGTCTCAACCAGAACAAGCACAGCGAATAGTCCACTGTCCGAAGCCATAAGAAGTATCTTGTAACCTTCACTAATGTGTTTCTGTACTATGATGATTCTAAACCTGACTGAAACTCTTCAAATAGACCATTCCCCTCTGCAGGTGATCAGTTAGCTGTTTTACAACTACCCTCTCAAGAATCTTTGAGAGAAAAGGAAGGTTGGAAATTGGCCTATAATTAGCTAAGATAGCTGGGTCCAGTGATGGCTTTTAACGTAATGGTTTAATTACTGCCACCTAAAGGCCTGTGGTACATAACCAACTAACAAAGATAGATTGATCATATTAAGATTGAAGCATTAAATAATGGTAGGACTTCCTTGAGCAGCCTGGCAGGAATGGGGTCCAATAAACATGCCGATGGTTTGGACGAAGCAACCAATGAAAATAACTCAGACAGAACAACCGGAGAGAAAGAGTCTAACCAAATACCGGCATCACTGAAAGCAGCCAAAGATAACGATACATCTTTGGGATGGTTATGAGTAATTTTTTCTCTAATAGTCAAAATTTTGTTAGCAAAGAAAGTCATGAAGTCATTACTAGTTAAAGTTAATGGAATATTCAGCTCAATAGAGCTCTGACTCTTTGTCAGCCTAGCTACAGTGCTGAAAAGAAACCTGAGGTTATTCTTATTTTCTTCAATTAGTGATGAGTAGAAGATGTCCTAGCTTACGGAGGGCTTTTTTATAGAGCAACAAACTCTTTTTCCAGGCTAAGTGAAGATCTTCTGAATTAGTGAGACGCCATTTCCTCTCCAACTTACGGGTTATCTGCTTTAAGCTACGAGTTTGTGAGTTATACCACGGAGTCAGACACTTCTGATTTAAAGCTCTCTTTTTTCAGAGGAGCTACAGCATCCAAAGTTGTCTTCAAAGAGGATGTAAAACTATTGACGAGATACTCTAACTCCCTTACAGAGTTTAGGTAGCTACTCTGCTCTGTGTTGGTATATGACATTAGAGAACATAACGAAGGAGTCATATCCTTAAACCTAGTTACAGCGCTTTCTGAAAGACTTCTAGTGTAATGAAACTTATTCCCCACTGCAGGGTAGTCCATCAGGGTAAATGTAATGTATTAAAAAATGATCAGACAGAAGGGAGTTTTCAGGGAATACTGTTAAGTCTTCTATTTCCATACCATAAGTCAGAACAAGATCTAAGATATGATTAAAGTGGTGGGTGGACTCATTTACTTTTTGAGCAAAGCCGATAGAGTCTAATAATAGATTAAATGCAGTGTTGAGGCTGTCATTCTCAGCACCTGTGTGATATTAAAATCGCCCCACTATAATTATCTTATCTGAGCTAAGCACTAAGTCAGACAAAAGGTCTGAAAATTCACAGAGAAACTCACAGTAACGACCAGGTGGACGATAGATAATAACAAATAAAACTGGTTTTTGGGATTCCAATTTGGATGGACAAGGACTAAGAGACAAGCTTTCAAATTGAATTAAAGCTCTGTCTAGGTTTTGATTAATTAATAAGCTGGAATGGAAGATTGCTGCTAATCCTCCGCCACGGCCCGTGCTACGAGCATTCTGACAGTTAGTGTGACTCGGGGGTGTTGACTCATTTAAACTAACATATTCATCCTGCTGTAACCAGGTTTCTGTTAGGCAGAATAAATCAATACGTTGATCAATTATTATATAATTTACCACAGGGACTTAGAAGAGAGAGACCTAATGTTTAATAGACCACATTTAACTGTTTCAGTCTGTGGTGCAGTTGAAGGTGCTATATTATTTTTCTTTTTGAATTTTTATGCTTAAATAGATTTTTGCTGGTTATTGGGCAGAGGATCTCTGTTTTGCCAGTAAATGCGTGAGAAAATTACAGAAATTTTTAAAAAACAATATTTCTCAAAGAAAGACTAAGACAAAGAAAGAATATTTTGCATATTTCTCTGAGGATCAAACAAATCCACAAATCAACAAATCATTCAAGGAATCTGGAGAAATTTCAGTGCATAAAGGGCAAGCGCACAAGTTGAAACTGAACACTTGTGATCTCCAACACTACATCAAGAGGTGCCATTCATCAATAGCTGATATAACCATGTGGGCAGGCTCGGACTGATAATCTGTGATTTGGGCATTTGCCCGGTGGGCCGCTGCATGTTTAGATGTGTGTGGGGCCGGCCCTTCCATATTTATAGAGATTATGGAAATATACAGTGTTCTCGAACCGCGCGCTGCTGTCAACACGAGGAAAGTCCGTGATCAGTGAAGCTACAGCATTTAATCGGCGCAGCTGCAGAACCACTTCCTGAATTTGTGTCAAAATAAAAGTTTCTGTAGTGTTTCATACACGGTGCAGTCTTATTCTAGGTTTCAGTTTGTTTCCGTTTGATCACACAACGGAGACTTACATCGAGCAACAATGATTGACATGACCAACAGCCATGACAATTGGAGAAGCATACAGGATGGCCAATCAGATTGCAAGAAGAGCAGGCGGCCGCTCCCGCCCCTGTGAATGGACTGACTCCTCGGCGCCTGGACTTCTCTCTGCTCTCCTACTGATTACAAGGTTGGAATCGTTCTTTTATCCTAATTAACTGTGCTTTACTTTTATTATCTTTAATGCAACAGCTATGGACTTCAGCTCCTTAATTTGCTGCTGTGTGAATCCTAGCAGTGGTTACACATTACCTCTCTCTCTCTCTCTCTCTCACTCACACACACACTTTGGAGACACAAAAACTTTTTTTCCGCTTGTGTGCTGCTTTTGCTTCCGTTCTGTCAGACCCGGCACCAGAAAAAAAAATATTAAGGGGGCGATGAGTTTATCATCACCCCCCCCCCCCCCCAAAAAAGTGCGGAGGAGACGTGCGCTGCTGGAAAGCTCGTGTATTTACGCTGCACCGTTGTAAGAGACTGACTAAGAGTGAGAGTGATGACAGTATTTTTTTTAATTATTATTTGAACGTATAGACCCTCGGTCAAGTGATCTCCTGCATTCCACAGAGCCGGTGTTCTGTCAAGATGAGGTGCGCCAACTTTCGACACTCTGAGCTGTGATGTACCTTCGCATTGTCCAATAGGAACGACGCGTCGGGCCAAAACACAGGAGACTCGTGGCAGAAACCACTGATCTCTACAAAATGGATTGGACCAATCCGATTGGTGCAGAAACCACTGATCTGTACAAAACATTAACGTGTGACAGGACTGCTCATTTATAGAGCAGTTTTCTGAAGAAAAATCATTGGAAATGTTTTTTTTGTTGTTACCTCAAAATTTCTGATTACTTGTTAAAAAAAGTTTAGAACACTTGTAATTAAAATAGGTAAATAAATCAATAAATGGTTCTTTAGAAACCTTTCATCTGTATTAAAACCACCTGTTATTTCAGATTAGATAATTTCTTGTTTAACATAAGGAACCTCAGACATTTATTTTAGACAAATAAAATAACATGGAAACTTGTATATTTTTTGAAGTCTGGTAGATTATTTATATCTTATTTCAACCAGAAAAAAACACTAAATAAATACAAATGTTTATTATAAATGCAAAAGGAAATAATTTAACAATGACTGCACTGTGATTGTAAAGTAGGATTTCTGTGACATAAACCTCATGATGTTTTATATATATATATATATGTCATTTAAACTTGTAATTTTGTCAAAATATGTAATTGCCTTTAATGTTATCAGGATGCCCCCTCATGGCGCCGGGAACGCGTTTTGTACTATGATCAAGGTGAAATGACAGTGAAAGTGTGTGTTTAGGTGCGTGTTCATGGTGTTTAGGTGTATAGTATTTGTTCATTGGGGGTTCGGTATGGACGGGTGGGTGTGCGTGTTTGGGGGTGGATTCGTCGGGCCAATAGTGGGCTGGTCCAGAGGAAAAATGCCAGGGCCGAAATTTGTTCCCAGTCCGACCCTGTATGTGGGCCAGAAATTACATTGGGAAACCTTTGTCGAGGGTCTACAATACAGAGTTAAATTCACAGATACCACTTAAAACTTTTACTGTGCAAAAAACAAAAAAACAAAAAAAGGAGCCTAATGGTAGCCTTGTGCAGAAGCAGCATTGACTTCTCTGGACTCTGAGGCATCTGTTGTTGGACTGCCACCCATTGGAATATGTATTGTGGTGAGACAAAGTAGTATTCCAGATGTTTTTTGAAGAACTGGATGTGTATGGTTTGTATAGGAGGTTTGAGAACCACTGTACTCCACTGAGCTACGTGCTCTACAGCTTGCACCTCGTCAGAACATTGACCATCACAACATTTTTATATCAATGAATGGAAGTTAGATCATTTTGCATGAACTCAAGGAGTTTCAGAGTAAAGGCTTACCAGTTGTGTTACCATAAAACATTTTACAGCAAAGCAATTTCAGGAAGTGGTGAATGAGCACAGGCAGCAAAATGATCTACACTGAATCTGGATCTGATCCTGGTTTCTAATCCATGACAGCGAGAATCTCTTCTTTGGGTTTCCAGATAAACAGCTTTAGTCAATTTTGTGGGCAAAAGCTTCAAACAGGAACAATTCTGTAGAATTTGGTTGCAATTACATTTTTAGGCTGTTTAACCAGAAAATTACGACTTTGTATTCCGAATACTTGGAGGACACGCTACGGTGAAGCTTTGAGGCAAATTACGACCACAATTTCTTCCGACCTGTCTGTGACCTTTGCAACAAATGACCTCTAAATGATTCATCTAACCAGGTGATTCTAGAAAAACATCGTCTGTACTTCTCTGGCCTACAGACGTAGGTGCTCTGTTTTCGGCTGTAGCATGCACAGCGTCATGATCGTTTTGATCTACAGCAGCAGGTGCAGATGTTGCTTGAATCTCAGCTGGGTTTTTTTTTTTGTCCCTTTCATGCTTTTCTTTTTTTACTCATTTCCTTTTGCATTCTGAGCATGTACAGTGAAGCCTGCCTCCATTCTCGTCTCCCACAAAAAGAAGAAAATACACTTTATCAGACACTGTGGGCCTTGACAAATCAATTTCTGGCCAATCTGATGAAAAATGAAGAAAGTCTCTAAAGTGTCACTGAGCCACGCTGCTGAAAGAAAACACCTCCAGCAAAATGCGATACTTTGTAAGGCGTAGTTTCATAAAGTATTTAAAGGACTCAGAAACCCAATTTAGACTTTTGAAAGATGGTCCAGAATGTTAAGGCGGATGCAGCTGGGACTGGGTTTGAAGATACAATGGAGCACAGTCAGGAAAACAGGGGACCCGACCTGATTTGGTACACAAATAGTCAGCATGACTGAACCCGAACAGCAGCTAATGATTATTATCTTTGATTAATCTGCGTGACAATCAATCATTTAGTCCAGAAAATGCCATAAAATCACATCAAACAAATCCACTTTCCCTGACCAGAACAACACAGCTTCACATTCAGGTCAGGTCTGCCTGGATGGTTGCAAACAGTCCAGCCCCACCTCTCCAATGTAACCATCGATCTGCTCCAGCCAGGTGAAATGTGGGTGTGTCCTTGACCTTCTGCAGCTGATAGGGTCCTTAGCAATGTGGGACCTGCATGCTGGATCATGTCCAGAGAAACATGCCAGGTGGACAAAATGAATGTCGTAGCTGATGATCTTTCACAATGTCAGTGATCCTCCTCATCTGAGTCTCACTAAGTAACCGTTCATTTGATACAAAGTCATTCCAGCGGGACCCAAGGATCCGCCAAAGACACCTGATACCAAAGACACCTTAAGCTTCACCTTAAGTCTACAAGTATCCAAACTACACCGTAAAACAGGAAGCACCTGAACCCTAAAGAGTTGAATCTTTGCTCTCCTACAGAGATATCAGCATCACCAAAACCCTACTGTTGTAGTGCTCAAGTCCAGTCTTGGTCTCAACTTGGTCTCTCCTCCTCCAAAGACTGTCTCAGCCACTCCAAAGTCCCAAGTCTTGGTTTGTCTTGACTTTGGGATTTTGTCATGGTTGAGACAGAGTCAAGACCGAATCTTTGGAGACCAACTGTTGTGTGGGTCGCCAGAAGAGGAGGTACTGCTGGCCCACCACCAGAGGGCGCCCTGCCTGAAGTGCGGGCTTCAGACACGAGAGGGCGCTGCCGCCACGGACACAGCCGGGGGTGACAGCTGTCACTCATTATCTCTTGACAGCTGTCACCCATCTACACTTCATCATCTCACTCCATAAAGACCGGACGTCATCTCCACCTCGTTGCCGAGATATCATCTACCTAAGGAGGTAAATTCTCAGCCGTTGTGATTGTCCGTTACAGACAATATTTTTGCTTGTGCTACTTTTGCAGTTGTGTTTCTGTGAGTGCTTGTAGCTGAGGCTGAGTTGGGACTGACGCCTTCTCACCCCAACGTTTGATAAGTACACTTACAACTGCACGTGCCAGCTTTCTGAATGAGAGGTGGAGGTGGAATATCCACCATAAGTGTTACTGGGTGTTCATACACCCACATCTGATTGTTTCTGCTCCTCGCCAGCAGTACCAGATCCGACACGCGGAGACGGTGGCCACCTGGGGACTTGGAACTTGGCGGCTCCAGTATTTTCCAGGTTCGGTGGCGAAGGAAATTGTGTGGTTCCGGTTCTTCTCAGGACAGATGTCTTCTATCCTCAAGCCTGCCCACACAACACCTTTGTTAATTGATTTTTGTACATATTCTGTAATCTGCTGTGTTGAGTTGTGCTATTCACAACAGTAAAGTGTTCATATTTGTCTTCCTCCATTGTCCGTTCATTTACGCCCCCTGTTGTGGGTCCGTGTCACCACACTTTCACAACACCAACATCAGACTTGAATGCTTCAACACTACCAAACCTACCCAATCTCATGGCAAGTCGTGATTCAGCAGCACAAAATCTACATTAATCTATTGCTTTGTGATATTGTCACGAAAAGCGCCACATTTTCGTCATGGCAGCACGAATTCATTCCAGTACATTCCATGATGGCTGCACAAAATTAAAAGTGAAGCGGGGAGGTCAGGGGTGGTTATGGTTAGGGTTGGGGGTAGAAGTAGGGTTAGTAATAATGAGTTTAAAAAAACCCCGTCAAAAATTTGACTCATTTTGTGATGGGAGCACAAAAAAAATCGTGAGACTGTGCTGACCAAACACCTCAGTGACCTCATGACCATGTGTATAAACTGATTTACAGCTTTTGGCACTGTTGAAAAGCAGCTACTCTAATATCTGGTGTAAAATGTTGAAAGTGGCTTTAAACACTGGTTATTAATTAATTACGTACTTTGGCCTTCAAATGTACAAATTTTTATTTATTTATTTATTTACGTGCCCTAACTGAGCCTCCAAAAACATGAACGTCTAACCCTCACGGGACGTCACTAATTGTCAGCCTATGAATTCCAGCCAGCTTTTGCCCACTTTCGATTTGGTCTTCTTTATTTTCGAGGGTTTCGTAAGTCGGAGTTGAGAAAGACAAGGTCTGATCAGACTCTTTCTCTCTCTCTCTCACACACTCTTTCTCTTCCAGCAACATAATAAAATTTAGCATAATTTTGTTACAACCGCAGACCCGACTGCCCGCAACAGATACTTAAACATTATTCCCCGTTTTGGTCCAAACATCATCCCTGAAGCTGCAGAGTGCAAGCTGCTGTTCTGAAGTCAATGGCATGAAAACTCTGCATTTATTTTAAAGATTCGTATCACGGCAGCAACCAATCAGAGTGAAGTTCACTTTGAACACAGCACCACCTCAGTGGATTGACATGTGAATGGGAGCTGACTGAGTTCAGTGCTCGGTGTTTCAGAACCTGACCGGGGTACCAAACAGAACCCACAACGGCTGGCACTTTGATAACAGGTCTCATCTAACGAGGTGCCAGCAGCCGGCAGCTCGTTACTGTGAAAAAGACTGATGTGGGACCAGTGAGCAGAATGTGATTCCAAATAAAATACTGAAGACATTTCATTTCTGTTACTCCAGCATGCTGTGAAGTACAGTTAGGACCATATATATTTGATCATGAGCCCTTTTTATCAGACTGTCAGCTTTTGTTTGAAGGTGATTACATACAGATCAGGTAAACAGCGCAAAAATCAACTTTATTTATAAAGCCATTTAAGTCAATCATTCAGTGTGCTTTAAAATTCACAACACATCAACAGACAAATAATTAAAACACGTAAAATTAAGTGGAAAGGTTAAAAAAAATAAAGAATTCCACAAGAACACAAAAATGTCAACATAAGAGCAGCTATATATATATATATATATATATATATATATATATATATATATATATATATATATAAAACACAATGTTAAAATACCCTCGACCATATGAGCTTTGTGTTCTTTTTAATTTACAGTTGTTTAATGAATTATTAAGATCTTATTGTCTTACGTACAGTTTGTACATGTTCAAATCAAATCATCATTTGTTCATGTTGTGCAAATCAAGGAATATTTGTAGATCACCCTCTGTGCATTTGCAGCTATTAATTAGACAAATTTAACTCCATAGTAAATTAGCTTTGAGTTAGAGGAAGTTAGCATGACGCTAACGGCCGCAAAATGTCTTGTAAATGCCTTCAGAGGCGTTATCAGGTTCAAAAAACAGCATTTTTCAGTTTTAGAAGTGTTTAGTTCTCGCTAGCTTTTGCGTAATATATGACACAGAGGTTATATTTACACACAAACGAAACAGAGTTTTGCAGATAGCTACCAGCCTGTGGCGTCACCATGCTAACGTCCACGAAATGTCTTGGAAATACAACCCCAATTTCAAAGAAGTTGTGTAAAATGTAAATAAAAATAGAATACAATGATATGCAAATCCTCTTCAACCTATATTCAATTGATACACCACAAACACAAGATATTTAATATTCAAACTGATAGACTTTATTGTTTTTGTCCAAATCATTTTGAAATGGATGCCTGCAAAATGTTTCAAAAAAGCTGGGACAGTGGTATGTTTACCACTGTGTGACATCACCTTTCCTTCTAACAACACTCAATAAGCATTTGGGAACTGAGGACACTAATTGTTGAAGCTTTGTAGGTGGAATTCTTTCCCATTCTTGCCTGATGTACGACTTCAGTTGTTCAACAGTCCGGGTCTCCATTTGTCATATTTTGCACATCATAATGCACCACACATTTCCAATGGGCGACAGGTCTGGACTTCAGGCAGGCCAGTCTAGTACCCGCACTCTTTTACTACGAAGCCATGCTGTTGTAACACACGTGCAGAATGTGGCTTGGCATTGTCTTGCTGAAATAAGCAGGGACGTCCCTGAAAAAGACGTTGCTTGGATGGCAACATGTGTTGCTCCAAATATTTGATGGCCATCAGGTAAAAATAATTAAAACCCTTCAGCAATTATAAACACTGAAAAAGAGACCAGTTTTAAGCCTTGAGTTAAAGACTTTAACTTTCGACTCTCTAATATGAGCTATTCTGTAAAATTGGAGGCCCACAAGAAGACACTTTAAGACCTTCTGACTTCTTCACTCTGGCAACAAGCATGTTGCCAGATGTCAGCAGTTAATTAGTGACCACTGTGATAATCATCTTTAATGAACCCTGCTGGCCATCTATCAAGGAGACTAGTGAGGGAAGCCAACAAGACACCCGTGACAGCTACAGTTACACACGTCTGTGGCTGTGACTGCAGAGACTCTACATCCAACTTTTAGCATTTCTTTTTTTCCTTCATAGTAAAGAGGAACTCAGACAATCTTTGGCTAAAAAAAAGTATGTTAAATTGAGGCTCAAGCCAATCTTTTTTTTTTTCGGTCAATGTCCAAATATATACGGACCCAGCAATACTTCATCCTCATTATGGAAGTACATGTGCCAATAAAAAGAAATTTTAAAACTATTTTGAAGAAAATGGTGGGTCTGGGTTACATTTCCAACCATTATTAGAGGTTTTTTTTTCTTTTTATGTATCCATTCCTTGTTTAGCTGTCTGAGGAACAGAAGCTCCAATTAACAACAACACATAAGCATAGCTGCATATTTTTGTTCCTGGGAAGCGATTCCGTCTCCCGCCCTCTCAGCAAAAAAAAAGACTTTCAAAGATCTGCTGTTTCTCAGCCTCCTGTGCACTCAGAAGTCATCTGTGCTGAACCGTTTTCATTAGACCTTCTGTTTAAAGCACAGACATGTTAAAGGTTTGGATCCTTTTCCCCAGCATCCTGGAGTCCATGAACAAACGCTTTACCTTATTTATCTGTTACGTCACCAGTCACAGCTTCACAGTGGAGTGGAACAGAGGAGGACTTTAAGAAACCCATTAAATCCAGGCTCAGGTCTCCCACCTGCTTTAAACTTCCCATCTTTAAGAAAGTGCTCCTCGGTTCCACTTCACCGTGAAGGTGTAGAAATGTTGATGCAACATTGTTCGTGTCATACATTATAACATTATATGCAAGGTTTTCTGAAAATAAAATACAACAAAAGACAAACGTTTAATTAATAAACCTTTAACTTTCTTCAGGTTTCAGTCATTATCAGAATACTTTTCAAAGTGGCAACATTATTAAATTATATAATCACTATAAATACCAATATCGAGTGCCATATATTCCGGAGAATAAGATGCACCCATTGGAGACAATACTTCAGTGAAGTGAGATTGACAAAATGGACAAACTTGGTGGGCGTGCTTTGACTCCGAACAAGATCCATGAGGACATGGTAATGACATTCGGGGAACGATGCCCTGTCTTATGCTAGAGTTAAACACTGGTCAGCTGAATTCAACAGGAGCTGAACAAGCATCGAAGATGGGGCAAGATCAGGAAGACCCAAAACTGCCACCTCAAGAGATATGATCCAGGAGATCCATGATATGGTCCTCACTGACAGAACAGTAAGTGTGCATCACATAGCCAGTACTGTAGGCATTTCCTAGGAGAGAGTTCATGAGGTCTTGACCATAGACTGGAGAGCTGGCTCTGTCCTGGGGGTTGAACTAGAGTCTGTGGTGGAGGTGGCAGAGAGGAGGATGCTGAGGAAACTGCTCATTATCCTGACAACACCTCCCACCCCTTGCATGCCCTTCAGCCACAGACTGAGACCACCGAGGTGCACTACAGAAGGCCACAAGAAGTCTTTCCTACCTGTGGGAATCAGACTGTACAATTCCTCCCGCCTCTGCAGGATGATATACGACGTCTTTTAGAAAAGAAACCGACCTTTTTATTTTTTAAAAAAAACTATATGGATTTGAATCACGTGCGATTACATCAGACATGCTTGAACCCTCGTGCGCATGCGTGGGTTTTGTCACGCCTGTCGGCAGTGTTGCCACAGTTACTTTGAAAAAGTAATCCAATTACTGATTACTGATTACTCCTTGAAAAAGTAACTTAGTTACTTTACTAATTACTCAATTGGAAAAGTAACTAAGTTAGATTACTGTTACTTTTTTAGTTACTTTCCCCAGCTGCCGACAACAACCCTCTGCCACCTCAAAATGACAATCATACCTGTTTTGCCAAAACTCACTTTATAGTCACCCTTTCTTGACTTCAATGAAAATAAATATTTGTTTTATAAAAAGTAAAATAAAGACCTCTTTCTTGATCTCATATTTAACTATTGACAGCACTGCAACAGTAAAACTTGCAGTTTCTAACCTACATTGTTTATAAATGTAACTATAAAATTCATTCTAACATTTAAATTATCTCTAAACATTTTACTTGTCGAAATTATTATTATTTTAAGTAGTATTAGTAGTTGTAGTAAAAAACCGGCTTCAAAACTGCACCTTAATCTAGGGGTGTTTGTGGGGGGGGGGCACATCCTTGCCCCACGCCCCCATTCCATCTGGATTCGCCCCTGCTTTGGCGTTTGAGCACAAAGAATGGATAACATTTTTTTATGCAGAAAACATGACCAGATTTACAGGTAAGAAAGTTTTATTGTGTTTTCACATCATGTGGTCCTCAGAAAGAGAGTTTAGGTGCATTTGAGTGGAAAACAGTGTTAGTTGTTGACGCGTTGCGGAGGATCTGCTGTTTTTAGCAGCAGATACGGAGCGGCTCAGGTCAGAATTCTAAATAAAGGAGAAAAAAAAGCATGAGTCGTAGCTGCTGCAAAAAAAACGCGGATGAAAAGCTCACAGCTCGCTTAAAGTGGGCAGTTCAGTCGAACCCCGACCCCCTGCCCACGGACCAAGTTTAATGTTGCTATCGACCCACAATGCAAAAATAATAGTAACGCACAGTGACTTGGAGAAGTTACTTTAATCTGATTACTGATTTGGAAAGATTAACGCGTTAGATTACTCGTTACTAAAAAAAGTGGTCAGATTAGAATAACGCGTTGCCTGTCGGTGACGTCATTCACCTGTGGGCAGGCTTTGAGTGAGTAGTGGAGCACCCCTCCCATCTGAATTCCTTTGTCTGAGAAGTTGCTGAGAGACTGCCGCTTTGCTTTATCAAAATTTTTTCAGGACCTGTAGGCACATCCGAGTGGACACCATTCGAGAAATTCAGATGGTTTTCGGTGAAACTTTTAACGGCTGATGAGAGATTATAGACTGTTGCTGTTGCTTTAAGGACTGCCCATGGAGCGGGACGTCGCGACGCGCCCTGAGCCGCCGCTATCTGCCTGTTTCGAGCTGAAAGCTTCCAAATTTAAGCCTCTGTTGACCCAGGACGTCGTGAGAGAACAGAGAATTTTCAGAAGAGGTCGGGATCAGCAGTTTATCCAGAAATTCCACTGTTAAAGGGAGATTTTGTAATGAAAGACGTGCAGACGGATTCGCCGCGCCGGCTTTGTGCCGACGCAGCGCGCCGCCACAGGAAAAACACCTCTGTGTTGATAACCATTTGTAAAATTCAGGCGGCTTTTGATGGCTTTCAGCGAGTGAGTATCTGAGAAATTGTTTAACAGCTGGGCATGTTCCAACTTGTCCTTTAAGGCTTCCAACGGAGGTGTTTCTCTGTGGCGCCGCGTCATGAGCGGCTGCGGCCTGACGTGTGAATCCGTCCGCACATTTTTCATTACAAAATCTCCTTTAACAGTGGAATGTCCGGATAAACTGCTGATCCCGACCTCTTCTGAAACTTCCCGTTCTCTCACAACGTCCTGGATCAACAAAGCCTGAAATTTGGAAGTTTTCAGCTAGAAACAGCCAGATGACGGCGCCTCGGAGGGTGGCGCGCCCTGTGGCTTCGTGGGCAGTCCTTAAAGCGACAGTAACACTCCAAAATCTCTCATCAGCCGTTAAAATTTTCACCAAAAACCAGCTGAATTTCTCGAATGGTGTCCACTCAGTTGTGCCTTACAGTTTTTGAAAAAATTTTGATCAAGCAAAGCGGCAGTCTCTGAGCCATTCCTAAACAATGAAAAAATCGACGAGAGGGTGGACCACTACTCACTCAAAGCCTGCCCACAGGCGAATGACGCAACCGACAGGTGTGAAAAAACTCTCGAATGCCCACGAGGGTTCAAGCATGTCTGATGTAATCGCATGTGATTCAAATACATATAGTTTTTGGAAAAAATAATAAGGTCGGATACTTTCTAATAGACCTCGTATAATGAACTAGAAGCACTCAGAGAGTGCAAACCTCCGCCAAGGCCATTGGGTCACTGACCCCATATTACACCCGTCCTGTACTCACTCCACTGGCTTCCAGTTCGTTTTAGAATTGATTTTAAAATTTTAATGTTTGTTTTTAAAGCTATTTATGGCCTTGCACCTCCCTACTTGTCTGAAATTTTAACTTTGCGCACCTACAGTAGGACATTAAGGCCGTCTGGCCAGTTTTACTTAGATGTTCCAAGGTCAAGATATAAACGCTGGGTGATCATGCTTTCGCGGTAGCTGGCCCTAGACTGTGGAATGAGCTACCTCTTGAGTTACGTACTATTCCTGACCTAGCACTTTTTAAATCTAAGTTAAAGACTTATTTATTTAAACTGGCTTTTAACACTTAGTGGGGAGGTGACATGTTCTGTTATTTTTGTTTTTTTTTATGTGTTGTTTTAAAATTTTATTTTATATGTGTTTTATTTTTGTAAATTTGTGTTTTTAATGTTAAGTACTTTGGACACCAGTCGGTGCTGTAAAGCACTTTATAAATAAATGTTGACTGACTGATTGATTGACCCCATGGCCATATACTATAACATAACTATATACAATAACATATATTTCATCATCGGCACAACATAAAGGTCTTAGTGCAGACTACTGTCTGCAAATCTGAAGTATTCTCAACTTTTTTTTTTTTTACACTGCAGTAGTAAAAAAAGTTTTATCTGCTGTGACTGGATAGCATGTATCCTTAGCGCTTGGCATCACAGTTTATTGCAACTTGCACCTTTCCCAGAAGCTACTGTCATCTGAGCACTGATATTGATACTGCATGTGCTTATAGACAAAAACAAATAAGAGACAAAATTCAATTTATTATTCAACTAAACTGCAAATATATGAATTTTTTAACATTTATGAAACACTTCTCTAAATAAATAACAGTAAATTCTGAAATAGAACTGTTTTTTAAGTGTTGCATGTGCTACACAAGGCCATAGGGTCACTGACCCTAAAGAGATTCCCTCCTTGGCACAGTGATCTATTCAACAATTCAGTGTTACAACCAAAACTATGATACATACACTTTTCTTTCCTTTATATTTGACATCCTTGACCATGAAAACATACCACTAGAACTTGGAATCACTTTTATGTCTTTATTAGTTCAAAGGTTATTGTATAAAAATGATTTTTCGGTAATGGCGGTTTTCTTCTGGATCTAGCTCCAAAACATTTGAAGCTACATCAAATCTGATGACACCTTACTGAATCAGTACAGATTCAGCTACAATTTGGTGTTAGTTGTGCATCTCTAGCTTCATTTGTCACCTCACACTGACACATTTTCTATTTTCCCTATATTTTTGCATATTCTGGATCACCAGATCCGGAATCCGGATCCGATCATCACCAAACTTTGTTGTTTGATAGAACATTTGTTATTTGCTATGTTACACCCTAATTTTTTTCAAGCCTTTCTGCCTTGTTTTTGTGGAGTTAGAAACTAGAATGTCAAAATTCCCCCTATCCCGCAATGGTGAAGAATCCTTTAAAAAATTCCTGGATCCGGATCGTGATCTGGATCACCACTAAAATGTAATCACTTGTTCCTCTTGTCATTTCCAACCACTCCACAAAATTTCATCAAAATCTGTTCAAAACCTTTTGACTTATCCTGCTGACAGACAGACAAACAAACAAACAAACAAACTCGACCGAAAATATAACCTCCTTGGCGGAGGTAACAAAGTCATTCAGTTACTCAGAGTTATGTGCAATATTGTCAAACATCTGGTGCAAATGTCTTAAAAAGCCATTGTTCACTGTTTGCTGTCCCTGTTTTGGTACTCACACACACACGCACACACACACACACACGCACACGCACACACTCATCTTCAACTGCTTTGTCCAATTAAGGGTCGTAGGGGGGCTGGAGCATATCCCAGCAACCATAGAGCGCAAGGCGGGGTACACCCTGGACAGGCCGCTAGGCTGTCACAGGGCCACATACAGACAAACAAACACACTCACACCCGCACACCTACAGACAATTTAAAGCCTCATCATAATGGTGGGCGATCTTCAGAAGAGGAAGACAATCAATGGGGCCTATTGTGCTTCACTTTTGCAACAACTGAAGAAGAAAGTAAAGCACAAGCAGTGTTGAATGGTAGAATGAGGTGTTCTGTTTCACCAGGACAATGATCTTGTCCACACATCTGTCATCACAATGGCTACCATTCATAAATGATGCTTCGAACTTGTTCCACACCCACCTTATTCTCTTCCTTTGGACTTCTATCTGTTTCCAAACATGAAAATGCACCTTGCTCGAATTTATTACAATAAGAGCAAAATGTTGCGCAGCGGCATGAAGCTCGCTCATGGTACACTGTGTCCCAAACAGGAAGTGCATAATTTTGAGTCCACAGTGACACAGGAAATGTCAAATGTTGAACACTTCCTTGCATGGGCGGCACTAGAGGGGAGGCCAACATGGCACTGGACTTCCCTGAAATGTGATTAGACAACCCAGGTGGCACCCCAGATGATTGTCATGTCACGGCACCGCACATCTGGTTGAAAAGAGCCATCCCTGAAGATGAAGCTGAAGCTTAAGGTTTTAGCCATGCTAATGCTCCCCAGAAGCATTTACTGAAAAAAAAGCCTGAAGCACCAAAATAACATGGTGAGATGCTGAAGAGTTTCGCTCGTTCATGTCTGCGACATATACGTACATATTACTGATAATGATGTCACTTTGAAATCTGTAACACATATTGACTGCTAGGTCCCTCCTGTACAGCAGTTGGCGCTGTGTACCACAAAGTTCTAATCCTCCTCTGTTCTGTATAAAAGCTCTGGACTTCACCACGGTGTTGTTTTTTTGTGAGAGCTGGGACAGAAAGCTGGTGAAGTTCATCAGTAACACCTTATTTATTGACTGTTTAACAGCGGTTATGTTCAACAGCCCAAGACATTTAGAAGTTGAGTGTTTTATTGATAAGTAAAGACAGTTAGTTTATGTATTTGAAGAAACATGATCTAGTTGAATAAGTCCAGTAAGGACTGGAACAACTTTTTTTTTTAAATAACCTTTTAATTTTGCTCTCTGAAGTACTTTTTAAAATAACCTCTTAATTGTGCTCTCTGAAGGACTTTTTATGATTATGTTAAAAAATTAAGCATTATATTAATACAGTTTGGTTTCTTCTTGGTCGGGCTCAAAACCTTTCAATCACCCACCATAAGTCGCACCTGTTAAAAATATCTCTTGAAAAGGAAAAAGCCATGCATAAGTCACATCTGAGTATAAGTTGCACTGGACTTTAAGTCGCACACCATTTTTCTATGTTATCAGCTCTTTAATTTGAGATTTTTGTGCATTGTTGTAGTCTGCATTTTACTAATGGCACTTATTCTTTCATTATTAGAGTTAATTTTGTGTAGTGCATTGATTCTTGGGGAATTTCTATATATAAATAGTCGTTGTAATAATTATTATTCATAACGAATGTGTGATCTTTCGGTATATAAGTCAGATTATAACTCACAGGATCAACCAAACTAGCAAAAAAAAAAGAAAAAAGAAAAAAATGTGACATACTCAGAAAAACACAGTAATATGGAAAAAAAGCATTGTGGTAACATTTTTTTCTCTGATTCAGTGTCACATTGTGAGTTTACGCTGAAATATTGAGTCTTGTTTTCATGTTTAACATGCACAAAAGTGTTGAGAACTGACAGAGAAATGGATCAACTTTTACTAATCGGTCACTCCGTCTCTTATTCACTCATACAACCAGAACAAACACAGTTTTCATTCTGCGTCTGAAAGAGGATCAAATGTCAGACCAACCTGAACTTATAATAAGACACTGAAGGCATGAAGACAATCCAACCATCATTTAGTTTAAGAACAATCAAAGGGACTTACGGTCTCCGGTGCTCGGTCTCCTCTGGTGCTGACGTAGGTCAAGCGATAATGTCTGACGTTCCTGCTGTCGACTGGCTGCCACGACACCCGTAGACTGAAGGTGGTTTCACTATCAACCTGCAGGTTCCTCACCCCGACACGTGGCACTGAAGGGTTTGCAAAAATACATGCCGACATTAGATCAGTGGACAAGCAGAACAATAAAAAGACTGAAAAATAAAACTTTACCAGCTGTGGTGGTCGTCGTGGTTGCGATCGTGGTTGTTCTCGCCACTGAAAATTAAACAGAATTACTTTAAGTAATCACCTAAAAACACAGACTAAAAGGATTTTATCGGAGACTGGATTTTGTTTACCGGTGCGCTCGATGATGATGACCTCTTCGCTCTCGGTTTGGTCACTGTAGATGCCGGAGAGGAGGACTTCATACTCGGTGGAGGGTTTGAGTCCTTCTATGAGGTAGCTGTTCATGTTTCCGTTAATCAGCGACTAAATATTTATGTTGGACATCAGGACATAACGGTCAGGGGAAACAAACATGAGAATTCATCAGGATTTGGTCTTGTTTGAAACTTACCCAAAGAATTTTCAGGAAATTCTGTCAATTTCAACTAGCTTGAAAAATTTCAACTTAGCTTGAAAAAAAAAACATGTATCAAATAAATCAGACACATCCAGTATACCATATTTTCCAGTGTATAAGTCGCACCATCGTTCTGTATGTGGAACTCACATTTTTAAAAAGCATTCCAAGAGGCATGTTTAACAACAGACAGGAACTCAGTGTAGCACATGTGCACACCACAGCCTGTGCTGTTACTTAAGGACTGGTTAAATTAAAGAAATAAGCCAGATGGACAAATGAATGTGTGTCAGACAACAGACTGGATGTTATGTGATGGAGACTGAACAAAAGAACTCATTAGAAGGGCACAGATCGCTGGCCCACAGCAACATGGAGAAGTGAACAGTGGATTTATGTGTGTAACATAAGGACTGCTGAATTCCAAAATTCAGATAGATGGACAAAATAAATGTGCACTGGACAAATGTAATGTTATTTGACACAATTTGGATGAAAGAAATTATCAGGATGAACACGCGTACCCGGCGTCATGAACGAGCCTGAGGGTGCCTTGCCCGCCCTCAGAGTCAGTTGGGATCGCTGTGGATGGGCAAGTCACCGGCCAACCGCCATGATTACAATTTGTACAAATTTCTACTATAGGTGATTCATAATAATATTGATACATACACTGTGCTTTATCTGATTTTTATTCAATTCAATTTATTTTCATTTATATAGCACCAAATCACAACAGAGTTGCTTCAAGGCGCTTCACACAAGTAAGGTCTAACCTTACTAACCCCCAGAGCAACAGTGGTAAGGAAAAACTCCCTCTGAGGAAGAACTTCAAGCAGACCAGACTCAAAGGGGTGACCCTCTGCTTGAGCCAAGCTACAGACACAAAATTACAGAATAATTCACAAAACAAATATACAAGAAATGCTGTTGGTGCACAGGACAGGAGGGTTTTGAGCACAAACACCACATTTTTAGTAAAATAATGGTGAATGATTCGACTGGTTCATGAAGTAATCTGAATAAAACGGATAAGTAAAACAGAATGACATGTAGAGTGTTGACTACGGACCGAGCTGTGAAAGAGAGTGAGAAGTGAAAAAAAACTACGCTGAAATAAAAGAGCATACACACACATATGGTGTGGGCTTGAGTCCAGAAGATCATGGGTTCAAATCCCCACCTGACTGGAAAATCACTAAGGGCCCTTGGGCAAGGCCTTTAATCTCCTATTGTTCCCGGTGTGTAGTGAGCGCCTTGTATGGCAGCACCCTGACATTGGGGTGAATGTGAGGCATAATTGTAAAGCGCTTTGAGCGTCTGATACAGATGGAAAAGCGCTATATAAATGCAGTCCATTACCATAGTAAGTCCCTTCGGCTGCTCCCTTGTTTGCACTCGGGGTCGTCACAGCAAATCCAAGGTGGATCTGCATGTTGATTTGGCACAGGGTTTACGCCGGATGCCCTGAACCCAGAACCTTCCGAACTGAAACCAAGCGCATTAACCACTTGGCCACCACCCCTGCCCATTTACCATATATATATATATATATATATATATATATATATATATATAGATATATATATATTATAATATATATATATATATATATATATATATATATTATATATAGTATACATACACATACATATACATACACGCATAGACATATGCACAGACATACCTATACACATACACATAACATATCATATATATATATAGTATATAGATATATATATATATATATATATATATATATATATGTACATTACATATATAAGTTACATATGCATATAAATAAACATGATTGGGATTGAAAAGGAGATAGGAGCATCTTATTACAATATGTGGAGTTTAGATGTGATAAGGTTGACATTAGTGCAGGGATTTGTAAACGAGTTGTTATTGCACGTGATTTCTGGACATATTATTGCATGTGGTTATTTCACAGTGTTACTGTACAGTCTGACAGCAGCAGGGAGGAACGACCTGCAGCATCGTTCCTTCTTGCACTGAGGGTGCCTCAGTCTGTCACTGAACGAGCTGGTCAGCTCTACTACAGTCCGGTGCAGAGGGTGAGAGGAGTTGTCCATGATGGATTTAAACTTGGTTAACACCCTCCTCTCAGCCACCTCCTCCAGAGAGTCCAGAGGACAGCCCAGGACAGAGCTGGGACTTCCTGACCAGCTTATTCATTCTCTTAAATAGGACTTTACACTTCTGGCCAAAAAAAGTGCCTCTCTCAGATCAATACAACTGTGTCTGGTGCCGGGTCTGTGAACACAGAATGCGGACCCACAACATCTGAAAGACTGAGGGAACGCTTTTTAAAAAGTGAGTTCTACCTACAGAAAAAAAGTATGAGTTATACTCTAGAAAATATGTTGTATAGGATGAGGTTGATCTGTACATAATTTCTTCAAGCTAAGTTGAAACAGTTAGCATCTACTGAAACAGACACACACACACACAACACACACACACACACACACACACACACAACACACACACACACACACACACACACACACACACACACACACACACTTTAATTTGGGATTGCTGTGGCATTGTTGTCATGTACTTTTATATTGTAATTTTTTTTTTTTGTTACTACTTTGATTCCTGGAAAAGCCATAATAATAATAATAATAATAATAATAACAATTCCTTTTCTATAAATAATAATAATAATAATAATAATAATAATAACAATTCCTTTTCTATTAATAATACAATAATAATAATAATAATAATAATATAATAATAATAATAATAAGAATAATAATAATAACTGTTATTAATATTATAAATTAACGCAGCATTTTTCAGTATATAAGTTACACTGGGGTATAAGTCGCAGGACTTCCCAAACTAGAAAAACAAAACAAAACAAAAAAAAAATCTAAAAAATTAACAAAAAAAACATGTAAACAAGAATATCATGTGACTTATACTGCATACAGAGACGGTTGATGTTTTTATTGATTTTTCCTGTTCTTTGTAATTTTGATCCATTGTTCAACCCTGAGCTTGATGAAACTGTTAATTCAGTCAAGTCCAAACAGGATACGCGCCAAGAGGTTCGAGCATAATTTTGTTGAACATTTCTCCGCTCTGTAAAGAGCGTGCAGCTGTCTGTGGAATGACACACACCTCTTCAGGGTCTCCTCCGTCGGTCGGTGTCCACGTGAGTCGGTATAGCACCACATCACTGGCTGGGTGTTGCCATGACACTCGGAAGCTGTCTGCTGAGATTTCACTGCTCCTCAGGTCCAGCGGGTCAGGAACCGTTGCTAAAATACATAGATGCTGAATAATTAAACTGAAATGTATTAGTTTTAATTAGCAAAATTAAAATAAATAGAGGTTGCGCTAGGTATTGTTCCTACTTGTGGTGAAGCTATCTGTTAGCGGCTCAGCTTGTCCCTCGTCGTAGACTGCAAAGATGGCAACCGTATACTCCGTGAGGGACGTCAGGTTCCTTAGCAACCACGATGTCACATGGCCAACATCCACCTAAAACCAGAGGACAACCACAGAAACGTTTTTTACTCAGCAGGACATGACGGCCCAGAACTCTGAGCTATGACTTCCTGTCGGACATGTTGTGGTTACGACGGTCTGACACACAAAAACACTCCAAAGAAATTACAAACTGCACAGTAGCCAAACGTAACCTGGTGGCCACAGAACATGCTTGATTTTGTGACATAATAAATTCCGGCAATAATGTGATGTGCATTTAGTAATTCATCTACACAAACATCGCATTTGATTTTTTTGGAACAGGAACATGAAAATAATGAAATTTAAATATTTATTTGGATAAAAAGGCAGTTTTATATCAGTTTTATTACATATGGAAGTAAATCTGTGCCATCAGAGGTTGAGGTTTTTTTTTTTTTGCATCAAAATCAGTTTGAAGTTGAATATCTATGGTTGAATTTGTTTAGCATCAAAATATTCAGCCTCAAAAACTTCAACCTAAAAAAAAAAAAAATTACCCCACAACATTCAACCTAAAAAAATTGAACCTAAAAAAATTTCAACCCCAAAAAATTGAACCTAAAAAAAATTAAACCTAAAAAAAAAATTCAACATCAAAAATTCAAAAAATTCAACCTAAAAAAATAGAAAAGCAGGGAGAAGCAATCGATCCCCGTCTCAATCATCCAACATTTATGGTAAATCTGTTACGTTGGATGATTGAGACGGGGATCGATTGCTTCTCCCTGCTTTTCTATTTTTGAGGTCGAATTTTTTTTTTAGGTTGTAGTTTTTGAGACTGAATATTTTCATCCTAAACAAATTCAACCTTAGAAATTCAACTTCAAACTCTGATTTTGATGCTAAAAACAGTCAACCTTAGAAATTCAACTTCAAACTCTGATTTTGATGCGAAACCAGTCAACCTTAAAAATTCAAATTCAAACTCTGATGGCACAGATTTACTTCCATAATTATACCTTGACTCAGAAAATCCCAGATCACATTTTAACATCACCGCCTCCGTAATGAATCACTGTGTCACATCGTGAACAATCTTCAGAATGTAACTTGTGTTTATGAGGATGTGTGAAAGCCGCAGGATGTCCTCACCTCAACAGTATGGACCCCGTCGGTCTTGACATACATGATGCGATACCCAATGACCTTTCTGGAGGCGTGGTCCCAGCTGAGCCGTGCAGAGGCTGTGATCAATGTTGGTGTGAAACGCAGATTCTTCGCCGGGAGCAGCGGCACTGAGGAGGAGGGACGCAGCAAGCAAACATTATAACAGAAATGGAATGACTGAGTGAGTGAGTAAGTGAGTGAGTGAGTGCATGAGTGAGTGAATGAATGAATGAATGAGTGAGTACTGTGTACAGTTTAATTGAAATCCATAAACCAGTTTCACTTACAAGACCCAGAGATGACAGACAGAGAGATGAATGGACAAATGGGTGGAGGTACACAGTCAGATGGACAGACAGTCAGATGGACAGAGAGATGAATGGATGGACGGATGGATGGATGGATGAATGGATGAAAGGATGGATGGATGGACGGACGGACGGATGGATGGACAGGGCGATTGTTATGTCTTTGTGGGTGGATTATAAACTATAGATGAAAGAAGAACTATAGACTCAGACATGAAGGGCAAATCCTCTGCATAAGTGGACGAGTAAAAGTTGTTTTGCCAAGAAAAGTAATTTGAGCAAAACCTCAAACCCCCGAAACAATCATGGCCTCCATCCAAAAGGCAGCAGTGCCCTTAGCTGACCTGTATTCAAAGCATCCACGATGCCATAAATACGCCCTGAGTTAAAGCCACAGTCCTCGTAAACGTTAATTAGTGGGGCGTGACGGCCGTTTGGGGACGGTTCTTTCATCAAGGCATCAAAACCTTAAAGCGGCTCAAAGAACAGCTTGATAAGGGAACGCTGCCAGCCTGCGCAATGCAGTCGCTTCAGTGTCGGGTGGAAGGAATGCTGGACTTTGACTGCAAAAATAACTGCAAGGAAAAATCTAGAAACCTGTCAGCCAGTGCTGTGAAGTGTTTTTTATTCCAATTAGTACAATTTCAGGAGAACAAACTGGAGCCAATTAGAGCCCAAATGTCATCTTTTACAGATGTTTTATATATTATATAGATATATAATATATTATATATATATATATATATATATATATATATATATATATATATCTATATAATATATATTTTATTACAGAGATTAGAGCATGCCATAGGTATAAAGGCACTGGCGCTGCGGTGGTTTGAATCATATTTTTCTAATAGATTACAATTTGTTCATGTAAATGGGGGAATCTTCTTCACAGACTAAGGTTAATTATGGAGTTCCACAAGGTTCTGTGCTAGGCCAATTTTATTCACTTTATAAATGCTTCCCTTAGGCAGTATTATTAGACGGCATTGCTGTAAATTTTCATTGTTACGCAGATGATACCCAGCTTTATCTATCCATGAAGCCAGAGGATAGCTAAACTTCGCTCTGACTGCAGGCTTACTTGTAGTTCCTAGGGTTTGTAAGAGTAGAATGGAGGCAGAGCCTTCAGCTTTCAGGCTCCTCTCCTGTGGAACCAGCTCCCAATTCAGATCAGGGAGACAGACACCCTCTCTACTTTTAAGATTAGGCTTAAACCTTTCCTTTTTGCTAAAGCTTATAGTTAGGGCTGGATCAGGTGACCCTGAACCATCCCTTAGTTATGCTGCTATAGACTTAGACTGCTGGGGGGTTCCCATGATGCACTGAGTGTTTCTTTCTATTTTGCTCTGTATGCACCACTCTGCATTTAATCATTAGTGATTGATCTCTGCTCCCCTCCACAGCATGTCTTTTTCCTGGTTCTCTCCCTCAGCCCCCAACCAGTCCCAGCAGAAGACTGCCCCTCCCTGCGCCTGGTTCTGCTGGAGGTTTCTTCCTGTTAAAAGGGAGTTTTTCCTTCCCACTGTCGCCAAGTGCTTGCTCACAGGGGGGTCGTTTTGACCGTTGGGGTTTTACGTAATTATTGTATGGCCTTGCCTTACAATATAAAGCACCTGATTTGGCGCTATATAAATAAAATTGATTGATTGATTGATATATATATATATACAGTATATATAAAAATAAGAACAATTCTGAAGTTCTGAATTCTGAAGTGACAAGTTTTACAAAAGTCAAAAATTTTACAAAATGTGAAGGCTTGTTTTGGGGGTTGGGAGGGCTGAAAATTATTGGTATTTGGGAATGTGAAATAATCTGTAAAGTGGGGCCATTTTGGAAAACAAGAATGAACTCATATTTGGGATGTGGAGTTAGAAAACTGGACAGAACATGAAATGAGAGTGAAAGAAAGTAGGAGAAACAGCTAAGAAAGTCCAGGAACGTAGCTTCAGGAGATCTGGATGCATGATGAGATGATGGAGATGATGGTGGATAAAGATTCATGAAATGGAAACGCAGGGGAAGAGAAAACGCAGAAAATAAGAAGTTGAAGCAACATGGAACAAAGTCCATTAGAACCACTGACCCACATCAACAGGAAATGAAAATCCAAATGAAAATCCATTCTGAAGACGTTTGGATTCTTACAGTGTAATGTGAATACTTATTACTGAAAATGATGCACTAAAAATGAATACAATCACAAATATTTGAACAAAGTACCATCCATTTTCTAAATGGTTACTTTTTGTATTTGTAATTTAATTCATAGTTTATTGGATTTTAAATCCGACACAGCCACACATTTTATTACGTTTAAAAACATAATAAATCTGTGGCTGTGTCCATTTTTAGTATGAAGAGCATCATTTTCAGAAAGTCATTTTACAGTAATTTAAATGTATTCTGACTGTATTGTATTTTTCTATTCAGTAAAGAATTACATTCCAAAGTATTGTTACCCAACTCTTTCAGAAGTGGCAGCATTTATAAAAATTATGACATTTTTCAAGACTATTCTGCTAAATGAAGAAAATATTGGGAAAAGCTGGACGTTTTTTTTTTAAAGTGAGGATGTGATGTTGGACTCACGTGTTGTCTGCTGGCTGGTCATGGGGTCGCTGGCCTCCTCACCGTACAGGGCGTAGACGGTCACCGTGTACTCTGTGTCTGGAGTCAAACCCTCCAGCTCCACTTCGTTGACCGAGTCCTCCACCTTCACCTATAAAACAGGCAGCCTCCGTTCATCACCTCATCTTCTTCACCTCTAACTGTCTGCTGTAACACCTGCTCGTCTATCATCCATCCATCCATTCGGGCTGATGATGGATGGATGATAGCAGATTACATAATCTTTTTCCTGACTTTTCATGGGATCAAACTTCAAAAAACAGGGAAGAAGTGGTAACATTCTGGGATTAAATCTGGAACTTTCATGGTTAAAGTCTTCTTCCACGTTTCTCAACCAGCCTATCGTAGATGTTTTGTTCTGTCTGTGGTCATAAGTAGGTCACAGTTATTCCCGTAGAATTTCCAACACGTTCGAAAATCCCTGCTGCACACAAACATGGCTGATCACGTTGTTCCGATGCCATCTGAGCTCTCCGGGGGTTTCATTTGTGCTGGAGGCTTCCGTCGCTTTTCTCTTCGCTCATGTTGATCAAAACGCTTTTCTGAGAAGAAACCGAGTTGGATTTGGCTCTGGTTTTGATCCTGAACGAGTGCCCACATGGCACAAGACGAGCAGCAGCAACCCAATTTTTGTTGCTTTGAGTTGTGCTGTAATGAGGTCTGACGGGGGAGCTGAAGGATTCGCTGCTGCTCCTCCATCTTCATTAACGGTTGAAGTTCACTTTTACCTGCCAACGGTTCCACGCCGTAGCTGCTGTTTCCTGTTTAAATCCATTTTTCCTCACCTCAGTCTGTGTCCATCTGCCCATCTGTGTCCTTTTTGAGATCAGAATTCCAGCTCAAAGGATCAAACTGAACATTGTGATCTTTTAGACAGGAGCTGCTAATCATAACAAACATTTTCCAAACCATTTAACTAATAATAATAATCACAACTTTATTTAAATAGCACTTTCCATAAGTCAATTCAGTGCACAAAACAATGTACCTATTAGGGGTTGACTGATTACTGGGTTGCCTGAAAATCGGTTGCCCCGAATATATATTAGGGGTATAATCATTCTCACTCACTCATCTTCAACCGCTTACTCCATTAAGGGTCCTGGGGGTTGGAGTATATTCCAGCATTCATAGGGCGTGAGGCGGAGTACACCCACATATAGACAAACACATGGACATCCGCATGCACTATTTATAAATTCCAGTCCACCTAACCTGCATGTCAGGCTGGGATTTTACCAAGGATATTCTGGTCTCAATCCCACCACCTTAACCACATAGATCATCAACCATCACCTCCCCTTTGGATGTGGGAGGAAGCCAGAGCACCAGGAAAGAACCCATGCAAACACGGGGGGAGAACACGCAAACTCCACACAGAAAGGCCACAGCTGGGAATCGATCCCATGACCTTCTTGCTGTGAGGCAATCATTTATGACACCAAAGAGGTGTGCGAGACTGCAGCTTTTGCTTCAACGCTTGGTATGAGAAATATCATTCATATCTCACAAACATGATGTGATTGGCAAAAACTAACACCAGATTCGGATTCACACACACTCACACACTCATCTTCAACCGCTTAGTCCAATTAAGGGTCGCGGGGGGCTGGAGCCTATCCCAGCAGTCAGAGAACACGAGGCAGGGTACACCCAGGACAGGATGCCAGTCTGTCAGATTTGGATTCAGCGCCCCAAATTACCCAAAATCTGCTGAAAAACTCCATGCAAGAAAAATCATGTTGACCAGTGTCATCCCCTAATATATGGTTTGACCGATTATCGGTGATAATCTGTCGACCCATAAAACTTAATAAACCCTATGTACCAGCCCGGCCTTGCGCTCGCAGGATGCAGGACTATTTGGTGTTCCTAGGGTGAATAGAAAGTCTGCGGGGGCAATGAGCTTTCTGTGGAACAGTCTTCTAGTGTTTATAAAGCAGTCAGATTCTGGGGACACTTTTAAAGCCAGATTGAAGATGCATTTGTTGTCCATTTTGTTTAGTTAGCATAATTGTACTATGCTTTTTATTGTTGTTATTATGTTTTTATTTATTTTAATATTTATATTTATTTTACTCTTTTAATTATGTCTTTTAATTGTGCTTTTAATCTTTTAATTTGTTTTTGGGTTGTTTGTGTGATGCACCTTGGGGCGATGCTGTCGTGAGTTGGCACTCTACAAACTGAATAAATTGAAACGGAATTGAATTGACTGATAGCACATATGAAAAAACAAAAGTGACAAAAAAATCTCATTAAAAAGTATCACAAACAGTTAAAAATCTCAAGTTAGAAAGCTAATAAAAACCAAACCGTCAAACGACTTTGTACAACAATATATCCTCATTATCCGTAAGCAGTAGAAAATAAATCAGTCTGTAGTCTGGATTTGAAAGCACTCACAGAAATTGAGTGCTGAATTTCTGCTGGTAGCCTGTTCCACAAAAGTGGTGCACAATACACAAATGCTCAAATGCTTTTTAACCCTATGAACACACACAATAGAACAGCCTCTTGGCATCGCAGTCTATGCCAGTACATACGGTTAACAGAATCTTAAAATCTGCGCTCATATGAACAGGTAGCCAGTGTGACACTGGTGTAATATGATCAAATCTCTTATTCCCTGTCAGCATTCTGCAGCATCTGAAGACTTCGGATGTTTTTCAGCGGGAGGCCAGAAAACAAAACGTTACAATAAAATATTTTACATAACACAAATGCATGAATCAAACTTCAGCATCAGCTTTAGAGAAAATTGATCTAACCTTTGCAATAGTTTGCAAATGAAAAAAGCAATCTTTGAAATGTCTTTGATTTGGAAATCAATGGAAAGCGACTGGTCAAAGGTCCCACTGAAATTTTCACAATAGCACTGTGTTGATACAGGGAGATGATCATAATGATGCCTCAGTCTAGCAGGACATTTAACCACCATTTCAGTCTTATGATCATTTAGCAACAGTAAGTTAGACGGTATCCAACCCCTCAATTCTGCCAAACAAGCCTCCAACTTAAGAGCTCCACTCCCGTGCTATGCAAGCAATGAAACAATCCCAAAACCATGTATTAGCCTGCCCAGGGATGGTAATTACAAAGAAAACAACAGTGGACCAAGAACAGATCCCTGTGGAGCTCCACGCCTCACAGCGTAGGATTGAGATAACATGTTATTAAAATAAACAAAATAATAACCGGCCTGACAAAAAAAAAGACCTCAGCCAGAGGAGTACTGAACCAGGAATACTCCAGTCTGTTCAATAATATTGAGGTCTGCTGTGTCACAATCAGCACTAAGATCCAACAACAACAATCCAGACACAGAACTGTTGTCAAGTCAAGTAGCAAATCTTTCACCACTTTTATGAGCACAGCTTCAGTGGAGTGATGTGCCCTAAACCCCGACTACAACAGACCAAGAAACTCATTCTCAGACAAGTATTTCAAGAGCTGACTTCAGACCACCTCCTCAAAAACTCCACTAGTGGTGAATGATAAGTTTACATCATTAAGCACACACGGTCCAAAAACTGGTAAAAAAACTAGTAAAAATCTTTCACAAGCTCCGACAGCAAAGGATCCACAGAACAAGTTGTGGTCATCATGACCCCTGACAAATTCTGCAAGAAAATGCACTCAAATTCAGGAAAGACCCGAACTGAGGAATAAACAGGATCCATTGAAACAACAGCATGTAGAGAAATTAGGCTAAAAATATTGTTTGCTCTGTTAATTAAAAGGGTGAACACTGATAAACCTACTGTTGACAAGCAATACTTTTCTGCAGAAGGCTTTTACAAAGTGCATTTCAGTGATCTGAACTTTAACCTTTTGGCTCCAACATCAAAAGGCTTTCTGGGGTCACTATGCCTAACACACACACCGTGTGTGGTGACAATCAAAGAATTAGGAAAGATATTATTGGGCTCACAATATTTTTACGAAGTATGCTCCAGTGACCTCGACCTACGGACCCTGAAAGCCAATAGGTTTTTTTGGGCTCAACATATTGAACACACAAACCAAGTTTGATGACAATCGAACAGTTAAAAAAGAAGTATTGAAAGCTGTTTCTGTTTTTTTCTGTTGTTTCGTTTTTTTGTTTGTTTGTTTGTTTTTGGCTGCCCCACCTCTACACTCCTCCTCACCTCCTTCTCATCTGCAGGGTCTCCTCTGTTAGTGGTGCATACAGGATCATGTACCCAGAAGCCCCGGCGGCAGTCCTCCAGCGTGCCCTCATGGTGCTATGAGTGATGTCATAAAGCTCCAGGTCGTTGATCATGGGCAGTGCCACTGTGTGATGCAGAAACAAACCAAATCAACCAATCAGACATCAGACCAATACATTAAAAAATTTATATACAAGAATAAAATTTTGCTGTAAAATATCAAACGTGTGTGACAGAAAATTGAGAAAATTCTGCAGTTCAAAAATGACTGTCCAGATTATCGTACTGAAACTTCAATGCACACCCCAAAACACGATAACCCGCCAAGCGCCTTAAAGTCCAAAAGGCGTAGGTTGGAGGGGTGAGCGATCTATCACTCAAAGGAACATTTTCTCTGTGGAAACATGAAATCTCACATGTGGTGGCGCTTCCTCTCAGGGCCTCGCTGGCCGAGCTGCGGTACACAGCGAACACTGCCACCTGGTACTCCGTCAGAGAGTTCAGATAGTTCAGCTCCACTGTGTTTTCTGTCCCATCCACAACCTGGAAGACATCACAAAGGGCCTCTGAACGGAGGAAAGCTTTGCCCTGAAGCTGCAGAGTGCAAGCGCTGTTCTGAGTCATGGCATGAAACTCTGCATTTATTTAAAGATTCGTATCACGGCAGCAAACAATCAGAGTGAAGTTCACTTGAACACAGCACCACCTCAGTGGATTGACATGTGAATGGAGCTGACTGAGTTCAGTGCTCGGTGTTTCAGAACCTGACCGGGGTACCAAACAGAACCCACAACGGCTGGCACTTTGATAACAGGTCTCATCTAACGAGGTGCCAGCAGCCGCAGCTCGTTACTGTGAAAAAGACTGATGTGGGACCAGTGAGCAGAATGTGATTCCAAATAAAATACTGAAGACATTTCATTTCTGTTACTCCAGCATGCTGTGAAGTACAGTTAGGACCATAATATTTGATCATGAGCCCTTTTTATCAGACTGTCAGCTTTTGTTTGAAGGTGATTACATACAGATCAGGTAAACAGCGCAAAAATCAACTTTATTTATAAAGCCATTTTAAGTCAATCATTCAGTGTGCTTTAAAATTCACAACACATCAACAGACAAATAATTAAAACACGTAAAATTAAGTGGAAAGGTTAAAAAAAATAAAGAATTCCACAAGAACACAAAAATGTCAACATAAGAGCATATATATATATATTATATATATAATATTATATATATATATTATATATATAAAACACAATGTTAAAATACCCTCGACCATATGAGCTTTGTGTTCTTTTAATTTACAGTTGTTTAATGAATTATTAAGATCTTATTGTCTTACGTACAGTTTGTACATGTTCAAATCAAATCATCATTGTTCATGTTGTGCAAATCAAGGAATATTTGTAGATCACCCTCTGTGCATTTGCAGCTATTAATTAGACAAATTTAACTCCATAGTAAATTAGCTTTGAGTTAGAGGAAGTTAGCATGACGCTAACGGCCGCAAAATGTCTTGTAAATGCCTTCAGAGGCGTTATCAGGTTCAAAAAACAGCATTTTTCAGTTTTAGAAGTGTTTAGTTCTCGCTAGCTTTTGCGTAATATATGACACAGAGGTTATATTTACACACAAACGAAACAGAGTTTTGCAGATAGCTACCAGCCTGTGGCGTCACCATGCTAACGTCCACGAAATGTCTTGGAAATACAACCCCAATTTCAAAGAAGTTGTGTAAAATGTAAATAAAAATAGAATACAATGATATGCAAATCCTCTTCAACCTATATTCAATTGAATACACCACAAACACAAGATATTTAATATTCAAACTGATAGACTTTATTGTTTTTGTCCAAATCATTTTGAAATGGATGCCTGCAAAATGTTTCAAAAAAGCTGGGACAGTGGTATGTTTACCACTGTGTGACATCACCTTTCCTTCTAACAACACTCAATAAGCATTTGGGAACTGAGGACACTAATTGTTGAAGCTTTGTAGGTGGAATTCTTTCCCATTCTTGCCTGATGTACGACTTCAGTTGTTCAACAGTCCGGGGTCTCCATTGTCATATTTTGCACATCATAATGCACCACACATTTCCAATGGGCGACAGGTCTGGACTTCAGGCAGGCCAGTCTAGTACCCGCACTCTTTTACTACGAAGCCATGCTGTTGTAACACGTGCAGAATGTGGCTTGGCATTGTCTTGCTGAAATAAGCAGGGACGTCCCTGAAAAAGACGTTGCTTGGATGGCAACATGTGTTGCTCCAAAATATTTGATGGCCATCAGGTAAAAATAATTAAAACCCTTCAGCAATTATAAACACTGAAAAAGAGACCAGTTTTAAGCCTTGAGTTAAAGACTTTAACTTTCGACTCTCTAATATGAGCTATTCTGTAAAATTGGAGGCCCACAAGAAGACACTTTAAGACCTTCTGACTTCTTCACTCTGGCAACAAGCATGTTGCCAGATGTCAGCAGTTAATTAGTGACCACTGTGATAATCATCTTTAATGAACCCTGCTGGCCATCTATCAAGGAGACTAGTGAGGGAAGCCAACAAGACACCCGTGACAGCTACAGTTACACACGTCTGTGGCTGTGACTGCAGAGACTCTACATCCAACTTTTAGCATTTCTTTTTTTCCTTCATAGTAAAGAGGAACTCAGACAATCTTTGGCTAAAAAAAAGTATGTTAAATTGAGGCTCAAGCCAATCTTTTTTTTTTCGGTCAATGTCCAAATATATACGGACCCAGCAATACTTCATCCTCATTATGGAAGTACATGTGCCAATAAAAAGAAATTTTAAAACTATTTTTGAAGAAAATGGTGGGTCTGGGTTACATTTCCAACCATTATTAGAGGTTTTTTTTTCTTTTTATGTATCCATTCCTTGTTTAGCTGTCTGAGGAACAGAAGCTCCAATTAACAACAACACATAAGCATAGCTGCATATTTTTGTTCCTGGGAAGCGATTCCGTCTCCCGCCCTCTCAGCAAAAAAAAAGACTTTCAAAGATCTTCTGCTGTTTCTCAGCCTCCTGTGCACTCAGAAGTCATCTGTGCTGAACCGTTTTCATTAGACCTTCTGTTTAAAGCACAGACATGTTAAAGGTTTGGATCCTTTTCCCCAGCATCCTGGAGTCCATGAACAAACGCTTTACCTTATTTATCTGTTACGTCACCAGTCACAGCTTCACAGTGGAGTGGAACAGAGGAGGACTTTAAGAAAACCCATTAAATCCAGGCTCAGGTCTCCCACCTGCTTTAAACTTCCCATCTTTAAGAAAGTGCTCCTCGGTTCCACTTCACCGTGAAGGTGTAGAAATGTTGATGCAACATTGTTCGTGTCATACATTATAACATTATATGCAAGGTTTTCTGAAAATAAAATACAACAAAAGACAAACGTTTAATTAATAAACCTTTAACTTTCTTCAGGTTTCAGTCATTATCAGAATACTTTTCAAAGTGGCAACATTATTAAATATAATCACTATAAATACCAATATCGAGTGCCATATATTCCGGAGAATAAGATGCACCCATTGGAGACAATACTTCAGTGAAGTGAGATTGACAAAATGGACAAACTTGGTGGGCGTGCTTTGACTCCGAACAAGATCCATGAGGACATGGTAATGACATTCGGGGAACGATGCCCTGTCTTATGCTAGAGTTAAACACTGGTCAGCTGAATTCAACAGGAGCTGAACAAGCATCGAAGATGGGGCAAGATCAGGAAGACCCAAAACTGCCACCTCAAGAGATATGATCCAGGAGATCCATGATATGGTCCTCACTGACAGAACAGTAAGTGTGCATCACATAGCCAGTACTGTAGGCATTTCCTAGGAGAGAGTTCATGAGGTCTTGACCATAGACTGGAGAGCTGGCTCTGTCCTGGGGGTTGAACTAGAGTCTGTGGTGGAGGTGGCAGAGAGGAGGATGCTGAGGAAACTGCTCATTATCCTGGACAACACCTCCCACCCCTTGCATGCCCTTCAGCCACAGACTGAGACCACCGAGGTGCACTACAGAAGGCCACAAGAAGTCTTTCCTACCTGTGGGAATCAGACTGTACAATTCCTCCCGCCTCTGCAGGATGAATATACGACGTCTTTTAGAAAAGAAACCGACCTTTTTATTTTTTAAAAAAACTATATGGATTTGAATCACGTGCGATTACATCAGACATGCTTGAACCCTCGTGCGCATGCGTGGGTTTTGTCACGCCTGTCGGCAGTGTTGCCACAGTTACTTTGAAAAAGTAATCCAATTACTGATTACTGATTACTCCTTGAAAAAGTAACTTAGTTACTTTACTAATTACTCAATTGGAAAAGTAACTAAGTTAGATTACTGTTACTTTTTTAGTTACTTTCCCCAGCTGCCGACAACAACCCTCTGCCACCTCAAAATGACAATCATACCTGTTTTGCCAAAACTCACTTTATAGTCACCCTTTCTTGACTTCAATGAAAATAAATATTTGTTTTATAAAAAGTAAAATAAAGACCTCTTTCTTGATCTCATATTTAACTATTGACAGCACTGCAACAGTAAAACTTGCAGTTTCTAACCTACATTGTTTATAAATGTAACTATAAAATTCATTCTAACATTTAAATTATCTCTAAACATTTTACTTGTCGAAATTATTATTATTTTAAGTAGTATTAGTAGTTGTAGTAAAAAACCGGCTTCAAAACTGCACCTTTAATCTAGGGGTGTTGTGGGGGGGGGGGCACATCCTTGCCCCACGCCCCCATTCCATCTGGATTCGCCCCTGCTTTGGCGTTTGAGCACAAAGAATGGATAACATTTTTTTATGCAGAAAACATGACCAGATTTACAGGTAAGAAAGTTTTATTGTGTTTTCACATCATGTGGTCCTCAGAAAGAGAGTTTAGGTGCATTTGAGTGGAAAACAGTGTTAGTTGTTGACGCGTTGCGGAGGATCTGCTGTTTTTAGCAGCAGATACGGAGCGGCTCAGGTCAGAATTCTAAATAAAGGAGAAAAAAAAGCATGAGTCGTAGCTGCTGCAAAAAAACGCGGATGAAAAGCTCACAGCTCGCTTAAAGTGGGCAGTTCAGTCGAACCCCGACCCCCTGCCCACGGACCAAGTTTAATGTTGCTATCGACCCACAATGCAAAAATAATAGTAACGCACAGTGACTTGGAGAAGTTACTTTAATCTGATTACTGATTTGGAAAGATTAACGCGTTAGATTACTCGTTACTAAAAAAAAGTGGTCAGATTAGAATAACGCGTTGCCTGTCGGTGACGTCATTCACCTGTGGGCAGGCTTTGAGTGAGTAGTGGAGCACCCCTCCCATCTGAATTCCTTTGTCTGAGAAGTTGCTGAGAGACTGCCGCTTTGCTTTATCAAAATTTTTTCAGGACCTGTAAGGCACATCCGAGTGGACACCATTCGAGAAATTCAGATGGTTTTCGGTGAAACTTTTAACGGCTGATGAGAGATTATAGACTGTTGCTGTTGCTTTAAGGACTGCCCATGGAGCGGGACGTCGCGACGCGCCCTGAGCCGCCGCTATCTGCCTGTTTCGAGCTGAAAGCTTCCAAATTTAAGCCTCTGTTGACCCAGGACGTCGTGAGAGAACAGAGAATTTTCAGAAGAGGTCGGGATCAGCAGTTTATCCAGAAATTCCACTGTTAAAGGAGATTTTGTAATGAAAGACGTGCAGACGGATTCGCCGCGCCGGCTTTGTGCCGACGCAGCGCGCCGCCACAGGAAAAACACCTCTGTGTTGATAACCATTTGTAAAATTCAGGCGGCTTTTGATGGCTTTCAGCGAGTGAGTATCTGAGAAATTGTTTAACAGCTGGGCATGTTCCAACTTGTCCTTTAAGGCTTCCAACGGAGGTGTTTCTCTGTGGCGCCGCGTCATGAGCGGCTGCGGCCTGACGTGTGAATCCGTCCGCACATTTTTCATTACAAAATCTCCTTTAACAGTGGAATGTCCGGATAAACTGCTGATCCCGACCTCTTCTGAAACTTCCCTGTTCTCTCACAACGTCCTGGATCAACAAAGCCTGAAATTTGGAAGTTTTCAGCTAGAAACAGCCAGATGACGGCGCCTCGGAGGGTGGCGCGCCCTGTGGCTTCGTGGGCAGTCCTTAAAGCGACAGTAACACTCCAAAATCTCTCATCAGCCGTTAAAATTTTCACCAAAAACCAGCTGAATTTCTCGAATGGTGTCCACTCAGTTGTGCCTTACAGTTTTTGAAAAAATTTTGATCAAGCAAAGCGGCAGTCTCTGAGCCATTCCTAAACAATGAAAAAATCGACGAGAGGGTGGACCACTACTCACTCAAAGCCTGCCCACAGGCGAATGACGCAACCGACAGGTGTGAAAAAACTCTCGAATGCCCACGAGGGTTCAAGCATGTCTGATGTAATCGCATGTGATTCAAATACATATAGTTTTTGAAAAAAATAATAAGGTCGGATACTTTTCTAATAGACCTCGTATAATGAACTAGAAGCACTCAGAGAGTGCAAACCTCCGCCAAGGCCATTGGGTCACTGACCCCATATTACACCCGTCCTGTACTCACTCCACTGGCTTCCAGTTCGTTTTAGAATTGATTTTAAAATTTTAATGTTTGTTTTTAAAGCTATTTATGGCCTTGCACCTCCCTACTTGTCTGAAATTTTAACTTTGCGCACCTACAGTAGGACATTAAGGCCGTCTGGCCAGTTTTACTTAGATGTTCCAAGGTCAAGATATAAACGCTGGGGTGATCATGCTTTCGCGGTAGCTGGCCCTAGACTGTGGAATGAGCTACCTCTTGAGTTACGTACTATTCCTGACCTAGCACTTTTTAAATCTAAGTTAAAGACTTATTTATTTAAACTGGCTTTTAACACTTAGTGGGGAGGTGACATGTTCTGTTATTTTTGTTTTTTTTAATGTGTTGTTTTAAAATTTTATTTTATATGTGTTTTATTTTTGTAAATTTGTGTTTTTAATGTTAAGTACTTTGGACACCAGTCGGTGCTGTAAAGCACTTTATAAATAAATGTTGACTGACTGATTGATTGACCCCATGGCCATATACTATAACAAATATACAATAACATATATTTCATCATCGGCACAACATAAAGGTCTTAGTGCAGACTACTGTCTGCAAATCTGAAGTATTCTCAACTTTTTTTTTTTTTACACTGCAGTAGTAAAAAAAGTTTTATCTGCTGTGACTGGATAGCATGTATCCTTAGCGCTTGGCATCACAGTTTATTGCAACTTGCACCTTTCCCAGAAGCTACTGTCATCTGAGCACTGATATTGATACTGCATGTGCTTATAGACAAAAACAAATAAGAGACAAAATTCAATTTATTATTCAACTAAACTGCAAATATATGAATTTTTAACATTTATGAAACACTTCTCTAAATAATAACAGTAAATTCTGAAATAGAACTGTTTTTAAGTGTTGCATGTGCTACACAAGGCCATAGGGTCACTGACCCTAAAGAGATTCCCTCCTTGGCACAGTGATCTATTCAACAATTCAGTGTTACAACCAAAACTATGATACATACACTTTTCTTTCCTTTATATTTGACATCCTTGACCATGAAAACATACCACTAGAACTTGGAATCACTTTTATGTCTTTATTAGTTCAAAGGTTATTGTATAAAAATGATTTTCGGTAATGGCGGTTTTCTTCTGGATCTAGCTCCAAAACATTTGAAGCTACATCAAATCTGATGACACCTTACTGAATCAGTACAGATTCAGCTACAATTGGTGTTAGTTGTGCATCTCTAGCTTCATTTGTCACCTCACACTGACACATTTTCTATTTTCCCTATATTTTGCATATTCTGGATCACCAGATCCGGAATCCGGATCCGATCATCACCAAACTTTGTTGTTTGATAGAACATTGTTATTTGCTATGTTACACCCTAATTTTTTCAAGCCTTTCTGCCTTGTTTTTGTGGAGTTAGAAACTAGAATGTCAAAATTCCCCCTATCCCCGCAATGGTGAAGAATCCTTTAAAAAATTCCTGGATCCGGATCGTGATCTGGATCACCACTAAAATGTAATCACTTGTTCCTCTTGTCATTTCCAACCACTCCACAAAATTTCATCAAAATCTGTTCAAAACCTTTTGACTTATCCTGCTGACAGACAGACAAACAAACAAACAAACAACTCGACCGAAAATATAACCTCCTTGGCGGAGGGTAACAAAGGTCATTCAGTTACTCAGAGTTATGTGCAATATTGTCAACATCTGGTGCAAATGTCTTAAAAAGCCATTGTTCACTGTTTGCTGTCCCTGTTTTGGTACTCACACACACACGCACACACACACACACACGCACACGCACACACTCATCTTCAACTGCTTGTCCAATTAAGGGGTCGTAGGGGGGGCTGGAGCATATCCCAGCAACCATAGAGCGCAAGGCGGGTACACCCTGGACAGGCCGCTAGGCTTTCACAGGGCCACATACAGACAACAAACACACTCACACCCGCACACCTACAGACAATTTAAAGCCTCATCATAATGGTGGGCGATCTTCAGAAGAGGAAGACAATCAATGGGGCCTATTGTGCTCACTTTTGCAACAACTGAAGAAGAAAGTAAAGCACAAGCAGTGTTGATGGTAGAATGAGGTGTTCTGTTTCACCAGGACAATGATCTTGTCCACACATCTGTCATCACAATGGCTACCATTCATAAATGATGCTTCGAACTTGTTCCACACCCACCTTATTCTCTTCCTTTGGACTTCTATCTGTTTCCAAACATGAAAATGCACCTTGCTCGAATTTATTACAATAAGAGCAAAATGTTGCGCAGCGGCATGAAGCTCGCTCATGGTACACTGTGTCCCAAACAGGAAGTGCATAATTTTGAGTCCACAGTGACACAGGAAATGTCAAATGTTGAACACTTCCTTGCATGGGCGGCACTAGAGGGAGGCCAACATGGCACTGGGACTTCCCTGAAATGTGATTGGACAACCCAGGTGGCACCCCAGATGATTGTCATGTCACGGCACCGCACATCTGGTTGAAAAAAGCCATCCCTGAAGATGAAGCTGAAGCTTAAGGTTTTAGCCATGCTAATGCTCCCCAGAAGCATTTACTGAAAAAAAAGCCTGAAGCACCAAAATAACATGGTGAGATGCTGAAGAGTTTCGCTCGTTCATGTCTGCGACATATACGTACATATTACTGATAATGATGTCACTTTGAAATCTGTAACACATATTGACTGCTAGGTCCCATCCTGTACAGCAGTTGGCGCTGTGTACCACAAAGTTCTAATCCTCCTCTGTTCTGTATAAAAGCTCTGGACTTCACCACGGTGTTGTTTTTTTGTGAGAGCTGGGACAGAAAGCTGGTGAAGTTCATCAGTAACACCTTATTTATTGACTGTTTAACAGCGGTTATGTTCAACAGCCCAAGACATTTAGAAGTTGAGTGTTTTATTGATAAGTAAAGACAGTTAGTTTATGTATTTGAAGAAACATGATCTAGTTGAATAAGTCCAGTAAGGACTGGAACAACTTTTTTTTTAAATAACCTTTTAATTTTGCTCTCTGAAGTACTTTTTAAAATAACCTCTTAATTGTGCTCTCTGAAGGACTTTTTATGATTATGTTAAAAAATTAAGCATTATATTAATACAGTTTGGTTTCTTCTTGGTCGGGCTCAAAACCTTTCAATCACCCACCATAAGTCGCACCTGTTAAAAATATCTCTTGAAAAGGAAAAAGCCATGCATAAGTCACATCTGAGTATAAGTTGCACTGGACTTTAAGTCGCACACCATTTTTCTATGTTATCAGCTCTTTAATTTGAGATTTTTGTGCATTGTTGTAGTCTGCATTTTACTAATGGCACTTATTCTTTCATTATTAGAGTTAATTTTGTGTAGTGCATTGATTCTTGGGGAATTTCTATATATAAATAGTCGTTGTAATAATTATTATTCATAACGAATGTGTGATCTTCGGTATATAAGTCAGATTATAACTCACAGGATAACCAAACTAGCAAAAAAAAAAAGAAAAAAGAAAAAAATGTGACATACTCAGAAAAACACAGTAATATGGAAAAAAAGCATTGTGGTAACATTTTTTTCTCTGATTCAGTGTCACATTGTGAGTTTACGCTGAAATATTGAGTCTTGTTTTCATGTTTAACATGCACAAAAGTGTTGAGAACTGACAGAGAAATGGATCAACTTTTACTAATCGGTCACTCCGTCTCTTATTCACTCATACAACCAGAACAAACACAGTTTTCATTCTGCGTCTGAAAGAGGATCAAATGTCAGACCAACCTGAACTTATAATAAAGACACTGAAGGCATGAAGACAATCCAACCATCATTTAGTTTAAGAACAATCAAAGGGACTTACGGTCTCCGGTGCTCGGTCTCCTCTGGTGCTGACGTAGGTCAAGCGATAATGTCTGACGTTCCTGCTGTCGACTGGCTGCCACGACACCCGTAGACTGAAGGTGGTTTCACTATCAACCTGCAGGTTCCTCACCCCGACACGTGGCACTGAAGGGTTTGCAAAAATACATGCCGACATTAGATCAGTGGACAAGCAGAACAATAAAAAGACTGAAAAATAAAACTTTACCAGCTGTGGTGGTCGTCGTGGTTGCGGTCGTGGTTGTTCTTCAGCCACTGAAATTAAACAGAATTACTTTAAGTAATCACCTAAAAACACAGACTAAAAGGATTTTATCGGAGACTGGATTTTGTTTACCGGTGCGCTCGATGATGATGACCTCTTCGCTCTCGGTTTGGTCACTGTAGATGCCGGAGAGGAGGACTTCATACTCGGTGGAGGGTTTGAGTCCTTCTATGAGGTAGCTGTTCATGTTTCCGTTAATCAGCGACTAAATATTTATGTTGGACATCAGGACATAACGGTCAGGGGAAACAAACATGAGAATTCATCAGGATTTGGTCTTGTTTGAAACTTACCCAAAGAATTTTCAGGAAATTCTGTCAATTTCAACTTAGCTTGAAAAAATTTCAACTTAGCTTGAAAAAAAAAACATGTATCAAATAAATCAGACACATCCAGTATACCATATTTTCCAGTGTATAAGTCGCACCATCGTTCTGTATGTGGAACTCACATTTTTAAAAAGCATTTCCAAGAGGGCATGTTTAACAACAGACAGGAACTCAGTGTAGCACATGTGCACACCACAGCCTGTGCTGTTACTTAAGGACTGTTAAATTAAAGAAATAAGCCAGATGGACAAATGAATGTGTGTCAGACAACAGACTGGATGTTATGTGATGGAGACTGAACAAAAGAACTCATTAGAAGGGCACAGATCGCTGGCCCACAGCAACATGGAGAAGTGAACAGTGGATTTATGTGTGTAACATAAGGACTGCTGAATTCCAAAATTCAGATAGATGGACAAATAAATGTGCACTGGACAAAATGTAATGTTATTTGACACAATTTGGATGAAAGAAATTATCAGATGAACACGCGTACCCGGCGTCATGAACGAGCCTGAGGGTGCCTTGCCCGCCCTCAGAGTCAGTTGGGATCGCTGTGGATGGGCAAGTCACCGGCCAACCGCCATGATTACAATTTGTACAAATTTCTACTATAGGTGATTCATAATAATATTGATACATACACTGTGCTTTATCTGATTTTTATTCAATTCAATTTATTTTCATTTATATAGCACCAAATCACAACAGAGTTGCTTCAAGGCGCTTCACACAAGTAAGGTCTAACCTTACTAACCCCCAGAGCAACAGTGGTAAGGAAAAACTCCCTCTGAGGAAGAAACTTCAAGCAGACCAGACTCAAAGGGGTGACCCTCTGCTTGAGCCAAGCTACAGACACAAATTACAGAATAATTCACAAAACAAATATACAAGAAATGCTGTTGGTGCACAGGACAGGAGGGTTTTGAGCACAAACACCACATTTTTAGTAAAATAATGGTGAATGATTCGACTGGTTCATGAAGTAATCTGAATAAAACGGATAAGTAAAACAGAAATGACATGTAGAGTGTTGACTACTGGACCGAGCTGTGAAAGAGAGTGAGAAGTGAAAAAAAAACTACGCTGAAATAAAAGAGCATACACACACATATGGTGTTGGGCTTGAGTCCAGAAGATCATGGGTTCAAATCCCCACCTGACTGGAAAATCACTAAGGGCCCTTGGGCAAGGCCTTTAATCTCCTATTGTTCCCGGTGTGTAGTGAGCGCCTTGTATGGCAGCACCCTGACATTGGGGTGAATGTGAGGCATAATTGTAAAGCGCTTTGAGCGTCTGATACAGATGGAAAAGCGCTATATAAATGCAGTCCATTTACCATAGTAAGTCCCTTCGGCTGCTCCCTTGTTTGCACTCGGGGTCGTCACAGCAAATCCAAGGTGGATCTGCATGTTGATTTGGCACAGGTTTTACGCCGGATGCCCTGAACCCAGAACCTTCCGAACTGAAACCAAGCGCATTAACCACTTGGCCACCACCCCTGCCCATTTACCATATATATATATATATGTATATATATATATATATATATATATATATATATATAGTATACATACACATACATATACATACACGCATATACATATGCACAGACATACCTATACACATACACATATACATATGCATATATATATATATATATATATATATATATATATATATATATATATATATATATATATGTACATACATATATAAGTACATATGCATATAAATAAACATGATTGGGATTGAAAAGGAGATAGGAGCATCTTATTTACAATATGTGGAGTTTAGATGTGATAAGGTGACATTAGTGCAGGGATTTGTAAACGAGTTGTTATTGCACGTGATTTCTGGACATATTATTGCATGTGGTTATTTCACAGTGTTACTGTACAGTCTGACAGCAGCAGGGAGGAACGACCTGCAGCATCGTTCCTTCTTGCACTGAGGGTGCCTCAGTCTGTCACTGAACGAGCTGGTCAGCTCTACTACAGTCCGGTGCAGAGGGTGAGAGGAGTTGTCCATGATGGATTTAAACTTGGTTAACACCCTCCTCTCAGCCACCTCCTCCAGAGAGTCCAGAGGACAGCCCAGGACAGAGCTGGACTTCCTGACCAGCTTATTCAGTCTCTTAAATAGGACTTTACACTTCTGGCCAAAAAAAGTGCCTCTCTCAGATCAATACAACTGTGTCTGGTGCCGGGTCTGTGAACACAGAATGCTGACCCACAACATCTGAAAGACTGAGGGAACGCTTTTTAAAAAGTGAGTTCTACCTACAGAAAAAAAGTATGAGTTATACTCTAGAAAATATGTTGTATAGGATGAGGTTGATCTGTACATAATTTCTTCAAGCTAAGTTGAAACATTTAGCATCTACTGAAACAGACACACACACACACACACACACACACACACACACACACACACACACACACACACACACACACACACACACACACACACACACACACACTTTAATTTGGGATTGCTGTGCATTGTTGTCATGTACTTTTATTATTGTAATTTTTTTTTTGTTTACTACTTTGATTCCTGGAAAAGCCATAATAATAATAATAATAATAATAATAACAATTCCTTTTCTATAAATAATAATAATAATAATAATAATAATAATAACAATTCCTTTTCTATTAATAATAACAATAATAATAATAATAATAATAATAATAATAATAATAATAATAATAATAATAATAATAACTGTTATTAATATTATAAATTAACGCAGCATTTTTCAGTATATAAGTTACACTGGGGTATAAGTCGCAGGACTTCCCAAACTAGAAAAACAAAACAAAACAAAAAAAAATCTAAAAATTAACAAAAAAAACATGTAAACAAGAAATATCATGTGACTTATACTGCAATACAGAGACGGTTGATGTTTTTATTGATTTTCCTGTTCTTTTGTAATTTTGATCCATTTGTTCAACCCTGAGCTTGATGAAACTGTTAATTCAGTCAAGTCCAAACAGGATTACGCGCCAGAGGTTCGAGCATAATTTTGTTGAACATTTCTCCGCTCTGTAAAGAGCGTGCAGCTGTCTGTGGAATGAACACACACCTCTTCAGGGTCTCCTCCGTCGGTCGGTGTCCACGTGAGTCGGTATAGCACCACATCACTGGCTGGGTGTTGCCATGACACTCGGAAGCTGTCTGCTGAGATTTCACTGCTCCTCAGGTCCAGCGGGTCAGGAACCGTTGCTAAAATACATAGATGCTGAATAATTAAACTGAAATGTATTAGTTTTAATTAGCAAAATTAAAATAAATAGAGGTTGCGCTAGGTATTTGTTCCTACTTGTGGTGAAGCTATCTGTTAGCGGCTCAGCTTGTCCCTCGTCGTAGACTGCAAAGATGGCAACCGTATACTCCGTGAGGGACGTCAGGTTCCTTAGCAACCACGATGTCACATGGCCAACATCCACCTAAAACCAGAGGACAACCAACAGAAACGTTTTTACTCAGCAGGACATGACGGCCCAGAAACTCTGAGCTATGACTTCCTGTCGGACATGTTGTGGTTACGACGGTCTGACACACAAAAACACTCCAAAGAAATTACAAACTGCACAGTAGCCAAACGTAACCTGGTGGCCACAGAACATGCTTGATTTTGTGACATAATAAATTCCGGCAATAATGTGATGTGCATTTAGTAATTCATCTACACAAACATCGCATTTGATTTTTTTGGAAACAGGAACATGAAAATAATGAAATTTAAATATTTATTTGGATAAAAAGGCAGTTTTTATATCAGTTTTATTACATATGGAAGTAAATCTGTGCCATCAGAGGTTGAGGTTTTTTTTTTTTTTGCATCAAAATCAGTTTGAAGTTGAATATCTATGGTTGAATTTGTTTAGCATCAAAATATTCAGCCTCAAAAACTTCAACCTAAAAAAAAAAAAATTAACCCCAAAACATTCAACCTAAAAAAATTGAACCTAAAAAAATTTCAACCCCAAAAAATTGAACCTAAAAAAATTAAACCTAAAAAAAAATTCAACATCAAAAAATTCAAAAAATTCAACCTAAAAAAATAGAAAAGCAGGGAGAAGCAATCGATCCCCGTCTCAATCATCCAACATTTATGGTAAATCTGTTACGTTGGATGATTGAGACGGGGATCGATTGCTTCTCCCTGCTTTTCTATTTTTGAGGTCGAATTTTTTTTTTAGGTTGTAGTTTTTGAGACTGAATATTTTCATCCTAAACAAATTCAACCTTAGAAATTCAACTTCAAACTCTGATTTTGATGCTAAAAACAGTCAACCTTAGAAATTCAACTTCAAACTCTGATTTTGATGCGAAACCAGTCAACCTTAAAAATTCAAATTCAAACTCTGATGGCACAGATTTACTTCCATAATTATACCTTGACTCAGAAAATCCCAGATCACATTTTAACATCACGCCTCCGTAATGAATCACTGTGTCACATCGTGAACAATCTTCAGAATGTAACTTGTGTTTATGAGGATGTGTGAAAGCCGCAGGATGTCCTCACCTCAACAGTATGGACCCCGTCGGTCTTGACATACATGATGCGATACCCAATGACCTTTCTGGAGGCGTGGTCCCAGCTGAGCCGTGCAGAGCTGTGATCAATGTTGGTGAAACGCAGATTCTTCGCCGGGAGCAGCGGCACTGAGGAGGAGGGACGCAGCAAGCAAACATTATAACAGAAATGGAATGACTGAGTGAGTGAGTAAGTGAGTGAGTGAGTGCATGAGTGAGTGAATGAATGAATGAATGAGTGAGTACTGTGTACAGTTTAATTGAAATCCATAAACCAGTTTCACTTACAAGACCCAGAGATGGACAGACAGAGAGATGAATGGACAAATGGGTGGAGGTACACAGTCAGATGGACAGACAGTCAGATGGACAGAGAGATGAATGGATGGACGGATGGATGGATGGATGAATGGATGAAAGGATGGATGGATGGACGGACGGACGGATGGATGGACAGGGCGATTGTTATGTCTTTGTGGGTGGATTATAACTATAGATGAAAGAAGAACTATAGACTCAGACATGAAGGGCAAATCTCTGCATAAGTGGACGAGTAAAAGTTGTTTTGCCAAGAAAAGTAATTTGAGCAAAACCTCAAACCCCCGAAACAATCATGGCCTCCATCCAAAAGGCAGCAGTGCCCTTATCTGACCTGTATTCAAAGCATCCACGATGCCATAAATACGCCCTGAGTTAAAGCCACAGTCCTCGTAAAACGTTAATTAGTGGGCGTGACGGCCGTTTGGGGACGTTCTTTCATCAAGGCATCAAAACCTTAAAGCGGCTCAAAGAACAGCTTGATAAGGGAACGCTGCCAGCCTGCGCAATGCAGTCGCTTCAGTGTCGGGTGGAAGGCATGCTGGGACTTGACTGCAAAAATAACTGCAAGAAAAATCTAGAAAACCTGTCAGCCAGTGCTGTGAAGGTTTTTATTCCAATTAGTACAATTTCGGAGAACAAACTGGAGCCAATTAGAGCCCAAATGTCATCTTTTACAGATGTTTTATATATATATATATATATATATATATATATATATATATATATATATATATATATATATATATATATATATATATAATATATATTTTATTACAGAGATTAGAGCATGCCATAGGTATTAAAGGCACTGCGCTGCGGTGGTTTGAATCATATTTTTCTAATAGATTACAATTTGTTCATGTAAATGGGGAATCTTCTTCACAGACTAAGGTTAATTATGGAGTTCCACAAGGTTCTGTGCTAGGACCAATTTTATTCACTTTATAAATGCTTCCCTTAGGCAGTATTATTAGACGGCATTGCTTAAATTTTCATTGTTACGCAGATGATACCCAGCTTTATCTATCCATGAAGCCAGAGGATAGCTAAACTTCGCTCTGACTGCAGGCTTACTTGTAGTTCCTAGGGTTTGTAAGAGTAGAATGGGAGGCAGAGCCTTCAGCTTTCAGGCTCCTCTCCTGTGGAACCAGCTCCCAATTCAGATCAGGGAGACAGACACCCTCTCTACTTTTAAGATTAGGCTTAAAACTTTCCTTTTTGCTAAAGCTTATAGTTAGGGCTGGATCAGGTGACCCTGAACCATCCCTTAGTTATGCTGCTATAGACTTAGACTGCTGGGGGGTTCCCATGATGCACTGAGTGTTTCTTTCTATTTTTGCTCTGTATGCACCACTCTGCATTTAATCATTAGTGATTGATCTCTGCTCCCCTCCACAGCATGTCTTTTTCCTGGTTCTCTCCCTCAGCCCCAACCAGTCCCAGCAGAAGACTGCCCCTCCCTGCGCCTGGTTCTGCTGGAGGTTTCTTCCTGTTAAAAGGGAGTTTTTCCTTCCCACTGTCGCCAAGTGCTTGCTCACAGGGGGTCGTTTTGACCGTTGGGGTTTTTACGTAATTATTGTATGGCCTTGCCTTACAATATAAAGCACCTGATTTGGCGCTATATAAATAAAATTGATTGATTGATTGATATATATATATATACAGTATATATAAAAATAAGAACAATTCTGAAGTTCTGAATTCTGAAGTGACAAGTTTTACAAAAGTCAAAAATTTTACAAAATGTGAAGGCTTGTTTTGGGGGTTGGGAGGGCTGAAAATTATTGGTATTTGGGAATGTGAAATAATCTGTAAAGTGGGGCCATTTTGGAAAACAAGAATGAACTCATATTTGGGATGTGGAGTTAGAAAACTGGACAGAACATGAAATGAGAGTGAAAGAAAGTAGGAGAAACAGCTAAGAAAGTCCAGGAACGTAGCTTCAGGAGATCTGGATGCATGATGAGATGATGGAGATGATGGTGGATAAAAGATTCATGAAAATGGAAACGCAGGGGAAGAGAAAACGCAGAAAATAAGAAGTTGAAGCAACATGGAACAAAGTCCATTAGAACCACTGACCCACATCAACAGGAAATGAAAATCCAAAATGAAAATCCATTCTGAAGACGTTTGGATTTCTTACAGTGTAATGTGAATACTTATTACTGAAAATGATGCACTAAAAATGAATACAATCACAAATATTTGAACAAAGTACCATCCATTTTCTAAATGGTTACTTTTTGTATTTGTAATTTAATTCATAGTTTATTGGATTTTTAAATCCGACACAGCCACACATTTTATTACGTTTAAAAACATAATAAAATCTGTGGCTGTGTCCATTTTTAGTATGAAGAGCATCATTTTCAGAAAGTCATTTTACAGTAATTTAAATGTATTCTGACTGTATTGTATTTTTCTATTCAGTAAAGAATTACATTCCAAAGTATTGTTACCCAACTCTTTCAGAAGTGGCAGCATTTATAAAAATTATGACATTTTTCAAGACTATTCTGCTAAATGAAGAAAATATTGGGAAAAGCTGGACGTTTTTTTTTTAAAGTGAGGATGTGATGTTGGACTCACGTGTTGTCTGCTGGCTGGTCATGGGGTCGCTGGCCTCCTCACCGTACAGGGCGTAGACGGTCACCGTGTACTCTGTGTCTGGAGTCAAACCCTCCAGCTCCACTTCGTTGACCGAGTCCTCCACCTTCACCTATAAAACAGGCAGCCTCCGTTCATCACCTCATCTTCTTCACCTCTAACTGTCTGCTGTAACACCTGCTCGTCTATCATCCATCCATCCATTCGGGCTGATGATGGATGGATGATAGCAGATTACATAATCTTTTCCTGACTTTTCATGGGATCAAACCTTCAAAAACAGGGAAGAAGTGGTAACATTCTGGGATTAAATCTGGAACTTTCATGGTTAAAGTCTTCTTCCACGTTTCTCAACCAGCCTATCGTAGATGTTTTGTTCTGTCTGTGGTCATAAGTAGGTCACAGTTATTCCCGTAGAATTTCCAACACGTTCGAAAATCCCTGCTGCACACAAACATGCTGATCACGTTGTTCCGATGCCATCTGAGCTCTCCGGGGTTTCATTTGTGCTGGAGGCTTCCGTCGCTTTTCTTCGCTCATGTTGATCAAAACGCTTTTCTGAGAAGAACCGAGTTGGATTTGGCTCTGGTTTTGATCCTGAACGAGTGCCCACATGGCACAAGACGAGCAGCAGCAACCCAATTTTTGTTGCTTTGAGTTGTGCTGTAATGAGGTCTGACGGGGAGCTGAAGGATTCGCTGCTGCTCCTCCATCTTCATTAACGGTTGAAGTTCACTTTTTACCTGCCAACGGTTCCACGCCGTAGCTGCTGTTTCCTGTTTAAATCCATTTTTCCTCACCTCAGTCTGTGTCCATCTGCCCATCTGTGTCCTTTTTGAGATCAGAATTCCAGCTCAAAGGATCAAACTGAACATTGTGATCTTTTAGACAGGAGCTGCTATCATAACAAACATTTTCCAAACCATTTAACTAATAATAATAATCACAACTTTATTTAAATAGCACTTTCCATAAGTCAATTCAGTGCACAAAACAATGTACCTATTAGGGGTTGACTGATTACTGGGTTGCCTGAAAATCGGTTGCCCCGAATATATATTAGAGGTATAATCATTCTCACTCACTCATCTTCAACCGCTTACTCCAATTAAGGGTCACTGGGGGTTGGAGTATATTCCAGCATTCATAGGGCGTGAGGCGGAGTACACCCACATATAGACAAACACATGGACATCCGCATGCACTATTTATAAATTCCAGTCCACCTAACCTGCATGTCAGGCTGGGATTTTAACCAAGGATATTCTGGTCTCAATCCCACCACCTTAACCACATAGATCATCAACCATCACCTCCCCTTTGGATGTGGGAGGAAGCCAGAGCACCAGGAAAGAACCCATGCAAACACGGGGAGAACACGCAAACTCCACACAGAAAGGCCACAGCTGGGAATCGATCCCATGACCTTCTTGCTGTGAGGCAATCATTTATGACACCAAAGAGGTGTGCGAGACTGCAGCTTTTGCTTCAACGCTTGGTATGAGAAATATCATTTCATATCTCACAAACATGATGTGATTGGCAAAAACTAACACCAGATTCGGATTCACACACACTCACACACTCATCTTCAACCGCTTAGTCCAATTAAGGGTCGCGGGGGGCTGGAGCCTATCCCAGCAGTCAGAGAACACGAGGCAGGGTACACCCAGGACAGGATGCCAGTCTGTCAGATTTGGATTCAGCGCCCCAAATTACCCAAAATCTGCTGAAAAACTCCATGCAAGAAAAATCATGTTGACCAGTGTCATCCCCTAATATATGGTTTGACCGATTATCGGTGATAATCTGTCGACCCATAAAACTTAATAAAACCCTATGTACCAGCCCGGCCTTGCGCTCGCAGGATGCAGGACTATTTGGTGTTCCTAGGGTGAATAGAAAGTCTGCGGGGCAATGAGCTTTCTGTGGAACAGTCTTCTAGTGTTTATAAAGCAGTCAGATTCTGTGGACACTTTTAAAGCCAGATTGAAGATGCATTTGTTGTCCATTTTGTTTAGTTAGCATAATTGTTACTATGCTTTTTATTGTTGTTATTATGTTTTTATTTATTTTAATATTTATATTTATTTTACTCTTTTAATTATGTCTTTTAATTGTGCTTTTAATCTTTTAATTTGTTTTTGGGTTGTTTGTGTGATGCACCTTGGGGCGATGCTGTCGTGAGTTGGCACTCTACAAACTGAATAAATTGAAACGGAATTGAATTGACTGATAGCACATATGAAAAAACAAAAGTGACAAAAAAAATCTCATTAAAAAGTATCACAAACAGTTAAAAATCTCAAGTTAGAAAGCTAATAAAAACCAAACCGTCAAACGACTTTGTACAACAATATATCCTCATTATCCGTAAGCAGTAGAAAATAAATCAGTCTGTAGTCTGGATTTGAAAGCACTCACAGAAATTGAGTGCTGAATTTCTGCTGGTAGCCTGTTCCACAAAAGTGGTGCACAATACACAAATGCTCAAATGCTTTTTAACCCTATGAACACACACAATAGAACAGCCTCTTGGCATCGCAGTCTATGTGCCAGTACATACGGTTAACAGAATCTTAAAATCTGCGCTCATATGAACAGGTAGCCAGTGTGACACTGGTGTAATATGATCAAATCTCTTATTCCCTGTCAGCATTCTGCAGCATCTGAAGACTTCGGATGTTTTTCAGCGGGAGGCCAGAAAACAAAACGTTACAATAAAATATTTTACATAACACAAATGCATGAATCAAAACTTCAGCATCAGCTTTAGAGAAAATTGATCTAACCTTTGCAATAGTTTGCAAATGAAAAAAGCAATCTTTGAAATGTCTTTGATTTGGAAATCAATGGAAAGCGACTGGTCAAAGGTCCCACTGAAATTTTCACAATAGCACTGTGTTGATACAGGGAGATGATCATAATGATGCCTCAGTCTAGCAGGACATTTAACCACCATTTCAGTCTTATGATCATTTAGCAACAGTAAGTTAGACGGTATCCAACCCCTCAATTCTGCCAAACAAGCCTCCAACTTAAGAGCTCCACTCCCGTGCTATGCAAGCAATGAAAACAATCCCAAAACCATGTATTAGCCTGCCCAGGGATGGTAATTACAAAGAAAACAACAGTGGACCAAGAACAGATCCCTGTGGAGCTCCACGCCTCACAGCGTAGGATTGAGATAACATGTTATTAAAATAAACAAAATAATAACCGGCCTGACAAAAAAAAAGACCTCAGCCAGAGGAGTACTGAACCAGGAATACTCCAGTCTGTTCAATAATATTGAGGTCTGCTGTGTCACAATCAGCACTAAGATCCAACAACAACAATCCAGACACAGAACTGTTGTCAAGTCAAGTAGCAAATCTTTCACCACTTTTATGAGCACAGCTTCAGTGGAGTGATGTGCCCTAAACCCCGACTACAACAGACCAAGAAACTCATTCTCAGACAAGTATTTCAAGAGCTGACTTCAGACCACCTCCTCAAAAACTCCACTAGTGGTGAATGATAAGTTTACATCATTAAGCACACACGGTCCAAAAACTGGTAAAAAAAACTAGTAAAAATCTTTCACAAGCTCCGACAGCAAAGGATCCACAGAACAAGTTGTGGTCATCATGACCCCTGACAAATTCTGCAAGAAAATGCACTCAAATTCAGGAAAGACCCGAACTGAGGAATAAACAGGATCCATTGAAACAACAGCATGTAGAGAAATTAGGCTAAAAATATTGTTTGCTCTGTTAATTAAAAAGGGTGAACACTGATAAACCTACTGTTGACAAGCAATACTTTTCTGCAGAAGGCTTTTACAAAGTGCATTTCAGTGATCTGAACTTTAACCTTTTGGCTCCAACATCAAAAGGCTTTCTGGGGTCACTATGCCTAACACACACACCGTGTGTGGTGACAATCAAAGAATTAGGAAAGATATTATTGGGCTCACAATATTTTTACGAAGTATGCTCCAGTGACCTCGACCTACGGACCCTGAAAGCCAATAGGTTTTTTTGGGCTCAACATATTGAACACACAAACCAAGTTTGATGACAATCGAACAGTTAAAAAAGAAGTATTGAAAAGCTGTTTCTGTTTTTTTCTGTTGTTTCGTTTTTTTGTTTGTTTGTTTGTTTTTGGCTGCCCCACCTCTACACTCCTCCTCACCTCCTTCTCATCTGCAGGGTCTCCTTCTGTTAGTGGTGCATACAGGATCATGTACCCAGAAGCCCCGGCGGCAGTCCTCCAGCGTGCCCTCATGGTGCTATGAGTGATGTCATAAAGCTCCAGGTCGTTGATCATGGGCAGTGCCACTGTGTGATGCAGAAACAAACCAAATCAACCAATCAGACATCAGACCAATACATTAAAAAAAATTTATATACAAGAATAAAATTTTGCTGTAAAATATCAAACGTGTGTGACAGAAAATTGAGAAAATTCTGCAGTTCAAAAATGACTGTCCAGATTATCGTACTGAAACTTCAATGCAACACCCCAAAACACGATAACCCGCCAAGCGCCTTAAAGTCCACAAAAGGCGTAGGTTGGAGGGGTGAGCGATCTATCACTCAAAGGAACATTTTCTCTGTGGAAACATGAAATCTCACATGTGGTGGCGCTTCCTCTCAGGGCCTCGCTGGCCGAGCTGCGGTACACAGCGAACACTGCCACCTGGTACTCCGTCAGAGAGTTCAGATAGTTCAGCTCCACTGTGTTTTCTGTCCCATCCACAACCTGGAAGACATCACAAAGGGCCTCTGAACGGAGGAAAGCTTTGATTTTTACACAAAACACTCCTCTGAGTTTCAAAGTGTTATGATCTGTTTTCAGCTTCCTTTTTTATTTTTATAGTTTTCTCCCCTTCTTTTTGTTTGGTTTCACTTCCTGTCTCCTTCCTTCCTGTCTCCTCTTCCTCGTTCTGTTGATTGATCCTGCGCTTCCTTGCATGTTCTTCTGTGTATTGAAGACCACCTCTCTGGTCTTCCTGTGCCAGATTGTCTTTGTGGCGCATGCTCACATTTTCTTCCTGCAATTTGACCTGTTTTTGATCTCTAGGTGTTTTCTGATTCTTAAATGCCCCTTGTTGAAACATTAATGTCATGACTGCTTTGAAGAGGTCTGTTATTTTGCGAAGACTGAAACTGCCCAGGCGTGTTGTACATCCAGGTACCTAGTGCAACACGTGCACAACGTCCTACAACCCAAATCATAATAAAAAACCTCTTAAAATAGCATTTTTTTTTTAATAAAGAACTCTTATTTTTTAATATCATGAAACATTAACTCTCTAAGGTCTAGGGGTATTGTCTCAATTTTTCCACATCTTCAGTAATTCTCATTTTAAGTTTTTTTTTTTATTATTATTATAATACTCGTGTTTCATATCAAAATGTTCAGAAGAATCTCAGTTTTCAGAATAAATGGCACAAATTTGTATAGACCACTTGATGTCTAAATACTTTGGCTGTAAATATGAAATAATTAAATGTGTTTTTTGAAAATTCTTTGAATCTAGGATGAACCGTTTTGGCTCACAAAAATAGTGTAATATACAAAGGAAATTCTATATCAATGTCAATAAATGATAAATAAATATCTGTCAATGGATGAAAAGTGGAATGTCCCTCCCAAAAAAATGTCCATTTGCTCCGCTGGGGGTGGGAGGAGAGAGCTTGTAGGTCCTGGAAAAAGAAAGTAGCCCATCCATGTCTTTTCTATGACAGTGTGCTTTGTCTGTAGGGTGAAACAAAAAGTAAAAAGTGTTTTCAGGCTGACAGGATCATTTTTTAGCATTTATGAGGGGTTTAGTGGCGGTATGAATTAATCTGCCTCCTGAACACAGCAACAGTGCACGCTGAATGAGCCTCCTGAAGCAGCAAGCAGAGAGAGAGAGTGAGAGACCTGTGTGAAATTCTCTGAGCTCTAGGATTGGCTGTGAGGCGAAGGTTATCTAGAACATGGAATGAACCTAGAGGTGACACTATGTAGTTTCAGGAAATGGTTGAATGAAGTCTTTGTGATGTTTTCTGTCACTGATTTATTAATAGACACGAGTTGGATGCAGCAGTGTGCTCATAGACCTCAGAGTGTTAAAACATGCAAAAGCTCTCAGAAGTGAGTCCTGCTCACAGTCACTGCAGTACCATCAGTAAAGGACAGTTTGTAAAGTTTTGTTGGTTGTTTTTGGTTTATAATTGTAACGGAGAGTCATTTATACGCATGCTGCAGCTGTATTCAGAAATCAGATTTACAGCCTCAAAATGACTTTATTTGCTTTGGTTTTCTGCTCTCAGCCTTTTTGTCAGCATCAGTTTGCAAAATAAGCAATAAGATATCTAAAAAACAACGTTCGAACATTTCCTCATCGAATCGATGTCATGAACTGCTTTAGGAACTAGGCTGAATAAGTGGATCAGATTAGCTTTGAAGAAACCTCAGTTTTCCGTGTGAGGAACTCGGTCCCCTCCACCTGCGAGTCATAATAAACATCAAAAGGAATAAAAATAGAGAAGGGATGAATAAATATAAATGCATGTGTAGTTTTTATTTCTGCAGTTGACAGAATTTAACGGCGTGCACCTTTTCTTCTGGATGGCCTCCACTGGCGGGATAGTAAACAACGCGGTACTTCTCCACCTGACCCGGTGCATGGGTCCATGTCACTCTGAAGCTACGGGCAGTGATCTCAGAGGTCACCAGGTCACGGGGAGGGGCCACAACACCAGGTGGAGGAGCGGGGGCTCCCATACCTGCAGAAAGAGCATGACAGTGTGCACTGCATTCAGGTTCTTTCGGATTTTCTTTGGAATCTTCTCTATAAACAAGATAGAGAAATAATTAGAAGATGGTCAAATAATTTAATGACAAGAATTTTGCAGAATTTATTGATGTGAATTACTACGAATTCTCAAATAGCGGACAGGGGCTTCAAAACTTGATTTGAAATAAGTTTTGTTACAGGTAAAAAAATAAAAAAAATCGCACATTCCATGAAGCTGTGGGATGAATCTGGATAAAGGGGCCATGGCCGGAACATAATACATAATTTATGCAGGCTAATAAATATCCTTCTGGTTTGCTCGATGTTACGTTGCTGTCAGTGAAACTTCACACTTCCTGCACAAATGTTTCACATCAAAAGATTTCCAGTTTTGCTTTTTCTGGCTTTTAATGTGAAACATCAGCAGCATGTTTTACAATTATTTGATGAAACCTAAAAGGAAAACTAAGCAACTTTTTGACCTTAATTTTTACACTATGGGAGTAATTGTAATGGCTAAATGACTTGTTTTGGGGAGAATGGGGGCGCTCTCTCCCCCACCAGGGGTCTTGTAGCACAAAACCAGCTTGGCAACTTCAGAGAAACCGAGCCAGTGTCGTGTGAACGAACGTCTCGGGTCTCGTGAGAAACATAAACTGCTTTACGGCACGACAAGAACAACACATACAAGCCCACCTGTCAAGGCACCAACAAGCCAATGACTTTATTTCTTACATTTTCATAATCATGACAGGGTCAGCAATAAAAGCCAAAAACAAAAACAAAAAAGCTATCAGAGGAAAGAGCAAAACAGTGTGACAGAGCGAGGGGTCACACACAGGTCAAACTCAGTCAGACTTTCTTGGAATAGCAGAGCAGAAAGCTAAAGAAGTGTGAAAATCAGATGCAGACCTGCTTTCCTGCTGCTGGAAAGCAGGTCTGCATCTCGTTTTCACACTTTGGAGCTGAGTTAACCATGGCATTATATTACAAGTATATTTCCTCAGTGCACGTCCTCACAGAGAGATGGGGGGAGAAGAACGAGAGAGAGGAACAGAGAGAGCGATCGTGCATGCGAAACACGCAAAGAGATAGAGGGAGAAACAGAAGCAGAGAGAGCGAGACAGATTGCACACATAACAGGGACAGAAAGCATGAAAAAGAGAAAGATAGATCCATCCGCCTGTGCTACACTCTGTTCTCAAAGTATTTGTGGGTTGTCGCTTTCTTGACATGGATCCTTGGATTGCGTACAAACAAAGGCACATGGAGAACAGGGCTGGGGAAGGTAAAGGGAAGGTAAAGCTCACTGAGGCAGTGCAGCAAGCAGGCAGTGAAATATTCCATCCTGTGAATAGGTGTCACCAGTGGCAAGGTCACTGCCAGCTTCAACTACGCCCCTTTTTGGGGCTTTGGATGCCATTTGGGTTCCAATTTCTATCTGGAGCCCACCTGGAAACTGACAGGAACATGTGGACACAAGGCTTTAGATTGCTAAATTTACCAAGTGAGTTATTTTACTGCAATGACAAAATATATTCTGTGTTATTTGAGGATTCATGGTGTTGCTGAGATTAGACTTCTACTCATTATTACACTGAGTCTGGATTCTTATTGCTTTGGGACTTCCTACAGTCACATATTTAATCTCCAGCATCATCTGTGTTATTGCAGTTAAACTCTCCTGTGGCGGTACCGTCCTGTCATCGTGCTCACGAAGCTCCTCACCTCTCAGGTTTTTGGTTGCCCTGCTCAAACAAGCGGCTCATCACATTTACTGTAAGGTCTTTGGTCGCTGAGGTCAAACGAGTGGCTGATCACCTTTACTGTAAGGTCTTTGGTCGCTGAGGTCAAACGAGGGGCTGATCACCTTTACTGTAAGGTCTTCGGTAGCTGTGGTCAAACAAGCGGCTCATCACCTTTACTGTAAGGTCTTTGGTCGCTGTGGTCAAACGAGTGGCTGATCACCTTTACTGTAAGGTCTTCGGTTGCTGTGGTCAAACAAGCAGCTGATCACCTTTACTGTAAGGTCTTTGGTTGCTGTGGTCAGACAAGCGGCTCATCACCTTTACTGTAAGGTCTTTGGTTGCTGTGGTCAGACAAGCGGCTCATCACCTTTACTGTAAGGTCTTTGGTTGCTGTGGTCAGACAAGCGGCTCATCACCTTTACTGTAAGGTCTTTGGTTGCTGTGGTCAGACAAGCGGCTCATCACCTTTACTGTAAGGTCTTTGGTAGCTGTGGTCAAACAAGCGGCTCATCACCTTTACTGTAAGGTCTTTGGTCGCTGTGGTCAAACGAGTGGCTGATCACCTTTACTGTAAGGTCTTTGGTTGCTGTGGTCAAGCAAGCAGCTGATCACCTTTACTGTAAGGTCTTTGGTTGCTGTGGTCAGACAAGCGGCTACTCACCTTTACTGTAAGGTGTTCGGTCGCTGTGGTCAAACAAGCGGCTACTCACCTTTACTGTAAGGTCTTTGGTCGCTGAGGTCAAACGAGTGGCTGATCACCTTTACTGTAAGGTCTTTGGTTGCTGTGGTCAGACAAGCGGCTACTCACCTTTACTGTAAGGTGTTCGGTCGCTGTGGTCAAACAAGCGGCTACTCACCTTTACTGTAAGGTCTTTGGTCGCTGAGGTCAAACGAGTGGCTGATCACCTTTACTGTAAGGTCTTTGGTTGCTGTGGTCAGACAAGCGGCTCATCACCTTTACTGTAAGGTCTTTGGTAGCTGTGGTCAAACAAGCGGCTCATCACCTTTACTGTAAGGTCTTTGGTCGCTGTGGTCAAACGAGTGGCTGATCACCTTTACTGTAAGGTCTTTGGTTGCTGTGGTCAAGCAAGCAGCTGATCACCTTTACTGTAAGGTCTTTGGTTGCTGTGGTCAGACAAGCGGCTACTCACCTTTACTGTAAGGTGTTCGGTCGCTGTGGTCAAACAAGCGGCTACTCACCTTTACTGTAAGGTCTTTGGTCGCTGAGGTCAAACGAGTGGCTGATCACCTTTACTGTAAGGTCTTTGGTCGCTGAGGTCAAACGAGTGGCTGATCACCTTTACTGTAAGGTCTTCGGTAGCTGTGGTCAAACAAGCGGCTCATCACCTTTACTGTAAGGTCTTTGGTCGCTGTGGTCAAACGAGTGGCTGATCACCTTTACTGTAAGGTCTTCGGTTGCTGTGGTCAAACAAGCGGCTACTCACCTTTACTGTAAGGTCTTTGGTTGCTGTGGTCAAACAAGCGGCTACTCACCTTTACTGTAAGGTCTTTGGTTGCTGTGGTCAAGCAAGCAGCTGATCACCTTTACTGTAAGGTCTTTGGTCGCTGTGGTCAAACGAGTGGCTGATCACCTTTACTGTAAGGTCTTCGGTCGCTGTGGTCAAACAAGCGGCTACTCACCTTTACTGTAAGGTCTTCGGTCGCTGTGGTCAAACAAGCGGCTACTCACCTTTACTGTAAGGTCTTTGGTCGCTGAGGTCAAACGAGGAGCTGCTCAGCTTTACTGTAAGGTCTTTGGTCGCTGTGGTCAAACGAGGAGCTGATCACCTTTACTGTAAGGTCTTTGGTCGCTGTGGTCAAACGAGTGGCTGATCACCTTTACTGTAAGGTCTTCGGTCGCTGTGGTCAAACAAGCGGCTACTCACCTTTACTGTAAGGTCTTTGGTCGCTGTGGTCAAACGAGTGGCTGATCACCTTTACTGTAAGGTCTTTGGTCGCTGTGGTCAAGCAGGCAGCTGATCACCTTTACTGTAAGGTCTTTGGTCGCTGTGGTCAAACAAGCAGCTGCTCACGTTTAGTGTAAGGTCTTTGGTCACTGAGGTCAAACAAGGAGCTGATCACCTTTACTGTAAGGTCTTTGGTCACTGAGGTCAAACCAGTGGCTGATCAACTTTATTGTAAGGTCTTTGGTTGCTGTGGTCAGACAAGCGGCTACTCACCTTTACTGTAAGGTGTTCGGTCGCTGTGGTCAAACAAGCGGCTACTCACCTTTACTGTAAGGTCTTTGGTCGCTGAGGTCAAACGAGTGGCTGATCACCTTTACTGTAAGGTCTTCGGTAGCTGTGTTCAAACAAGCGGCTCATCACCTTTACTGTAAGGTCTTTGGTCGCTGTGGTCAAACGAGTGGCTGATCACCTTTACTGTAAGGTCTTCGGTTGCTGTGGTCAAACAAGCGGCTACTCACCTTTACTGTAAGGTCTTTGGTCGCTGTGGTCAAACAAGCGGCTACTCACCTTTACTGTAAGGTCTTTGGTTGCTGTGGTCAAGCAAGCAGCTGATCACCTTTACTGTAAGGTCTTTGGTCGCTGTGGTCAAACGAGTGGCTGATCACCTTTACTGTAAGGTCTTCGGTCGCTGTGGTCAAACAAGCGGCTACTCACCTTTACTGTAAGGTCTTCGGTCGCTGTGGTCAAACAAGCGGCTACTCACCTTTACTGTAAGGTCTTTGGTCGCTGAGGTCAAACGAGGAGCTGCTCACCTTTACTGTAAGGTCTTTGGTCGCTGTGGTCAAACGAGGAGCTGATCACCTTTACTGTAAGGTCTTTGGTCGCTGTGGTCAAACGAGTGGCTGATCACCTTTACTGTAAGGTCTTCGGTCGCTGTGGTCAAACAAGCGGCTACTCACCTTTACTGTAAGGTCTTCGGTCGCTGTGGTCAAACAAGCGGCTACTCACCTTTACTGTAAGGTCTTTGGTCGCTGTGGTCAAACGAGTGGCTGATCACCTTTACTGTAAGGTCTTTGGTCGCTGTGGTCAAGCAGGCAGCTGATCACCTTTACTGTAAGGTCTTTGGTTGCTGTGGTCAGACAAGCGGCTCATCACCTTTACTGTAAGGTCTTTGGTTGCTGTGGTCAGACAAGCGGCTCATCACCTTTACTGTAAGGTCTTTGGTAGCTGTGGTCAAACAAGCGGCTCATCACCTTTACTGTAAGGTCTTTGGTTGCTGTGGTCAAACGAGTGGCTGATCACCTTTAATGTAAGGTCTTTGGTTGCTGTGGTCAAGCAAGCAGCTGATCACCTTTACTGTAAGGTCTTTGGTTGCTGTGGTCAGACAAGCGGCTACTCACCTTTACTGTAAGGTGTTCGGTCGCTGTGGTCAAACAAGCGGCTACTCACCTTTACTGTAAGGTCTTTGGTCGCTGAGGTCAAACGAGTGGCTGATCACCTTTACTGTAAGGTCTTCGGTAGCTGTGGTCAAACAAGCGGCTCATCACCTTTACTGTAAGGTCTTTGGTCGCTGTGGTCAAACGAGTGGCTGATCACCTTTACTGTAAGGTCTTCGGTTGCTGTGGTCAAACAAGCGGCTACTCACCTTTACTGTAAGGTCTTTGGTTGCTGTGGTCAAACAAGCGGCTACTCACCTTTACTGTAAGGTCTTTGGTTGCTGTGGTCAAGCAAGCAGCTGATCACCTTTACTGTAAGGTCTTTGGTCGCTGTGGTCAAACGAGTGGCTGATCACCTTTACTGTAAGGTCTTCGGTCGCTGTGGTCAAACAAGCGGCTACTCACCTTTACTGTAAGGTCTTCGGTCGCTGTGGTCAAACAAGCGGCTACTCACCTTTACTGTAAGGTCTTTGGTCGCTGAGGTCAAACGAGGAGCTGCTCACCTTTACTGTAAGGTCTTTGGTCGCTGTGGTCAAACGAGGAGCTGATCACCTTTACTGTAAGGTCTTTGGTCGCTGTGGTCAAACGAGTGGCTGATCACCTTTACTGTAAGGTCTTCGGTCGCTGTGGTCAAACAAGCGGCTACTCACCTTTACTGTAAGGTCTTCGGTCGCTGTGGTCAAACAAGCGGCTACTCACCTTTACTGTAAGGTCTTTGGTCGCTGTGGTCAAATGAGTGGCTGATCACCTTTACTGTAAGGTCTTTGGTCGCTGTGGTCAAGCAGGCAGCTGATCACCTTTACTGTAAGGTCTTTGGTCGCTGTGGTCAAACAAGCAGCTGCTCACGTTTAGTGTAAGGTCTTTGGTCGCTGAGGTCAAACAAGGAGCTGATCACCTTTACTGTAAGGTCTTTGGTCACTGAGGTCAAACCAGTGGCTGATCAACTTTATTGTAAGGTCTTTGGTTGCTGTGGTCAGACAAGCGGCTACTCACCTTTACTGTAAGGTGTTCGGTCGCTGTGGTCAAACAAGCGGCTACTCACCTTTACTATAAGGTCTTTGGTCGCTGAGGTCAAACGAGTGGCTGATCACCTTTACTGTAAGGTCTTCGGTAGCTGTGGTCAAACAAGCGGCTCATCACCTTTACTGTAAGGTCTTTGGTCGCTGTGGTCAAACGAGTGGCTGATCACCTTTACTGTAAGGTCTTCGGTTGCTGTGGTCAAACAAGCGGCTACTCACCTTTACTGTAAGGTCTTTGGTCGCTGTGGTCAAACGAGTGGCTGATCACCTTTACTGTAAGGTCTTCGGTCGCTGTGGTCAAACAAGCGGCTACTCACCTTTACTGTAAGGTCTTCGGTCGCTGTGGTCAAACAAGCGGCTACTCACCTTTACTGTAAGGTCTTTGGTCGCTGAGGTCAAACGAGGAGCTGCTCACCTTTACTGTAAGGTCTTTGGTCGCTGTGGTCAAACGAGGAGCTGATCACCTTTACTGTAAGGTCTTCGGTCGCTGTGGTCAAACAAGCGGCTACTCACCTTTACTGTAAGGTCTTCGGTCGCTGTGGTCAAACAAGCGGCTACTCACCTTTACTGTAAGGTCTTTGGTCGCTGTGGTCAAACGAGTGGCTGATCACCTTTACTGTAAGGTCTTTGGTCGCTGTGGTCAAGCAGGCAGCTGATCACCTTTACTGTAAGGTCTTTGGTCGCTGTGGTCAAACAAGCAGCTGCTCACGTTTAGTGTAAGGTCTTTGGTCGCTGAGGTCAAACAAGGAGCTGATCACCTTTACTGTAAGGTCTTTGGTCACTGAGGTCAAACCAGTGGCTGATCAACTTTATTGTAAGGTCTTTGGTTGCTGTGGTCAAGCAAGCAGCTGCTCACCTTTACTGTAAGGTCTTTGGTTGCTGAGGTCAAACAAGCGGCTGATCACCTTTACTGTAAGGTCTTTGGTCGCTGAGGTCAAACGAGCAGCTGATCACCTTTACTGTAAGGTCTTTGGTTGCTGAGGTCAAACAAGCAGCTGATCACCTTTACTGTAAGGTCTTCGGTCACTGAGGTCAAACGAGGAGCTGATCACCTTTACTGTAAGGTCTTTGGTCACTGTGGTCAAACAAGGAGCTGATCACCTTTACTATAAGGTCTTTGGTCACTGAGGTCAAACTAGGAGCTGATCACCTTTACTATAAGGTCTTTGGTCACTGAGGTCAAACTAGGAGCTGATCACCTTTACTGTAAGGTCTTTGGTCGCTGAGGTCAAACAAGGAGCTGATCACCTTTACTGTAAGGTCTTTGGTCACTGAGGTCAAACCAGTGGCTGATCAACTTTATTGTAAGGTCTTTGGTTGCTGTGGTCAAGCAAGCAGCTGCTCACCTTTACTGTAAGGTCTTTGGTTGCTGAGGTCAAACAAGCGGCTGATCACCTTTACTGTAAGGTCTTTGGTCGCTGAGGTCAAACGAGCAGCTGATCACCTTTACTGTAAGGTCTTTGGTTGCTGAGGTCAAACAAGCAGCTGATCACCTTTACTGTAAGGTCTTCGGTCACTGAGGTCAAACGAGGAGCTGATCACCTTTACTGTAAGGTCTTTGGTCACTGTGGTCAAACAAGGAGCTGATCACCTTTACTATAAGGTCTTTGGTCACTGAGGTCAAACAAGGAGCTGATCACCTTTATTGTAAGGTCTTCGGTCGCTGTGGTCAAACGAGGAGCTGATCACCTTTACTGTAAGGTCTTTGGTCACTGTGGTCAAACGAGGAGCTGCTCACCTTTACCGTAAGGTCTTTGGTCGCTGAGGTCAAACGAGTGGCTGATCACCTTTATTGTAAGGCCTTTGGTCGCTGTGGTTAAGCAAGCAGCTGCTCACCTTTACTGTAAGGTCTTTGGTCACTGTGGTCAAACGAGGAGCTGCTCACCTTTACTGTAAGGTCTTTGGTCGCTGAGGTCAAACGAGTGGCTGATCACCTTTATTGTAAGGCCTTTGGTCGCTGTGGTTAAGCAAGCAGCTGCTCACCTTTACTGTAAGGTCTTTGGTCGCTGTGGTCAAACGAGTGGCTGATCACCTTTACTGTAAGGTCTTTGGTCACTGTGGTCAAACGAGTGGCTGATCACCTTTACTGTAAGGTCTTTGGTCGCTGTGGTCAAGCAAGCAGCTGATCACCTTTAGTGTAAGGTCTTCGGTCACTGTGGTCAAACGAGTGGCTGATCACCTTTACTGTAAGGTCTTTGGTCACTGTGGTCAAACGAGGAGCTGCTCACCTTTACTGTAAGGTCTTTGGTCGCTGTGGTCAAGCAAACAGCTGCTCACCTGTAGTGTGAGGTCTTTGGTCGCTGAGGTCAAACGAGGAGCTGCTCACCTTTACTGTAAGGTCTTCAGTCACTGTGGTCAAACGAGGAGCTGCTCACCTTTACTGTAAGGTCTTTGGTCACTGTGGTCAAGCAAACAGCTGCTCACCTGTAGTGTGAGGTCTTTGGTCGCTGAGGTCAAACGAGGAGCTGCTCACCTTTACTGTAAGGTCTTTGGTCGCTGAGGTCAAACGAGTGGCTGATCACCTTTATTGTAAGGCCTTTGGTCGCTGTGGTTAAGCAAGCAGCTGCTCACCTTTACTGTAAGGTCTTTGGTCGCTGTGGTCAAACGAGTGGCTGATCACCTTTATTGTAAGGCCTTTGGTCGCTGTGGTTAAGCAAGCAGCTGCTCACCTTTACTGTAAGGTCTTTGGTCGCTGTGGTCAAACGAGTGGCTGATCACCTTTACTGTAAGGTCTTTGGTCACTGTGGTCAAACGAGTGGCTGATCACCTTTACTGTAAGGTCTTTGGTCGCTGTGGTCAAGCAAGCAGCTGATCACCTTTAGTGTAAGGTCTTCGGTCACTGTGGTCAAACGAGTGGCTGATCACCTTTACTGTAAGGTCTTTGGTCACTGTGGTCAAACGAGGAGCTGCTCACCTTTACTGTAAGGTCTTTGGTCACTGTGGTCAAACGAGTGGCTGATCACCTTTACTGTAAGGTCTTTGGTCGCTGTGGTCAAGCAAGCAGCTGATCACCTTTAGTGTAAGGTCTTTGGTCACTGTGGTCAAACGAGAAGCTGATCACCTTTACTGTAAGGTCTTTGGTCGCTGTGGTCAAGCAAGCAGCTGATCACCTTTAGTGTAAGGTCTTCGGTCACTGTGGTCAAACGAGTGGCTGATCACCTTTACTGTAAGGTCTTTGGTCACTGTGGTCAAACGAGGAGCTGCTCACCTTTACTGTAAGGTCTTTGGTCACTGTGGTCAAACGAGTGGCTGATCACCTTTACTGTAAGGTCTTTGGTCGCTGTGGTCAAGCAAGCAGCTGATCACCTTTAGTGTAAGGTCTTTGGTCACTGTGGTCAAACGAGAAGCTGATCACCTTTACTGTAAGGTCTTTGGTCGCTGTGGTCAAACGAGCGGCTCTTCACATTTAGTATAAGGTCTTTGGTCACTGTGGTCAAACGAGCGGCTGCTCACCTTTAATCTCTTTGTCGAGCTTATCCACTCGCTCACACACGGTCTTGGTGAGACTCTCCACGATGTCGCCCATCACGCTGAAGTCGGCCACATTGTAGACGTGAGTCTCTTCAGAAGGAGAAGCGATGGCCTTCAACTCGTTCTCGTCAGCATTTTTCACACCTGGAAACGGAGTAAGAGAAACCGTTCATGGAACAGGAAGTTAATCTTCAGCAGCTGTTCTTTGTGTCAGTGGTGTGAAGTAAAGTTTTTTCTTCTAATGTTATGGTGAAGCTTCAACGTTGGGCTTAATGATCAAAGTGCATTCATGCTTTGGGTTTGTATTGACTCTTTAAAACACTTCTCAGGATGCTCAGAGATTTCGAGGCGGAGGCCGTACCAATGGCAAACAGTTCTATCCCAGCATCCCTCAAGCTCTGTGCAGGAGGCGTCACATCATCCTGGGACTTCCCATCTGTGATCAGGATTCCTATCTTGGGAATGCCAGCTCTAGATCCAGACTCTGGTTTGAAACTGTTCTCCAAGATGAAAGTCAGAGCCAGACCTGAACCGATGAGATGGACAAGATTAGTTCAGTGGATTCTGTTTAAATTTGAAGTTTTCTCACCAAGAAAAAGTCTTTTAAAAGTTTAAAAGTTACTCTAGTTCGGTCTAAGTAAACAAGTGTTAAAATACTAAATGTCAGAGCTCGAGAGACCAGGATGGACGCTCAGAGAGCAGGACCATGTTTTATGCAGTTTCATGTAAATTAATACTTTATGATTCAGTGATACCAGAATATGTGGTTCTGTGCGACATTTGATAAATTCTGTCCAAAACTGAACCACCTTACCCTCGACTATAACACAACTCTTTTGCCATGTTTAATCCATATTGGCTCCAAACTGTTGATCTTGACTTAGACCTGTTAAAATTACTCGAGGTCAAAGGTCATGTGATCAATAGCACCGTTATATACGACTTCATATTTGTGATTAATAGTAACCATAAATGTATCTTTAACCAGTTCCATGAGATAGCCAGTATTCATCTCTCCTATAAATACTAGGTCAAGATTTGACCTTGTCCTTTAGCCAAATTTTCTCAAATTCAAGGATCTTTGTCCTTGATGGATCTTCAATCATTGCACCAAGTTTGGTCCACATCTGATCAAAAGATAGAAATCATGGACAAAGTTCTATACAGGCCCCGAGACCCTGCTTATGCCATAATTCAGAACTGTAAAGCAGGTGAGAGTCTACAACTCTCCCTGGATGGGACACCAGTCCATCACAGATTACTTCTCCAGTTGGTACCCATTCATAGTTGTGCGGACTGAGACAACATCCAAGGACACAGACAGGGAGCATGGCCAGGAATCAAACCCAGGTCTACATACTGGGAGTCCAACTATTTATCCCACTGATCCACCTGCTCTGACCTTTACTCCAAAACATTAAATGGGATTTATTCTAAATGACACTCAACCTTCTCAGAAAGATTCCAGAAGGTTGGTACCGTACCAATGGTGTAAATGTTCCTGTTGAAGACTGCTGCCATAGAATCTTGTGTTTTCTCAAACAATAAAATTAAAAAGGGCTGGTGGTTTGACTGACAGCTTACCCGTGAGTGTGTTTCCTCCTTTGTATGGCAGGTTCTTCACGGCATCAATCACTGCCTCTTTGGTACTGTGGGTGTTAAGGTGCCACTCGATTCTCGGGTCCCCGCTGTACTGGGCCAGACCTGGACAAGGTACAGAACCCTTCATCCAAACACGTAATGTACCAAAATTACCACTGTGGGGCGGCAATTTGGCTTCAATTTAAGGAAAGTACCAAATTAGACGCTTCGTTAGTTGACTCTACACAGCGTTTGATGTCATGGTGATGTATTTGTGGTTTGAGCTTCCTGTTCTGCTCTAAAACATTCCTGCATGTGCCGTGTTTGTAACTGTTGACATTTCTCAAGTTTTTTTTTTTTTTTTTAAATCGCCTTCGTCAACCTCCAGGTTCACTTCCCGTTTGATTTCTAAGTCCCTGAGTTGTATTTTGTTTGCTGATGATACGACTGTGTTCTGTAGTGGGGATCATTTGGGACAACTTTTGGACATGGTTTGATTTAATGAATTATCACTTCATCTTGGTAAAACAAAGTATATTTTATTTGCAAATAAGCCCAAGAATTTAAGTAGAAATTTATTATTACAGAATGCTGAAACTGAAATTGTAACTGAAACAAAATTTCTTGGAGTTATCATTGATGATAAATTAAGGTGGAAAACACACATAAATTATGTTAAATCCAAAATGTCAAAAGCCATTGCAATCCTGTATAAAACCCAAGAGTTCCTCTCTCAATATTCTCTAATCACTTTATATTATTCATTAATAGCTCCATATATGACATATTGTATTGAGGTTTGGGGAAACACTTATAAAACAAACACTAATTCAATATTTTTATTGCAAAAGAAAGCCATAAGAATGATCAGTATTAAACCTTACCGTGGGCCAACAAACCCACTATTTATTTATTTGAATATTCTGAAATTCAAGGACTTAGTTGATTATAGTACAATACAAACCATGTATAAAGCAAAAAAAATAAACTTCTACCTCAACATGTCCAAAATCTGTTTAAAATGAAGGACTCCAGTTATAATTCGAGAGGAACATTATTATTTGATAAATTAAATACTCAGACTACTGTAAAAAGTCACTCTGTTTCTGTAAAAAGTGTAAACATTTGGAACATCTGTCCTGAACATATTAAATTACACCCTACTCTAGTCAGCTTTAAAAGATTTTATAAAAATAATATAATCTCTCATTACAATATGAGCAACTAAGTTTATTGATTTGGTATTAATTTCTTTGGATTGTGCATTATTATTTATTTTGTTGTGATGAGAAAATTCTGGTCATTGATTAATCTCAAAGATCTGTGCTTTGTTCCTTTTGTAATTGTTGTTTTATATATATATATATTCAGCCACATGTGCTTCTGTAAAATCTTTTCTTTTTTTGATATGGAGTTTTGTGTGCTGAATAAATAATTTATTCATTCCTTCACTTCAGCAGAATTCACAGAATGTTTTAGAACTAGGAGTAGAATGGTTGGTGCCAAAACTAACTAAGAGTTTACTGTAAACCATCAAAATGTGTCTAATTAAAAACTGTAATAGTACATCTTTCCAGATCGAAAAGATGTACCATGACTTCAAAACTAAAGATATTTAATTTGAACCTGTCCACTCATGATGCTGTAGATTTCCCTTGCAATTACAGATGGACAAATATTCTGATTCTCTTAGAGTCAGCCCACCAGCAGTAAAACATTCATTTCACTGTGCTATGTGCACAATTGACCTATATCCACTAGGGGGCAGATTAGAGTTGAACCATCCCTTTCCTTGTCTGGGTGGCAAAATTTCAAAACAGAAATTTCTGGCAACTTTTATCAATAAAATCTCTGACATTTTTATACAAATGTGGATGCTTCTGACATGAGAGTACTACACCACATTAAAGGAACGGCGTTAATTTTGTACTACACATACAAAACCTGCGAAGAAGAAAAGCAGCATTCGCAGAGGTCAAATGAGGTACATTGACTAAATATGTTTACCATATGTGGCATATATCGGATAACTTTTTAAGCATTTGCAGATGAAGACCAAAAACGTTTTTACCTATCCTGATCTTGTCAGACTCCACGTCAAAGGCCTTGACCAGGTTCTCCAGAAACGTTCTGACCAGCCTGAAGTTGATGCGTCCGATACTCCAAGAACCATCCACTAGAATCACGATATCGGCTATCGCCGCAGTCCGACATAGAAATACCTCTTCAGCTATTAAAAAAAAGACATGAATAACAGACAAATTTCACAGAAATGTTACATCCCGTTACATCTTAAAGTGGGCACTGATAGTTTTGGCAGGCTGCACAAAAATTAAAGTTATTGTTCAATTATCCCGCCTTTGTGAACAATGAGTTTTATTTGGCTGTTTAGTTGCAATGTTTCTGTCGTTGCTTGTTCTATCAATCATGTGCTGTTGGCGTGCGGACGGTCTGATTCAGGTTTCTTCATTTCTAAAATTCAAAAAGTAATAAGGGAGTTTTTCATTACTGGATTTCATTACTGCCATTACTGGCAAGATGTGTTTGCTCATTGGTTGATTATAAAACAAAATCCTACTCAAGTTAGCATTTAGCCTACACTTTGGAACCGGCCTCCTCGTGTTAGATAGCAGGTGATGGGGGCGTGGCTAATGGTGGTTTGAGTAGATTAATCTTTGGGCTTTTGAATAGTTGCTGTTCCAAACTTTAGGTTGCATGCTAACTACAGAACATTGGGCTGTAAAAACAAACAAACAAACAACAACAACAACAACAACAACAACAACAAAAAACTCAAAGAAAAATGAAAAGCTGAGCGGTGCACCTGAAAAAAAAAACCAATTAAGAAATAGATAATAAACAGAAAAAAAATCATCAGAAATGTTCAATATTCAATTATCAATTAAGTCAGGGTTCTCACCAGGATTGTTTCACAGCATAGGAGTAACTTAGCGGGGTACAGTGACAAGCACTGCAGGCGTGAATAATGTGAGAGGATTCGGGGGCATCCTTGTTTAAATTTACAACCTTTTGAAACCCTATTTGCTGCATTTTGAGGGCCACTTTGTGTTGCTAACTGGGACGAAAAATAACATGCGACATGTCCTTTAAAAAAATAAACAGAAAAGCCCCCCTATGCTGGTTAAATCACAGCATAGGTGCCCAAATCACAGCATAGGGGATCTAAATCACAGCATAGGGGATCCAAATCACAGCATAGGGGCTCAAATCACAGCATAGGGGCTCAAATCACAGCATAGGGGATCCAAATCACAGCATAGGGGATCTAAATCACAGCATAGGGGATCCAAATCACAGCATAGGGGATCTAAATCATAGCATAGGGGGGTCCCTATGCTGGTGAGAACCCTGATTAAGTCATCAATAAAGCAACATTTTTACTTATTCCAGCTTCTCAAATATCAGCATCTTTGCTTTAGTTTTATTTCAGATCAACTGAATTTACTGTAAAAGAATTGAAACATGTTTCAAACAGTTCAAACCAGATAGTCAAGGTTTTTCACCGGTTTGATTTAAATCAGAAGGTAAAATGGCTTACCTTACGCAATCTGTGTGTGTGTGTGTGTGTGTGTGTGTGTGTGTGTGTGTGTGTGTGTGTGTGTGTGTGTGCGTGTGTGTGTGACTGATTAAGACAACACTGACTGAAAATATTTGCTTATTTTTCAGTGATGCTCTAAATTGGTTATTTTTTACTGAACTTGCTTAAAATTAAAGACCGTTTTAAACTGCTCTACAAAATGTTGACTGGTGCTTTTAAAATATTTTGCATTTTAAACACCTCTAAACCAGTAAATCCTACATCCCCCCCCCAAAAAAAATCAGAGCTAAACTGATTTTTTTTTAAACCAGCTGATCATCTTTAGATTTTAAGCAATCAATCAATGACTTAATCAGCGATGATAGTAACTGCTAGTTAGGCTGTAGCTGAGCTCACTGACAGGTGATGGCGTCAGTGGTTTTGCAGCGCAGCCCGTTAATGAAGAGGCGTGCAGACGGCAGCCTGTAGCATAAACACCAAGAACAAATGTGCAGCAGTAAAAGTAGGACAATATGATGGTACAAAGTGTTCCATTCATTCTAAAGGCGTGTAATTAAACCCCAGAGGAGCCCGACTCTGTATTTCAGCTGCTGAAAAATAAGAACCCAACAGTTTATCACATGATTAAACACATCTGACGGCAATTCATTTATTAGAAACAGTCCGACTCCGTCGGCTAAAAGCCAAACTAGCCGCATGTCCTGCAGGAAAAACACCAGAGTCCTGAAAGGTGTGGGTTTGAATCCCAGCACAACAAATCAAGAGTCATCAACAAACACAACCAAATGCAGATGAGCAAGGCAGGAAAATACAAACAACAGCACAAAGCTGCTTTTTCCATAATTATTTATTTTATGTGGCAAAGTCAAACATGTTTCGGGGGTTAGAAAGGTCGGCTTGTGACCAGAAGGTCTTCATTTAAAATTCTCGTCAGACCAGTGTGCTGGTGAGCACAGGGTGCTGCCAGGAATTTTGGGCCCTGTGAAAAAAACTCTTACTGGGGCACCCCCCATATTATTTTGTTAGTATTATAATTGTATTGGGGCCTCTTGGGGCCCGTGTCAATAATGGGCCCCTAGAATCCTTCTCCTTATTCTCCTCTTTTCGTGGAAGATCTTTGTGACATCATATTTTACGTAAACCTAAAACACGATCGAACACGCGGATACACGACTTTGAGAAAAAATGTTTTTGTGAGTTTAGTTGATAAAACAGAAACGCTGCTCTGGATGTCTTGTGTTGTTTGTATCTCTGAAGTGTTCACGATGAATCTGTACCAAACCAGGTCCAGGTTTGTGTTTTCGGGTTCGGGTAAGGCTCGGGTAAAATGTTTAGGACCTAATCTATCCGCTCACTTAAATCTTAAAACGCTGAAACAGGACGAGGCTTAAAAAACAAAAAATCATCCTGAAGAAATAAAACTTAAGAAAACACAGTCGCTACTCTAAAAACAGAACTGACAGATTAATCACACGGGCTTAAACTAAAACTGTTAGAAAACCACTTTAGCGCAGCCTGAAGTCTGGGTTCTGGAACATGTGAGCAGCTGCCGCTTGATTTCTGATCTTGCAGCTGGAGAAGATTCTCACATGTTGCAGCACGCTGGAACGTTTCAGCTCACGAGCCATCGTCGTTTCAGTCATCACTGACAGGAACGCAGAAATGTATCACTGCCTACAAGTCTCTGCAGTGTCGGAATTTAAACCACCTCCTCGCTGTCGTATAGGAATCTAACCCACAACATGCTGCTGGGAAAGCCGAGGAACTCAAACGCCTCAGATCACCAAGATGGACGCTCTTAGCGTGGACTTCCTATGATCTGAAAGGGTTTGTGCTCACATCCAGATAAGATCATACTGGGCTGATGGTGGAACAGCCGAAAGCAGGCAAATATTCAAACATTTCAGCCTGAAGACTCAAACATAAAATATTTTCTGATACAAAATAAAAAAGCTGAGTGCTTCCATTATAAATAACTGGATATATAATGTGCTTAAAAAATACATACTTGTGGTGGCTGAAGACCTTAAAGTAGCAATTCATCACATATTTTTTTCATTCACGCATCTTGAAAACTTATTAGAGTCATAATGGGCTAAAGTTAGCATGAAAACTGATCGGTGTTGCATAACACAATGCTAACAGGCGACCGCCAGCATAAAACAGCTAGTGTTGCATAACACAATGCTAATGGGCTAAGGTTAGTGTGAAAACGGGCCAATGTTGTATAATGCAATGCTAACAGGCTAGCATTGGTGTTAAACTGGCTAGCATCAGATACTGTGATGCAAACATGATGAAAAATGGCTAGTGTCACACAACACGATGCTATTGGGTAATGTTGGTGAAAAACTCATAATGAAATGTTAATGTTGGTGAAAAACTCATAATGAAATGTTAATGTTGGTGAAAAACTCAGATAATGAAATGCTAATGTTGGTGAAAAACCCATAATGAAATGCTAATGTTGGTGAAAAACTCAGATAATGAAATGCTAATGTTGGTGAAAAAACTCACATAATGAAATGCTAATGTTGGTGCAAAACTCACATAATGAAATGCTAATGTTGGTGAAAAACTCACATAATGAAATGCTAATGTTGGTGAAAAACTCACATAATGGAATGCTAATGTTGGTGAAAAACTCACATAATGAGATGCTAATGTTGGTGAAAAACGCACATAATGAGATGCTAATGTTGGTGAAAAATTCACATAATGGAATACTAATGTTGGTGAAAAACTCACATAATGGAATGCTAATGTTGGTGAAAAACTCACATAATGAGATGCTAATGTTGGTGAAAAACTCACATAATGGAATGCTAATGTTGGTGAAAAATTCACATAATGGAATACCAATGTTGGTGGAAAAACTCACATAATGAGATGCTAATGTTGGTGAAAAACTCACATAATGGAATACCAATGTTGGTGGAAAAACTCACATAATGGAATGCTAATGTTGGTGAAAAACTCACATAATGGAATACCAATGTTGGTGAAAAACTCACATAATGAGATGCTAATGTTGGTGAAAAACTCACATAATGGAATACCAATGTTGGTGGAAAAACTCACATAATGAGATGCTAATGTTGGTGAAAAATTCACATAATGGAATACTAATGTTGGTGAAAAACTCACATAATGGAATGCTAATGTTGGTGAAAAACTCACATAATGAGATGCTAATGTTGGTGAAAAACTCACATAATGGAATGCTAATGTTGGTGAAAAATTCACATAATGGAATACCAATGTTGGTGGAAAAACTCACATAATGAGATGCTAATGTTGGTGAAAAACTCACATAATGAGATGCTAATGTTGGTGAAAACCTCACACAATGAGATGCTAATGTTGGTGAAAAACTCATCTAATGGAATGCTAATGTTGGTGAAAAACTCAGATAATGAAATGCTAATGTTGGTGAAAAACTCATAATGAAATGCTAATGTTGGTGAAAAACTCATAATGAAATGTTAATGTTGGTGAAAAACTCATAATGAAATGTTAATGTTGGTGAAAAACTCAGATAATGAAATGCTAATGTTGGTGAAAAACCCATAATGAAATGCTAATGTTGGTGAAAAACTCAGATAATGAAATGCTAATGTTGGTGAAAAACTCACATAATGAAATGCTAATGTTGGTGCAAAACTCACATAATGAAATGCTAATGTTGGTGAAAAACTCACATAATGAAATGCTAATGTTGGTGAAAAACTCACATAATGGAATGCTAATGTTGGTGAAAAACTCACATAATGAGATGCTAATGTTGGTGAAAAACGCACATAATGAGATGCTAATGTTGGTGAAAAATTCACATAATGGAATACTAATGTTGGTGAAAAACTCACATAATGGAATACTAATGTTGGTGAAAAACTCACATAATGGAATGCTAATGTTGGTGAAAAACTCACATAATGAGATGCTAATGTTGGTGAAAAACTCACATAATGGAATGCTAATGTTGGTGAAAAATTCACATAATGGAATACCAATGTTGGTGGAAAAACTCACATAATGAGATGCTAATGTTGGTGAAAACTCACATAATGAGATGCTAATGTTGGTGAAAACCTCACACAATGAGATGCTAATGTTGGTGAAAAACTCATCTAATGGAATGCTAATGTTGGTGAAAAACTCAGATAATGAAATGCTAATGTTGGTGAAAAACTCACATAATGAAATGCTAATGTTGGTGAAAAACTCACATAATGAAATGCTAATGTTGGTGAAAAACTCACATAATGGAATGCTAATGTTGGTGCAAAACTCACATAATGAAATGCTAATGTTGGTGAAAAACTCACATAATGAAATGCTAATGTTGGTGAAAAACTCACATAATGAAATGCTAATGTTGGTGCAAAACTCACATAATGAAATGCTAATGTTGGTGAAAAACTCACATAATGAAATGCTAATGTTGGTGAAAAACTCACATAATGGAATGCTAATGTTGGTGAAAAACTCACATAATGAAATGCTAATGTTGGTGAAAAACTCAGATAATGAAATGCTAATGTTGGTGAAAAACTCACATAATGAAATGCTAATGTTGGTGCAAAACTCACATAATGAAATGCTAATGTTGGTGAAAAACTCACATAATGAAATGCTAATGTTGGTGAAAAACTCACATAATGGAATGCTAATGTTGGTGCAAAACTCACATAATGAAATGCTAATGTTGGTGCAAAACTCACATAATGAAATGCTAATGTTGGTGAAAAACTCACATAATGAAATGCTAATGTTGGTGAAAAACTCACATAATGAGATGCTAATGTTGGTGCAAAACTCACATAATGAAATGCTAATGTTGGTGAAAAACTCACATAATGAAATGCTAATGTTGGTGAAAAACTCACATAATGGAATGCTAATGTTGGTGAAAAACGCACATAATGAGATGCTAATGTTGGTGAAAAACGCACATAATGAGATGCTAATGTTGGTGAAAAATTCACATAATGGAATACTAATGTTGGTGAAAACTCACATAATGGAATGCTAATGTTGGTGAAAAACTCACATAATGAGATGCTAATGTTGGTGAAAAACTCACATAATGGAATACTAATGTTGGTGAAAAACTCACATAATGGAATGCTAATGTTGGTGAAAAACTCACATAATGAGATGCTAATGTTGGTGAAAAACTCACATAATGGAATGCTAATGTTGGTGAAAAACTCACAGAATGGAACGCTAATGTTGGTGAAAAACATAATGGAATGCTAATGTTGGTGAGTTAATGAACAACTCAGTGAAATGCTAATGTTGGTGAAAAACTCAGATAATGAAATGCTAATGTTGGTGAAAAACTCACATAATGAAATGCTAATGTTGGTGAAAAACTCACATAATGCTAATGTTGGTGAAAAACTCACATAATGAAATGCTAATGTCGGTGAAAAACTCACATAATGTAATGCTAATGTCAGTGAAAAACTCACCTAATGGAATGCTAACGTCGGTGAAAAACTCAGATAATGGAATGCTAATGTTGGTGAAATACTCACATAATGGAATGCTAATGTCGGTGAAAAACTCACATAATAAATGCTAATGTCGGTGAAAAACTCACATAATGTAATGCTAATGTCGGTGAAAAACTCACCTAATGGAATGCTAATGTTGGTGAAAAACTCACATAATGGAATGCTAATGTTGGTGAAAAACATGATGGAATGCTCATGTTGGTGAAAAACATAATGGAATGTTAATGTTGGTGAGTTAATGAAAAACTCAATGAAATGCTAATGTTGGTGAAAAACTCACATAATGTAATGCTAATGTCGGTGAAAAAGTCACCTAATGGAATGCTAATGTCGGTGAAAAACTCAGATAATGGAATGCTAATGTTGGTGAAAAACTCACATAATGAAATGCTAATGTAGTGAAAAACTCACATAATGTAATGCTAATGTCGGTGAAAAACTGACATAATGGAATGGTAATATTGGTGAAAAACTCATGTAATGAAATGCTAATGTCAAAAAACTGCCATAATGCAACGCTAATGGCTGTCAACCAGCCTCATACCACAGAAGCCGTACAACATAGCTGGTCTCACTACTGTCTTGTACTGTCTTCATTCTTGCAGATATACTTCTGTCACAAATCACTCTCTTCTTCACCTCTCTACCACACTCTCCATTATGTTGGGTAGTTGACTTCCAATTATTTAAACTCATTTACTTTAATCCCACAACAAGGTTTAATTATGTGGAAAAAACTGGGAATAATGTTCCCAGTTACCAAGGAGGGTAGAGATTGATAAATTTCAACAGCATGCTATCCAAAGTTACCGCCCCTGAGACCAGATGAGGACCTTGCATGCAAATGTGATACTGAACCACCACCTACAGAGAACCTTCTTAGATGTTCCTCACTGAAGCACCAAAACATGGCAGCAGAATTAAATTGACACCACTGAGGATTGTGTCATTGGCAGTCATCCATTTAGCTTGTGGCCACGTAGAAGATACAAAGATTTTTAAACATCATCAACTTCAAAAGTGTGTCTTGATTTGATGTAAATGTCAGAGCAGTGAGGACGTTCTGTGTGCACTTTGTGCAACATAAAACTACATCAAAAACAAGATGACGACCTTGAGCATCAGCTTATTTCTTTTTTCAACTCTTCCATTTCAGGCTGCATATTTATAATGCCCTTTCTGACACAATTCCAGATAATTATGGAATTTACGCAAAAACACATCAGTGAACGATTTGAAAAAAAAAAAAAATGTAGCTTGATTTTGGGTAAGTGGGTGGGGGCAAGTAATACCATATTTTCCAAAGGTTTTATTATTATTATTTATATAGGGATTTCCCAGGAATCAAAACACCAAACACAATAAATTCCAAGAATAAAGAATAAATGTCAATCAATTTCAATGTAATCAATTCATTCAATTTAATCAGCTTATAAAGCGCCAAATCACACAGCCATCTCAAGGCGCCTCACACAGAACAGTTCAACATAAAAATTAAAATAAATAAATAAAAATTAAATAATTCAAGTACATAATACAAGAACATAAGTAAAAGAATAAAACATTAACAAAAAATAAAAACTATTTATAAGAAAGAGAATAAAAATAGATTTGAAGTCTTGACTTAAAAATCTCCATGGACTCCGACTGCTTCATGGTTGCAAGAAGACCGTTTCACAGAACGGGTGCACGATAATAATAAAAGTATTGCATTTACTGAAAGACAAATTGTAGCAGTAAAAAAAAAAAGCAACTTGACCCTGAGCCTAAAAAAAGACTCTTGATCCTAATCTGCTAAGGGGTAATAACATGGAACAAATCATTTAAAACTTCAAATCCATTTTTACTAATCAAAATTAAACTTTAATAAGTGACTTAATCATACAAAAAGTGAAAAAAATGTGCTTTCATCAATTTCTAATACCCCCGTTACACATACCCAGAATCACGCAGAATGGCGCCAGAATAATGAATCGGCGAACATCCAAAAAGCGTTGCATTTCAGTTCCAAACCAGTGTGACTTATATATGGGAATATATATATATAATATATATATATATATATATATATATATATCTATATATATATATATATATACGAGGGCTGTCAATAAAGTAATGGTCCTTTTTATTTTTTTCAACAACTATATGGATTTCATTCATATGTTTTTACGTCAGACATGCTTGAACCCCGACGCGACGCTCCGCCACAGGAAAAAACACCTCTGTTGAAAGCCTTAAGGACAAGTTGGAACATGTCCTGCTGTTAAACAATTTCTCATATACTCACTCCACTGAAAGCCATCAAAAACCGCCTGGATTTTACAAATGGTTATCAACACGGAGGTGCTGCGTGCCGACGCGCGGACCCGTCCGCACGTCTTTCATTAAAAAATCTCCTTAACAGTGGAATATCCGGATAAAATGCTGAAACCGACTTCTTCTGAAACTTCTCTGTTCTCTCACGACATCCTGGATCAATAGAGCCTGAAATGTGGAGGTTTTCAGCTTGAACAGGCTGACGACGGCGGCTGAGAGCGCTGCGCGATGCCTCGCACCGTGGGAAGTCCTTAAAGCGACAGTATCACCTCAAAATCTCTCATCAGCCGTTAAAATTTTCACTGAAAACCAGCTTAATTTTTCGAACCGTGTCCACTTCGATGTGTCTCACAGGTTTAGAAAAAATTTTGATCAAACAACGCGCCAGTCTCTCAGCAACTTCTCAGACAAAGGGAATTCCGACGAGGGGGCTGGACGACTCCTCCCACAAGGAGTGCTCACAGGTGAATGACGTCACCGACAGGCATGGAAAAACTCACGCATGCGCACGAGGGTTCAAGCATGTCTGACGTAAAAACATATGAATGAAATCCATATAGTTTTTGAAAAAAATAAAAAGGACCGTTGCTTTATTGACAGACCTCGTATATATATATATAAGTCACACTGGAGTATAAGCTGCACATGTTCTCATACAAAATTATATTTTTCTTGTGTTTGAAATATTCATTCATTCATTCAGGATTTTTCTGCACTATTGTAGTGTAGGTTTTGTCATTTATTCAATATTATTTTTTTTATTTTGTTTAATGGTTTCATTATTCGTAAAGTTCCATATAAATAATCATTATCATTTTTATGGCTGATAACAAACGTGATTTTTCGGTATACAAGTCACAGGACTTCCCAAACTAGTAAAAAAAATAACATTCAATATGTTGTTTAACGTGCATTTATTTGTCCATCTGACTTGTTTTGGAATTAAACAGACCTTATGTTACACACCACAAGATGAAGACAGGGTCAGCTCATTCTTCTGTCTTTTCATTCATAAAAAGATAAGTCCTACACAGGTCCTGAAGGCCATCGGGTCAAAGCTTATCCTGAGGTTCTGGTTACCTCTCACCCACGTTCCACTAATTTCCAGCTGGGTGGACTGGTCTACAGGTTGATGGTCCAGCTCCTATATTTAAGGTGATTTATGGTGACAGCTCACCAAATTGTACTAAAATCTGATCATTACTTTCTGAGTTATCCTGCTAAGAGAGAAACAAACAGACAAACGTCTGTGAAATCCTTGACGGAGGTGATGAGATTATAGGGTAAATCCAGGGGATTTGAACTGTGACAAAAAAAAAGACAAGTTTCAGGTGGTTTCAAGAGATGAACAGCAAAGCAGCATTTTAAAGTGCGATGTTAAGTAGAACTATGTTTGGCTTTAATAACACGTCTGGGAAAACTGGAGCACCTGAACAGATGGCGGGAAGGAAAAAAAATAATAAAAAAAAATTACAGAGACACTGCAGAAATGTAAAAAGTGAAGACAGCTGTGAAATTAAAGGGTGTAATGATACAAGTGAGTCTGCGATGATAATTTACTCATCATCCCCTCAGATTCTGTTTCTTTTCTCTCCGAGGGTTTTGATCTTCAGTCTTTTATCAACAGCACGGCTCCACTTGATGACTTCTTATGCTGTAATTTCAAACAGAATCTATTTTCGCTAAATATGTACAAACATTTAATGACGCCAGAAACAACAGGTGCAGCACAAAAAGGTGGATAATGAAAATGAAAGAGGATAATTAAGGAGGAATAACCGGGGAGGTAGAAGAGAAAACGGAAATAATGAGGCAAGAGAAGGAACTCAGTCGTTGAACACTAATTCCATTGAAAATGAATTTAAACCTGTTCAACTGATTCAAATTCTGTTTCTAGCGACACATTTCTGGCCATCAAACTTTGGTGGCCTCATCGTTTTCCCGGAGCTTCTTAGACGAGTGGTAAACTGACAGCTGCTTTCAAATAATCTCCCAGATTACACTGCATCGCTCGCTAATATGACACCTTCTGCCACCTCCAACATTTTTTGCTTCCATCAACTGTTGACACCAACTCCTGTGTCAGCTGTCAACCTGCCACGGCTTCGGGAAAAGAAAGTAGAACCACTGACGAAGATAACAGGCAGGTTCAGGTTAGAGACAAATCCCCCGATCTCTGTGGCCGTCTTGCCTCCTTCTGAGAATTAATTATTTAAAATACTTCAATCAAACACGCAATCTTTTTAAAATTACACTCCTAATAAATTAATTCAAGATGAATTAAATTAAATCAAATCTTTCACACTAATCCATGCAAATTATTGTGAGTTATTTGCAAAAGAGACAATGCATTGACATTTGTTGGGAAAAAAAAGCTCACATGCATTCTTGCCCTTCCAAAGTGAGGTCAAAGTGAGGTCAAGGCAGTACCGAAAGGTCACGGTGATGAAGACGAGGCTTCAGCTGTGGACGAATAGCTGCCGCATCCAAGATGAAGGAGCATGTTTTCAGGCATCAAGCAGCACGCTTCTCGACACATCCTACATGTCATGAGGTCAAAAGGTCAGCTGATACGAGTAAAATACCACTTACGCGGTCGCCTGTAAAAATGGGTGCAGTCACCACCAGCTGTTTGACATTTTAACAGTTATCTGTCAAACCCAAGTAACTTTCTTCAAGCCAAAAACAGTCAGTACACCTGCTCAATGCCCGAGGGCCCTCGTGCAAGACACCAAAATTAAAACCGCCTCGTAACATGCACAAAGGACTGTCCAAATATATGAACATGAAGCAGGAACATGAGCACAAACTGCTTCTGTGGGGAAAATAATGCTCACACACACACACACACACACACACACACACACACACACACACACACACACACACACACACACACACACACACACACACGTGTCAAAATCTGCTAAGGGGTAACAACATGGAACAAATCATTTAAAACTTCAAAGATGAGATGGGACACCTATCTGACAATGGTCCATGTGCAGTCTGAGGACCATCTGACCACAATTTACATATTTTGATTTGAGCGCATACGAGGGAACCTCAAGATGGAGCTGGCACAGCAAAGCCTGCTGGTATGACCTGCACGTGCCACGTATAATAATGTCCACACCCCCAGAGTGCAAAGTAACTCTTAAAATGTATGTGGCACACTTCATCATGATAATAATTATGAATTATTAACATGTACAGTGAATGTGAACAGCGGCTATCAAAGCCAAAGCACTTTGCACTACGGTGTCCACGCCGCTGCAAATCTGAACAGGCTGTTATATCCACAATAGACCTTACAGTACAGATATTTGTCCATTCCTTCCCATGGGCGACGTAAATAATGTGAACTATTGTCTCCATCATATCTGTATATAACACAGCAGCTGTGCCTCTCCGTGGTGCGCAGTAACGCGTCATTCCACACGTCAGGCTTGGAGCTGAACGGATCTCACGCTGTAATATATGATCACCTTCTAACTTTGTAGGAGATATGACATGGAACTGTTGTGCTGTGACAGCATTAATAAACCTGAATCTCACCTCCAACAGTGGTCCAGGAGTGCAGTGTGGACATGGAGCTGAAGCGCAGCCTGTGGTTAAAATCCTTTCACCCGGTTGCTGTGTGCTGAAATAACCACAGAGGAATTAAATACCATGTGATAATCCAACCATTGCGGTGTCCAGAGTTGTGTTGTGCTCCTAAAGTGAGCCAAAACACAAAATTTCCTTGGAAAGACGCTGCATCTTACGCATGGGACTACATGGCACACTGCCAGCAAACTTTCAGCAAAGCTGTCCAGTGACTCATGCAGCGTTATGCACACACACACGCACGCACGCGCACGCGCGCATGCTGCGTACTTGCGCACACGTGCATGTGAGGAACACAGCGCTCCCTCCCACTCCGTTCTTTGTTTGCCATCCAGACATTTGGACATCAGGAAGTCTGCAGCGCCTTTTATGGCAGTCTGGTGTGGACGATTTCTAATTACTCACAGAGTTAAGCTGGTGTCTTGGCTCTCCCTGCCTGTTTGCACCTCCTTTTCTTTGTGTGTTCAATACGTTTTCCCTGTGTAATTTCACATTATTACTCACTCACTCATCTTCAACCGCTTACTCAATTTATGGACATCTATGGTATTGATTTCTTTGTATGTCTGAATTACTTTGGTTGCTGGGTTTTCTCTCTCTCTCTCTCTCATATATATATATATATATATATATAAAATATAAAAATAAAATAAAATATAAATATAAAATCACTTGCTTGGTTTCTATAAATGATATAAAACGGAGAACTGTTGACTTGCTTGAAACCCGAAATGTTTTTTTTTGTTTTTTTTTGTAATTTGCACTAAATAACTAAATAAAATTGATTTGAGTTTTGCTAACGATTGGTGTGTTAACACTGAACTAATCACTGCTGTTTGCTGCTGCAAGTTCCATCCAGATAATTCCAGGTCACCAAAGAGTACTACATTGAGCAAAATGACAAAAAAAAAAGTTTGTCCTGTAGGTTTTAAAATAGAATTCCTCTTCAAATATGGTAGTATATAGTTCCCTAGTACTAGTTCTTGAGTACTTGTCCTTGTAGCCTAAAACCATCAATCATGAGTTTCAACGATTTTTCTGGAGTACAAATGTCAACGTTTTCACGACACTTATTGCGGGACAGGTCCTCGTTTAAACTTTTTAAATGTTCGTCAGCTGCGTCTCAGATTTAACAAGTTAAAGAAAAAATAAAATTAATCACAAGCAAACAAGGATCAATTATTTACAAAATAACCACAAGAGGAGAAAAAAGACGACAGCGAAGAAATCAGAGAACGATGAGAATAAAAATCAAAGGCACAGACAAAGAAGACGACATAAAAAAGATACAACTGAGTGAAACTCAGAATGAAAAACCGATGCATAGAAAATCTTAGAAACTGACTTTTTCACAAAAGAAAAAGAGGACACAAAATGAAAGCAGAGAGATGGATAAAAAAGACTAAAGTGATACAGGATGATGGAAAGAAGCTGCAAAAGATTAAAAGAAAACAGAGACAACAGAGATGGACATGAAAGTGATGATTGGGAAAAAAGTAATAGAAAGCGAAATAATCAATGCAGGAAAAAGAAAACTGACAAGTTTCTTTTATTACCAACAATGCAGTTGTAACAAACCAAACAAATATAAAATAACTCAAAGTAATTAACAGCACTGACAAAAACGCTGCTTTAATGTTTTTTTTTCTTACACCATAATTCAAGTGGCTTCTGCGAGTTATGACTAATTATATTATTCAAGTAGCTCCAGCTACCGGATGAACTGTGAAACTAAGTGAACCAGTCAGATGCGGATTTGGCCCCAGGCGAAGATACATTTAAAACAATAAAGTTTAACTAACTCTATCCACCACTTTTCAGTGCAGATACAACTCCAGGTGCCGGTGCTCAACGTGAGTAAGTAAAACTGGTCCAAGGCCAGATGTGTTATCCTTCAGACTTATTCTGGGTCTGTTCCAGGATCTCATCTCTGACAGAATTGGAAAACCTTTAAACTCGATCTTTATCAGATACTTGAACCCTCTCAACTGGTTCTTCTCAACAGGACGCAGCAGCTGTTCAGAAGTCCAGATGTCAGAACTCCTCACCCACTGCCTCAGGGTGAGTCCCACCACACTGGAAAGGAAAATCAATTTGGCCGTATGTATCTAAGATCTAATTCTTAACCTCACTCCCTAAAGTTCATGAGCACAGGTGAGGTTTGGAATGTACATCCACAGGCAACCCAAGAGCTTCTGACTCAGTGCCGTCTTTACCACGACAGTCTGAAACAACATCAGCATTGTTTGCCAAAGGCACCCTAATCCGCCCAACAATTTTACGCTTCATATTGTTGTTACTCATGGACAACATGCAGAGGTACTTGAACTTGTACAATTTGAGGAGTTGCTTCCAGGAACCGTTGGCCTCAAACTTGGAAGTACAAAATCCAAAGAACCATTCCAATGAGCACTGGAGGTGTCATTTCGAAAAAGACATCAGAGATCCATTATCTACAAAAAGCACCAAGCTAAACCTCAGACCTCTGCAACCGAGCCTTAAGATTCTGTCGATTAAAAGGGTATATGTGCCCTAACCTGCATCACTAAGCCCAACCTGAAAGTTGTGTAAGGTCTTAGAAAGGTATCATCTACAGTAGCAAGTTTCTTCATGATCCTTGAAGCCCTTATGGAGATATAGAGTACTGACTTTCACAGACTCTGCCCCTGGTAGCCACAACTGGAACTGATTCATGACCAACAATGAACTAGTCTGAGGCCTTAGTGACGTTACCTTGTGCACCAACAGAATCATTCAACATCAAACTTATCCGAGGTCTTCATAAGGCCATCATCAAATGACCATATCCAGTCGACACTGTGAAAGATCACTAGTGCAAATTATGATGAATTATGGAAGATCTGGCCAAAATATATCTATGTAGACAAACAGGAATATGCTTTATCCAGTACCAGACTATGTTACATGTTACATCTCAATTGCCTTAGTGACAGTAGGACATCCATCTCACAAAAACTTGTATATTCGTGAATGCGTGGGAAAATCTTATCCCTGCAAACTCAATAACCTTCAACCACAGATGGTAGATTTCTATCTATTATATTTATATCTATGCTCAGATAATGTGATATACACATACATACCAAGCTGCATTGGAGGTCTTGAAGCCAACATTTTTGATGCCTTGGCCTCGTGGTCTTGCATTGTCTGGCCTCAAAGGATAAGCCCAAGCCAGTTCGAGGCCACTCGTTTTTACCTTTTGCACCATTTACTTCCCACCAAACAAAATGCACTGGTCACAGTAACTTTACCCATACTATGGTCTGTGAGTGCAATACCTGAACACAGTGTTTTCTAGTCAACACAGTACGGTACTATACAAACACATCTTTTGGAACAGCCTTGTAAATACTCAAGCACTATTATATTCCTTCACTCTGTAATGTATTAATGTCTGTGATCCCAAAACACTGCATCACAAAAGTACACTAAATATTTTTAAGACTGCATCCAACTCACTTGGCTGTGGCTTGGAATTCTGTATGAGTATTACTTTGTGTAATACTCGGCCTTTGAAGTTGTGCTTTCTCCTCGAGTTGCTGTGGTTCAGTCGTGGCATTGGCCTTGGAGACCCAGGACTCTGAGTCAGGTTTGGCATTGAGGAAGGTGGACTTGACTACAACACTGATATCAAGATGATTTTGGAATTTTGGTCCTCATGTAATCCTTAACTATCCCCTACATGGCCAAAGCTACTACTTAAGGAAGGTTAGCATACATGTTTGTGGGGGCCGTTATTCCCAGAGACTGGATTGTAAAGCTCGTTTTGTAGGAGTGATACCAATTAGGTCAAAATTGCCTCTGGTCCCATGGACCACTAGATTTATTGTTTTTCCTTCATCTGTACTTGACCTTGGACTCACAATTTGCCAATCCGATAAATATTATTTAGTGAAGTCATTAACTACTTGACTGTCAGAACTGAAAGAAACGGAGCTCCAGACACATGAGCCTTTAGACCACAGGATGAGTTCTTCAGCTGGCATCAGTGTTGTACGTGTGATCGCTGCACACTCTGTTCCGGTTGACGGCTTTAGTGGTCCAGTTTGAGCTGACATCACTTAACTCACCGGGTTCAAGCTGTGATTTCATTAGCGCGCTGACACGGCCCAATTATCTGGCCTTGAACAAATGGCTGAGTTATTAGACCTCGTAAATGGGTCGCACCCCTCACGTACACCGACGGCTCATCCGCTTGTGCTGATTGTGTCTGTAATTAAAAAGTCACGATTTCAAAGCCCAGAGGAGAATCTGAAGCTCGACCCCGACTGTGTGGCTTCAAGAAAAACTAGGCTTTCTATTTCTGTTGTAGTTCTTCTTTTTATTATGTTAACCAATTAGTCAATCTGCAGAAAAATTAACCACTTATATTTTGTGGAATACTGTAGTTAAGATTTCAGCTTCTCATGTTTTAGGATCTGTTGCTCGTCTCTGTTATAGTCAGTGAGCCAGAAGACAGATTGTTTTGTCCCTTTAAGTGGTACTGAAAAGCTTCTTGGCCCATGAACCATTACATAATGTCTTGTATCTTGGTGATGGACATTTTCTAAATGACATAATATATACAAATGCCCTTTTTCTTGTTCTCTTTTTTTAATATTATTATATTAGTGATAAAAATGGAGGGGTGGGTACAATTAATTAAACCTAACAGCTAGGGTTGCCAACCGTCCCTTGAAAAACGGAATCGTCCCTTATTTGGAAATAAAAGTGTGCGTTCCGTATTGACCTGAAACGGGACGCAGTTTGTCCCGTATTTCTGTGAGAATCAAAAAGTCTGTAAAATGTCAATGGAATTGACTGGCGCTTTATATGGAAACTTACGGTAAATTTGATCCCAGCCTCTCTCCTGCTTTTCACCAATGAGCTGACAGACACGAGTTGACAATACAGAATCACTCTTATCTCATTGGTCAAGGGACATCTGCTCGCAAGAAGATACCGACGTCATGAGCCGATGACGGTCGCTGGACAACAATAACAAAGCAGCATGGCTGATATCGATACAGACACCGACACTGGCACTGCAGATATGCCTACGGATGGCAATGTCTGTAACGTCGTTACTACTACTCCTAAAAAAAAAAAAAAAAAAAAGAATGCAAAAATACAGGGGAGAATGAGAAAAGGAAAATGGCTGGGTGGAAAAGGTGTGTGACAACAGTATTGTTTACTTTTCAGACTTTATTTTTTGCACTTTTTATTACACTAAATGTGTAAATGTGCACTGTTACATTGTTTTGCAGTGTTACATTGTTTTGGATGATGCAAATTTTCTTTTCTTTTTTTGTTAATTTATACAATTTTAAGTTAAGCAATAGCACTACAGAGATTTATTTTTAAAGAAGACAGAATGCTCATATTGAAATTGTGAGTGAAAATTTATTTTGCACTAAAAATAAATTGCTAAATAATAATTTGTTTTCCACGTGTTCATTTCAGAATAAATGCATGTATGCACCTACCTAAATTCAGGGTCAAGTCAACAGTCAAATGGTTAAAAATCGTTTCACACAGACGCTGGGAAGGGTGAAGGCAATGGTCAGTCGGCCGGTCGGCCCTGGCGGTGAGGTGTCCCTTATTTATTTTTCAGAGAGTTGGCACCCCTACTAACAGCTAACGTTAGCTTTTCGAGCCGGCTGCAGCACCATTTGTCATAGCTAACAATATAGTCGGTTCTGTTCTGTTTGGGAAGCTAACGTCAATACACACTTTTGTTTTCATTTGTTGTTATATGTATTTGTTGTTAATACCATTATTGTAGGGTGAAGCGACGCCATTGTACTTTATACGCCAGTTACCGGCTTTGTTTAGTTTTGTTGGCTAGCAAGGTACGATTGGCTAATTAACGGCTAAATTAACAGTAGCTCATCTGGCTATAGTTAGCCTACTTTCGTGATTCACACTTTTATTTCACATGGTGTAGATTTTTAATGGTTCCTCAGTTTGTGGGTTCTTTAATAGATATCAACAGATAGTATCTAAGTTTGGCGTTTCCATTAGAAAGCATGCAGAGTATGGATTTTGTCTTCCTATAGTAAGCTAGCAGGGTGAACTTTACATAGATACCTAAAACATATTACATCATAGCTTTTGTTTCTATAATAACATAACCATATTTATAGCTTAGCCTACTAGCTATAATTCAGTTTTACAACAAGTCTGCAAACTAGGTAGATGTATACTACAATCTTCTCCTGTATGAACATTTAGGTTTCAGGAGCTAACTCCTATAATATAATGTATTAACTATTTATTTTGTATATGTTGTTTACTACCCTGGTTGTGTAAATATCACTTATATACATGCTGTCCATATTCTTGAGCTGCTTGGGTAGGTAGGGAGAGTTCCCATGGGATAAAAATGCTTTTCAACCTACCATCCCTGGTTCTCAAGACCAGGCACCTAAACAGCTCCACTCTTCTTTTCTTTTTTTTTTTTTTAGATATTTAGATATACTTTAGTATATACTAGTAGAGTTCTACCTTTGATTTGGAATGTATAACAGAAGATATACCTTACTGAATTTTCATAAACCCCATTTTTGGTCAGCAAAGTAAAATAAATAAATAACTAATAAATAAACATTTTCCTGTAATGTTTCTGCAGGTTTTCTGTGCCCACTTAAAAAAAAAAAAGGTTTCTAAAATGCTAATTCCCTCATAATGAAGAGAATTATTCATGCCAAATGTGCTTTTTAAAAAACTTTTTCCCTTACTGATGCTTAGCTGTTCCTAATTACAAATTAAAGTGTGCAAGATGATCCTTGATGTGATTTTAAAACACACTAAATTACCGCTGCTTAATAGATTAGCCGATTTTCATTACTATTTTGTAAAAAAAAAAAAATCTCACTTAGGCTGAACCGTGTTTTTGCATATGTTCATCAAACTTGATCTTTTCTACCCCCATCCAAACCAAACTATAAGGGGGATATTGAGCTGGAAATAAAGCTTCTGGTCTTGTTCACATGACGTGACGTAACTTTGGCAAACAGCCTGGAATCAAACAGTGTGTGCTAATTCAGCCGGATCACTGAACTTTTCCCTGGAATAACTGGGATTCCAAAGTAGTAAGATTGTCTCTGAGGACATGGAGGTGATAAAATAAAGACAAAGCTCCCCATAACTTCATGTATGTTTAACCGGCGTGTCCACGCCTGCCCGCTGCTGTGCTGCCAAAGTGATGCCCTGACACCCAGCACAAGCGGTGCGCCGTGCACATTTAACAGCCTTCCTGCCACTTCTTGTATTCAAAAATGCTCCAAAAAGAAGAAGAAGAAGAAGAAGAACTATAATAATAATATTGATGGCAATCCACTGTTTAGTTGGAGTGATACTCATCAGCTGTTGATTTACACATACAGCAGCCAAGGTGAGAGGTTTCAGTGAAAAATCATCCAAACACCAACCATTCACAAAGGAAATGCTGCTATGGCAACCAGCGTGAGTCACCCCGCTATTCATACTTTCAATAAAAAATAAAATTAAATAAATGCTATAAGGGGTGGAACACATTCATGTGTGAAGGTTGTGATACAAGAAAAAAATGCAGCTTGAATAAAAGTGAGCAGAAAATAAATTGTTCAACAATCAAATAGCAAAATCAGACAAAACGTTAATGCTACAAAAACATCTCGATTATAATAAATTACATGAGTATCTTTACAAGAGAAATAATGTTACTTTTAAACATGAGGAATAAAAGAGGAATTTTTAAAAATCTAAATATGAGAAAAGTCATTTTTTAACACCTTAGGAAAATGTTTTTGTTTTTGTTTTTTTATTGCTTCTTATTTCAAGAATATCAACATCTGAATCTTGATAATGCTGCAGAGAAAACGTGTGTTTTGGTTTGGGAACTTTTATAAAAGAAAACCTGTCATAAAGCGGTGCAGTGTTTGTGTATTTCCATCAGGTGGGAGCAGAAAGAAATGATACCACAGATCACCAAAAACGGCCAAAAACCTGGTCTAAAGTGCAGAGATATTTGACTAAATGAAACTGAATTAAAAGCAAAATACCAGTAAAAACTAATGGAAAGAAGACTAAATTTTAATTACTCAGGAGGAGATGTTGCAGGATCTCAGGGAGCCGTGGTCGATGCTCCCGTAAATGCTCGGCTTGTACACTTCGACTGTGTGCACAAATCCATTTCCTCGCCAGAAAACCTCTCAGTTCTCAGTCCATCATCTAAACTGTGTCAGGATGGAGCCCACACGGCTCTTAGAGACGCTAACAGACAATACTCTGAATAAACTCAGGTTACAAAACGCAACCATGACTAAATACAACACTCACATTACGCGCAGTGTAACTGGACACGAATGCACTTGCACTTACAATTTAGCTCATGCACTATAGCATTTTGATGGCAGGACAAATCATCATGCTACACTGCAAACTCCAGCGTGTTAAGTTTGCTATGAAAATGTTGAAGTTATCTTAGAAAACCAAAATTAATTCATTAAAGTGCACACAGCTAACGCAATATTGTCAAGTAAAGGATTTACAGTTTGTTCGTCCATCTGACTTGAAAGTCACATTTATTAACACGATCCTGATATTTATCATGGTCAGATGAAAATGACACCAAAGTTACAGTCTGCTTTTATCTTTTTTTTTTTTTTTTAATTTGTATCATAATTCGGTATAATTACATTTTTGTTTTTATTCTTTTGGAGACTATTATTTGTTACATTGTCAGAAATATAAACACATTTTGAATTAGATACTTATTTTTATAAAAGTCCAAAAATGCCATTGAAGGTACAGTCTGCTTTTATCTTTTATTCTTCTTCTTCTTCTTCTTCTATTATTTGTTTCATTGTCAGAAATATAAAAACATTTTTTAATCAGACATTTATTTAATTTATTTATTTTTGGTTTATAAAAGTGCAAGAATGCCATTGAAGTTACAATCCGGTTTTATCTTTTTTTTTTCTATGATAGTTCGGTGTAATAATTTTTTTAATTCTTGTGGAGACTATTATTTGTTTCATTGTCAGAAATATAAAAGATTTTTTAATCAGATATTACATTTAAAAAAAAATAAAAGTCCAAAAATGACATTGAAGTTACAGTCCAGTTTTATCTTCTTTTTTTTTCTGACAGTACGGTGTCAATGTGTTTGTTTCACTGTTAAAATGTTTTTTTGGGGGGGTGGGGGGGGGGGGGGGGGAGTTCTGCCTCACATTATTTTCAGTGTGTTATTTGGCGTAATGATTTTTTTTTTTTTTTTTTATTCTTGTGGAGACTATTATTTGTTTCATTGTCAGAAATATAAAATCAGTTTTAATCAGATATTTTTAAAATAAAAGTCCAAAAATGACATTGAAGCTACAGTCCAGTTTTATCCTTTTTTTTTTCTTTTTTTTCCTTTTTCTGTTTTTGACAGTACAGTGTAAATGTGTTTGTTTCACTGTTAAAATGTTATTTTTTTGGGGGGGCCGTTCTGCCTCACCTTATTTTTAATGAGTTATTCTACATTTCATGACTTAACATGTCAAACACATCAAGTTTACCTACGACTTAATAAATGCGTGTCGACAGTAAATGCTTTGAATTCCACCGTCACTGTCCTGCATAAAAGAGAGAGACACCCAGGTTTCGGGGGATGCTCTTCAAGCCTGCACAGGGTAGCTTTTGGCGTGGGGTTGAAAACAGGACACTCTGAGGTAGTTTACGTTGCCCTTTACGTATGCAGGTGACCTGCAGATAAGAAGCTGCCAGAGCTTCAGACTGACAGCGCGGCAGGCTGGCAGGCAGCTGTTGGAGGTTTAATCAGCAGCCCGAGAAATAAGCCTGTGAGGCTGAAACTGTGGTATTCAGCAAGTGTGGGCAGGGAGCGGATTGTCAGCTATGAGCGGCAAAAGGCAAAGTCAACTGGAGGAGAAGACACAAAAAGAGGCGGAAGGATGGTGCAGTGACCGAAGAGATGACAGCGAGGAGGATGGCAGACGCAACACTTTAAAAGAGACCCCCCCCCCCCCCCCAAATAAAAATATGCAGAACACACTGGAAACCAACTCTGTAAATTCAGTGTGAAACCTTTGTTTTATATCAAAAAAGCAAAATGCATTAAGCACTAGAAAGGCACTCAGAGAGCGCACAGTTCAGCCAACATTTACATTTCTGATGACATTTTCCTTTTTTCTCTTTTCCATTGTAAGAGGATTATTCCTGTGATTTCTGACAGATCCTTAATGATCTGAGCTGTAATCCCTTTCCCTGTCACTCATCTTTAATCATAGGTCTTTGATCCTTTTCACTGAAATCTGATCCCAATCACCAAGCTTTGATCCTGACTGCTGACCTTTGACCCTAAGTGCTTGTATTTAATCCTGATCCTGACTGCTGACCTTTGAGTCTTATCACTCATCTTTGATTGCAAAAAGGGGTGGTGATGGTCTACTGCAGGGGTGAGCAGTGAGGGCTGAGACACTGCAGGTTTTCCTTGCAACCAGTCACCTCAGCAGGTGGGTTGCTGATGAGCTTCTCCACTGAACATAAACACCTGATTGTCAGTGAAATCACCTGCTGAGACGCCTGATCATTAATGGAAACACCTTGCTGAGGTGATTAGTAGTAAGGAAAACCTGCAGTGTCTCGGCCCTTCATGGCACATGACTGGTTAATAAGCGTTGGGCTTCAGACCAGAGGATCCTCGGAAAAGCACAAAGTGTGTGGAGAGTGCCTTGCATGGCAGCACCCTGATGTTGGTGTGTTTGTGTGAATGTGAGGCATAATTGTAAAGCACTTTGAGCTTCTGATACAGATGGAAAAGCACTATCTATAGGGTATCTCAAAAATTGTACCCAAGGGTACTCTGAAATATGAATACCAGGAAATGGTTTTACTAGAAAATAATGTTTTCTAATTTCAGGAACCCTAAAGTTTGTTCTGTAACACATTTTTAGGAAAAATGCCGCAGTTGACCCTAATTCAGAGAACAAAAATCGTTACATTCTGTGCAACGCATCCTCAGGGCTGACTTTCCATACACAATTCAGTCTCGGAGCGAATGAACTCCCCAGCAAATGTCAAGGAGACTTGAATTTGCTAGGTGGTTTTCCAGAAAACTGGAGACGGATGATTTGTTTCTTAGGAAACTTCAGACGAGGAGGTTACATTGATCATGTGGTGTAAAAGTTAAAGAGTTAAAACATCAAAAAGGAAAGACTGAACTAAAAACTGTGCATCGGGGAGAAAAATTACATGCTTCAGCCACATGGTCATGCAGAAAATGTCTGATGATATTGATTGATTTTTCTATGTTGTCAAAATACTTTTGAGTACATTTTTTTGAGATAACCTATAAATACAGTCCATTTACAATTTAAAATTTGATCCTGAGCTTTGATCTGGATTGCTGAACCTTAATCCTAAATACTCATCATTGATTCTGATTACTGGCCTTTGAGTCTTATCACTCATCAAGACTCATAACATTTGATCCTAGTTGCTGATCTTTGATGCGGGTGCTGAACCTGATCCTGACCACCCATCAATTATCCTGATCTTTGAACCTCTCTAAAGAAGTTATGTTTCCATCACCTGGTTTTATCTTGTAATAAGGGTAAAATGATTCAGGATTGAGAGAGAGATCCTGTACTTTGATCCATAATGTTTACAGTATCCACTTACAGACCCAAAGGAATGAGGAGCAAAGATCAAACATCAGACAGGATCTGTACCATAAGAGCACCACACCAAATTTTATTAAAATATGTTTTTGTTGTTTTGAGATATCCTGTTGACAAATAAGCAGAAATTCAAACGGCTAATTGTATTGTGTGTGTGTGTGTGTGTGTGTGTGTGTGTGTGTGTGTGTGTGTGTGTGTGTGTGTGTGTGTGTGTGTGTGTTTGATGCACTTTTGTTATCTCTGGAGTTTGTCAAAAGGCACCTGAAGGACCAAAATTTTCTGGTCTGATAAGACAAAGATTGAACTCTTTGGTGTGAATGCCAGGCGTCATGTTTGGCGGAAACGAGGCAGCATCCCTACAGTGAAGCATGGTGGTGGCAGCATCATGCTGTGGGGATGTTTTTCAGATGCAGGAACTGGGAGACTAGTCAGGATTGAGGGAAAGATGAATGCAGAAATGTACAGAGACATCCTGGATGAAAACCTGCTCCACAGCGCTCTTGACCTCAGACTGGGGTGACGGTTCATCTTTCAGCAGGACAATGACCTGAAGAACACCAAGATATCAAAGGAGTGGCTTCAGGACAACTCTGTGAATATCCTTGAGTGGCCCAGCCAGAGCCCAGACCTGAATCTGATTGAACATCTCTGGAGAGATCTGAAAATAGCTGTGCACCGACGCTCCCCATCTGATCTGATGGAGCTTGAGAGTTGATGCAAAGAGGAATGGGCAAAACTGCCCAAAGATAGATGCACCAAGCCTGTGACATCATATTCAAGAAGACGAGGCTGTAAGTGCTGCCAAAGGTGCATCAACAAAGTATTGCCCAAAGGGCGTGATTTCTTATTTTTTTATTTTTAATAAATTTGCAACAATTAATTTTTTTTTTCCATGTCAGGAGGGGTGTTGTGAGTAGAAGTAGCTAGTGTGTGTGTGTGTGTGTGTGTGTGTGTAATGCAAAAAAGAAAAGAAAGCAAAGAAACAGAAACAAAAGCAGTGATGCAAAGAAAAAAAAGCAACAAAACAAAATGTAACAAAAATAACAAACCAAAAAGAAAGGCAGGGAAAGGAAATGATGGAAAAGAAAGAAAAGTAAAATGCAAGTTAAGAAAAGAAAGGACATGTGGATTAAGTAAAGCAAGAAAAGTAAACAGATGACAACATTGACAAAACACAAAAAACAATGAAAAGTCTGAATAATGAGAACTGATAGAAAAGCTGAAGAGAACAAGGATGATGACTTTGATGATGATGATGGTTTGGGGCTGGATTCATAAAAACATCAATGGGTTCCATGGTTGTTTGGCTCTTCTCTCCTCCATCTATAGTTCACATATTGTACACACACACACACACACACACACACACACACACACACACACACACACACACACACACACACACACACACACACACACACACACACACACACACACACACACACACACAGTACACACTGACTAACAGTGTGCACATTGATAAGGAGGAGAAAGACGATAGTCATGATTTGACTTGGAGTCAAGCTGATGACAGTTGGAACTTAAAGGCCTTATCTAAAGAGACTCCAACCCGCCCAAAAACAAACAAACAAAAAAAGTTCCCCTATTTACAAATAAAATTTAGCAGATGAGTGTAGACAGAAACTGCTTTCTGGGACGTTTTGCCAAATTGAATAGTGTCAAACATATTTACTGTTGCTTTTAAAGACGAGGGTCAGACGTATTTTAATAATGTTTAAATTTAAGTCGCTTTGTTTTACAGGATGGCATCGCGATCCTCTTATAAATTAATTAAGACAAATTATCAAAGCAGATCTGGATCACCACCAAAATCTGCTCAAGTTTTCCAGAACCAAAGACCATCTACCCAACTCCATCCATCCACTGATTTTCACAACTCATCTTAGATCCTATTTACTCATCTTTGATCTTCACTACTCATCTTTGAGCCTTACTATTCACCTTTGACAATCACTGCTTGTCTTTGATCATTGCTACTCATCTTTGATCGTTACTACTCATCTATGATCCTCACTACTCAGCCTTGATCCTTACTACTCATCTTTGAGCCTCCCTACTCAGCTTTGAGCCTCACAACTCATCTTTGAGCCTCGTTACTCATCTTTGATCGTCACTACTTATCTTTGAGTCTCACTATTCATCTTTGACAATCACCACTTATCTTTTTTTTTTTCGGCACACAAAATATTCAAATAGAAAAAATGAACAATTCCACAAACTCATAAACAAAACTAGTGAGTCCGAAAGGGTGTGGGCTGAAGCAAAGCTTATCAGCACCCACCCCTGCTAGTACAAGTCCATCAATTCTAATCAGTCATATTTACATAAATACAAATTCACTACTATATGTCAACACACAGACATACACATCAATATACTATTCACTTATAATTATATTTATATAGTACCGGATGACAAGAAAGTCAAGTCAAGGCACTTTACGCAAGTAAGGACTAACCTTACCAACCCCCAGAGCAAGCACTAGGCAACTGTGGTGAGGAAAAACTCCCTATAAGGAAGAAACCTCAAGCAGACCAGGCTCTTGGGGGTGACCCTCTGCTTGGGCCATGCCATATATACTTATATACATACATATATACTTTACATACATAAATATATACATATATATACATACATATACACGGTCACTTATATACATATAAAAGCTCTGTTGAACATTCGTTCCATTTCTTCACGCCAACCACAGACACACAAAAACCCTTTACATTTGTTCTTACTGGTGGTTTCATAAAAATTGCACAACCTCTTAAACTATAACTTGATTCCCTCAATCTGAACAGACTCTGGACATGTCTTGGTAAGGCTTGGTTTTTCGCTCGAAACAAAGTTTGAATTGTAATGTAATCGACCAAATCTATAAATTTTAATACATTTAAAGACACAAATAGAGAATGAGTTGGTTCACAATAATGTTTATTGCAGATGATTCGTATGGCTCATTTTTGCAAAAGGAATATTGATGTTTGATTTGTAAGTGTTTCCCCACGACTCAACACAATATGTCATATATGGTACCATCAGAGAATGATATAAAGTAAGTAACCCTTCTTGTGGCAGTACGTCTTTGGCTTTATACAAAATGGCTATAGTTTTTGACAATTTTGATTTGACATAATTTATATGTGGTTTCCACAGTAAGTTTATTATCAATTATAACACCTAAAAATTTATTCTCTGTTACTAAGTCAATTTCCTTATTGTTTATAATTACATTTTTACATTTGGATGCCTGTTTATTTCCAAATATAATACATTTGGTTTTCCCAAGGTTGAGTGACAACTTATTAGCATCAAACCAAGCCTTAAATTTTTCCAGTTCTTTCTCCACTATGTCCAGAAGCTGTTCAAGATTTTCACCGCTACAAAACAAAGTAGTATCATCCGCAAAAAGGACACATCTCAGTGAACTCGACACCCAACTTATATCATTTATATAGAGTATACCAACAAAGGACCCAGCACTGAGCCCTGCGGCACCCCACATATGACTTCCCTGAGTTTAGAATTTGTATTATTGAACATACTGAAATCTGCCTTGTAAATAACTAGTTATGTGTTGAAAATGTCATCAAAACCCATGCAGTAGTTTTGATGTAATCCTGCTAACAGTCATCCTTCTAAGCATATATAAAGTGAAACTTGATCCAGAATCCGGATCCGAATTCGGATCACCTCCAAAATTTAATGGGTTCTTCCATGTCCGAATATCAATCTGTGACGAAAATTGTGTCAAAATCCATGCAGCAGTTTGACGTGATCCTGCTAACAGACAGAGAGACAGATTTTATTAGGCCCATGGTGGACGAAATTATAAAAGCAAAACTTCTGTTTTTGCTCCCATTTTTCATGAGCTGAACTCAAAGATCTAAAACATTTTCTATATACACAAGGACCTATTTCTCTCAAATATTGTTCACAAATCTGTCTAAATCTGTGTTAGTGAGCACTTCACCTTTCTGAGATAATCCATCCCACCTCCCAGGTGTGGCATATCAAGATCCTGATTGGACAACATGATTATTGCACAGGTGTGCCTTAGGCTGGCCAAAATAAAAGGCCACTCTGAAATGAACAGTATATACATGCACACACACAAAATGCATAACTTGACGTCTTAAGACATAAATAACAAATAAACAACAAATAAATTTTAAAAAATACACAAATAATGAAAACATGACAAAAAGGTATCATTTTATCATTTTTTTTTTATTTAGTGACAGTAAATACAAAAAATAATTAGGCATTATCAATCTTCCAAATTTTATACTTTGAAAATAACTGGGTTGAGTTTAAGAGGGAGATATGGCCGTTTTAAAATTATTATTATTGAGATTAAAAACATTTTCACAGTGAAGGATTTATCTCAGACTGCAGGCTTACTTGTAGTTCCTAGGGTTTGTAAGAGTAGAATGGGAGGCAGAGCCTTCAGCTTTCAGGCTCCTCTCCTGTGGAACCAGCTCCCAATTCAGATCAGGGAGACAGACACCCTCTCTACTTTTAAGATTAGGCTTAAAACTTTCCTTTTTGCTAAAGCTTATAGTTAGGGCTGGATCAGGTGACCCTGAACCATCCCTTAGTTATGCTGCTATAGACGTAGACTGCTGGGGGGTTCCCATGATGCACTGTTTCTTTTCTTTTTGCTCTGTATGCACCACTCTGCATTTAATCATTAGTGATCGATCTCTGCTCCCCTCCACAGCATGTCTTTTTCCTGGTTCTCTCCCTCAGCCCCAACCAGTCCCAGCAGAAGACTGCCCCTCCCTGAGCCTGGTTCTGCTGGAGGTTTCTTCCTGTTAAAAGGGAGTTTTCCTTCCCACTGTAGCCAAGTGCTTGCTCACAGGGGGTCGTTTTGACCGTTGGGGTTTTACATAATTATTGTATGGCCTTGCCTTACAATATAAAGCGCCTTGGGGCAACTGTTTGTTGTGATTTGGCGCTATATAAAAAAATTGATTGATTGATTGATCTCACTGTGATGAGCTTTGAAGAAGAAGCTGTAATTTGAGGTTGAGATGAAGTTCTGTCTGCATCGTAATTAACACAATTCCTCCAGTTCAACACTTTAAAATCCGGCAACACGTCACGTTCTCCAACCCTGCAAAGGAACACAAGCTCAGGTTTGGAATGTAACAGAGGACTCAGAGGAAAATCAACTGAGAGTTGATCATTTTTAAACGAGGAACCAAACAATACCAACTGATTTCACGCTAATATTGTTAGCTAGAGATTAAAATACAACATATACAAAGCTGTGGAAAAGGTTTTTCCTGTTTCCCGATTCATTTACAGATTTTATCCACACACTGTAGGAAAATTATCAATGTGACTGGTTGTTTCCATGGTAACGTATTTATCACTGTGATGATAACCGTCATACACAAATACCCAAATTTACAATGATAAAGTTAATCTCACTTAATAGATAATTAAACAATTAACACACAGTCATATTGGCACACAACCAGGAAAGCTCGCTGGACTGGTTTGCCTTTATTCCGACTTGGTAAAGGTCTCAATCTCAACATTCTCTCAAAAACAGTGAAATGTCTTGTTTAATTTTCAAGACACTGAACATTTTTTAAAAGTGACTTTTTTAAGCCCAGTCTCACATTTTTTCTCATGCCCCCGTCACGAAAAACACCCGATTTTTGTGACACGACTTTATTTCGCTATTTAGATTCTTCCCTTTCTCCTATCTCTAACCATAACCTTAGCATTAGTGTCTACCCTCCCGTAACCCTAACCATAAGCCCCCCAGACTCCCCCACCATACATTCCGTGCCCCCATCATGAAATTAATTTGTTCTCCCATCATGAAACGCACCTCATTTTTGTACCCCTGGCAAGAACCCATTGATTAATGTACTTTATGTACCCCAGTGTCACAAACTGCTGTGAGACTGGGTTGCTTTTTCTACTGTATATGGGCGTGTCCTTAACCTTCTCCTGCCTGAACGTCAAAAGCCGAGGACCCAGAGACATGAACGTCACTGCTCAAATCAGTGCATCTCTCTACAAGATCATCACCTTTACTACATACAGATACACTGCTAATGATCGAGTCTAGGAAGTCATTGAAAACCTGGGTCCTAGTCTTGATCTAGGACAATCTCAAAACCAGACACTCAGCTCCACAAGTGCTGCAATCAGAGAATCCATTGATTCCAGAAAGATCACAGCATCATCAGTAAGCGGTTCTTCACCAAGAAAAGCACCAAAGGCAAGCATACAACAGTGTAGGACCCAGAACACATCCCTGAGGAATGCCAGAAGACAGAGACTCCACCCTCACTACATACAGCAATTACAGTGTCTGTGCACAGGCTGGCTATGATATCCAACAATTTCTAGGCGAGCCCACAAACTCTCAGGAAGACCCAGAGAGCAGCCCGGACTGCATCAATCACTTTCCAAGAATCAAGACAGAATTCCAAGAAACTGGGATGATGACTCGCAGCACTGGGTTGCCAGACTGTTCCGGTATCTGGAATTAAATCCTGTTAAGAAAAATCACTGCACACATTCTTCCAGAGAGGAGTTGAGTATCTCTGGGTTTACTATAATCCAGGTCATAATCGGATGACAGGTTCTTAGTGCAAATACGGAAAACTAAAGAAAATCAAGACGACAGCAAAACCTTTTTCACAGCATTCTACTAAATAAACACATTAGTCAAAAAAACTGATGTTTAAAAACATGATGGCTGAATTAAAACGTCCATTCTAACAGGAGGTTTTGCAGCCCTGGCCTCCAATAATGAGGAAGACTTCTGTCTTACCTGATGTCTCCCTGGATTCCATGCAGCTCGGCACACCACTTACAATCAAGTCTGAAAGTCCAACGCGCGCTCCTTCACCGCACTCATCACTTGCTTCATTTCCTGATCAATGCTGGCTCTCCGTGGCTGCAGTTACTATTCTTGGTAATATTTCATTTCCTTTACCTTCACTTTTCCTGGAAATGAGTCCTGATAAAAACTGCAGAGTGCACAGACACAGCCACATGGAGAGGTTTCCACAAAACTCAAAGAAATGCTTTTTGAATTGGGGGAAACTAATTGATTAGTTTTGTTTACCAGCAGCAGCAAAATAATCCTTTGGCGCTTTCTGTGCCATTAAGATCTCACTCGGAAAAGTAACTGGAGTTTGAAAGTGTTCTTCACAAAAAGAGAGAACTTTCTGTCATGCTGTCTTCAATGATTTACACACACACACACACACACACACACACACACACACACACACACACACACACACACACACACACACACACACACACACACACACACACACACACACACACACACACACACACACACACAAAGAAAACTTATGGCTGTAAGAAACTTATCCAAGATGTTCTCGTCTCCCTGTGACAGTATTTCAAACAGATCCTCATCTGCTCTCATTAAACGCTGAGATCTTCCATCCCGACGACCTCACAACAGATGGCTGCATCAGTCTGTTCCCTGCTGAGGTTCTTACCTTCTGAGATCACATTGACGGTCTCAGTGACGCCGCCGTCTTGTCTCGTTTGTGACTGAACCGTTTCAATGTCCGACCGCTGAGCTGGAAAAAAACAGAAAAATTACAATAATGAGACAAAATACAAGAATCTAAAAAGAGTGACATCAACGCCTACAAAAGAAAAAACTACATTTAAAAGACAAGAGAGGATAAAGACAAGTATCATATTATAATGATTGCAGCACGTGTGTGTGTGTCTGTCAATCCCCCCCACCACCACCACCACACACACACACCACCTCTATGGTGGGTTTTTGCTTGTTTTCTAAATAATAATATGCACATCTGCACATCATATGACATCAGGTTAACAACAAGACACGTGGATAACAGCTTTATGACATGAGGTTAACAACATGACACATGGATAACAGCTTTATGACATGAGGTTAACAACATGACACATGGATAACAGCTTTATGACATGAGGTTAACAACATGACACATGGATAACAGCTTTATGACATGAGGTTAACAACATGACACATGAATAACAGCTTTATGACATGAGGTTAACAACATGACACATGGATAACAGCTTTATGACATGAGGTTAACAACATGACACATGGATAACAGCTTTATGACATGAGGTTAACAACATGACACATGAATAACAGCTTTATGACATGAGGTTAACAACATGACACATGGATAACAGCTTTATGACATGAGGTTAACAACATGACACATGGATAACAGCTTTATGACATGAGGTTAACAACATGACACATGAATAACAGCTTTATGACATGAGGTTAACAACATGACACATGGATAACAGCTTTATGACATGAGGTTAACAACATGACACATGGATAACAGCTTTATGACATGAAGTTAACAACATGACACATGGATAACAGATTTATGACATGAGGTTAACAACATGACATATGGATAACAGATTTATGACATGAAGTTAACAGCACAATACATGGATAACAGATTTATGACATGAAGTTAACAGCACAATACATGGATAACAGATTTATGACATGAGGTTAACAACACGACACATGGATAACAGATTTATGACATGAGGTTAACAACACAATACATGGATAACAGATTTATGACATGAGGTTAACAGCATGACACATGGATAACAGATTTATGACATGAGGTTAACAACATGACACATGGATAACAGATTTATGACATGAGGTTAACAACATGACATATGGATAACAGATTTATGACATGAGGTTAACAACATGACACATGGATAACAGATTTATGACATGAGGTTAACAACATGACACATGGATAACAGATTTATGACATGAGGTTAACAGCACAATACATGGATAACAGATTTATGACATGAGGTTAACAACATGACACATGGATAACAGATTTATGACGAGGTTAACAGCATGACACATGGATAACAGATTTATGACATGAGGTTAACAACATGACACATGGATAACAGATTTATGACATGAGGTTAACAACATGACACATGGATAACAGATTTATGACATGAGGTTAACAACATGACACATGGATAACAGCTTTATGACATGAGGTTAACAACATGACACATGGATAACAGATTTATGACATGAGGTTAACATGACATGGATAACAGCTTTATGACATGAGGTTAACAGCACAATACATGGATAACAGATTTATGACATGAGGTTAACAACATGACACATGGATAACAGATTTATGACATGAGGTTAACAACACAATACATGGATAACAGATTTATGACATGAGGTTAACAGCATGACACATGGATAACAGATTTATGACATGAGGTTAACAACATGACACATGGATAACAGCTTTATGACATGAAGTTAACAACATGACACATGGATAACAGATTTATGACATGAGGTTAACAACATGACATATGGATAACAGATTTATGACATGAGGTTAACAACATGACACATGGATAACAGATTTATGACATGAAGTTAACAGCACAATACATGGATAACAGATTTATGACATGAGGTTAACAACATGACACATGGATAACAGATTTATGACATGAGGTTAACAACATGACACATGGATAACAGATTTATGACATGAGGTTAACAACATGACACATGGATAACAGCTTTATGACACGAGGTTAACAACATGACACATGGATAACAGATTTATGACATGAGGTTAACATGACACATGGATAACAGCTTTATGACATGAGGTTAACAGCACAATACATGGATAACAGATTTATGACATGAGGTTAACAACATGACACATGGATAACAGATTTATGACATGAGGTTAACAACACAATACATGGATAACAGATTTATGACATGAGGTTAACAGCATGACACATGGATAACAGATTTATGACATGAGGTTAACAACATGACACATGGATAACAGCTTTATGACATGAAGTTAACAACATGACACATGGATAACAGATTTATGACATGAGGTTAACAACATGACATATGGATAACAGATTTATGACATGAGGTTAACAACATGACACATGGATAACAGATTTATGACATGAAGTTAACAGCACAATACATGGATAACAGATTTATGACATGAGGTTAACAACATGACACATGGATAACAGATTTATGACATGAGGTTAACAACATGACACATGGATAACAGATTTATGACATGAGGTTAACAACATGACACATGGATAACAGCTTTATGACATGAGGTTAACAACATGACACATGGATAACAGCTTTATGACATGAGGTTAACAACATGACACATGGATAACAGCTTTATGACATGAGGTTAACAACATGACACATGAATAACAGCTTTATGACATGAGGTTAACAACATGACACATGGATAACAGCTTTATGACATGAGGTTAACAACATGACACATGGATAACAGCTTTATGACATGAAGTTAACAACATGACACATGGATAACAGATTTATGACATGAGGTTAACAACATGACATATGGATAACAGATTTATGACATGAAGTTAACAGCACAATACATGGATAACAGATTTATGACATGAAGTTAACAGCACAATACATGGATAACAGATTTATGACATGAGGTTAACAACACGACACATGGATAACAGATTTATGACATGAGGTTAACAACACAATACATGGATAACAGATTTATGACATGAGGTTAACAGCATGACACATGGATAACAGATTTATGACATGAGGTTAACAACATGACACATGGATAACAGATTTATGACATGAGGTTAACAACATGACATATGGATAACAGATTTATGACATGAGGTTAACAACATGACACATGGATAACAGATTTATGACATGAGGTTAACAACATGACACATGGATAACAGATTTATGACATGAGGTTAACAGCACAATACATGGATAACAGATTTATGACATGAGGTTAACAACATGACACATGGATAACAGATTTATGACATGAGGTTAACAGCATGACACATGGATAACAGATTTATGACATGAGGTTAACAACATGACACATGGATAACAGATTTATGACATGAGGTTAACAACATGACACATGGATAACAGCTTTATGACATGAGGTTAACAACATGACACATGGATAACAGATTTATGACATGAGGTTAACATGACATGGATAACAGCTTTATGACATGAGGTTAACAGCACAATACATGGATAACAGATTTATGACATGAGGTTAACAACATGACACATGGATAACAGATTTATGACATGAGGTTAACAACACAATACATGGATAACAGATTTATGACATGAGGTTAACAGCATGACACATGGATAACAGATTTATGACATGAGGTTAACAACATGACACATGGATAACAGCTTTATGACATGAAGTTAACAACATGACACATGGATAACAGATTTATGACATGAGGTTAACAACATGACATATGGATAACAGATTTATGACATGAGGTTAACAACATGACACATGGATAACAGATTTATGACATGAAGTTAACAGCACAATACATGGATAACAGATTTATGACATGAGGTTAACAACATGACACATGGATAACAGATTTATGACATGAGGTTAACAACATGACACATGGATAACAGATTTATGACATGAGGTTAACAACATGACACATGGATAACAGCTTTATGACACGAGGTTAACAACATGACACATGGATAACAGATTTATGACATGAGGTTAACATGACACATGGATAACAGCTTTATGACATGAGGTTAACAGCACAATACATGGATAACAGATTTATGACATGAGGTTAACAACATGACACATGGATAACAGATTTATGACATGAGGTTAACAACACAATACATGGATAACAGATTTATGACATGAGGTTAACAGCATGACACATGGATAACAGATTTATGACATGAGGTTAACAACATGACACATGGATAACAGCTTTATGACATGAAGTTAACAACATGACACATGGATAACAGATTTATGACATGAGGTTAACAACATGACATATGGATAACAGATTTATGACATGAGGTTAACAACATGACACATGGATAACAGATTTATGACATGAAGTTAACAGCACAATACATGGATAACAGATTTATGACATGAGGTTAACAACATGACACATGGATAACAGATTTATGACATGAGGTTAACAACATGACACATGGATAACAGATTTATGACATGAGGTTAACAACATGACACATGGATAACAGCTTTATGACATGAGGTTAACAACATGACACATGGATAACAGATTTATGACATGAGGTTAACATGACACATGGATAACAGCTTTATGACATGAGGTTAACAGCACAATACATGGATAACAGATTTATGACATGTTAACAACATGACAGATGGATAACAGATTTATGACATGAGGTTAACAACATGACACATGGATAACAGATTTATGACATGAGATTAACAACATGACACATGGATAACAGATTTATGACATGAGGTTAACAACATGACACATGGATAACAGATTTATGACATGAGGTTAACAACATGACACATGGATAACAGATTTATGGCATCAGGATAACAACACGATACTAACAACATGACACGTGGATAACAGATTTATGACATGACGTTAACAACATGACATGGATAACAGATTTATGGCATCAGGATAACAACACGATACTAACAACATGACACGTGGATAACAGATTTATGACATGACGTTAACAACATGACACATGGCTAACAGATTTATGACATGAGGTTAACAACACAATACATGGATAACAGATTTATGGCATCAGGTTAACAACATGACACATGGCTAACAGATTTATGACATGAGGTTAACAACACAATACATGGATAACAGATTTATGGCATCAGGTTAACAACATGACACATGGCTAACAGATTTATGACATGAGGTTAACAACACAATACATGGATAACAGATTTATGGCATCAGGTTAACAACATGACACATGGCTAACAGATTTATGACATGAGGTTAACAACACAATACATGGATAACAGATTTATGACATCAGGTTAACAACACGACACGTGGATAACAGCTTTATGACATTAAACAATAGGGCTTTTTGATAACAGCTTTATGACATTAGGTTAACAATAGGGCATGTGGATAACAGATTTATGACATCAGGTTAACAACACGACACGTGGCTAACAGTTTTATAACATCAGGTTCAGAACACGACACGTAGCTAACAGCTTTATGACATTAGGTTAACAATAGGGCATGTGGATAACAGTTTTATGACACCAGGTTAACAACACGACACGTGGCTAACAGTTTTATGACATCAGGTTTCGAACACGATACATGGATAACAGTTTTATGACATCAGGTTAAGATAAGAACACAACACGTGGCTAACAGCTTTGTGACATTAGGTTCAGAACATGGCACATGGACAACAGTTTTATGAAATCATCAGGTTAAGAACACAACACGTGGATAACAATTTTATGACATCAGGTTGAGAACACGCCACGTGAATAACAGTTTTATGACATTAGGTTAACAACAGGGCATGTGGATAACAGTTTTATGACATCAGATTAAGAACACGACACGTGGATAACAGCTTTATGACATCAGCATAACACGATACTAACAACACAACACGTGGATAACAGTTTTATGACATCAGATTTAGAACACCACACGTGGATAACAGTTTTATGATATCAGGATAACAACTCCATGGCTAAACGTTTTATGACAGGTTCAGAACACAACATGTGGATAACAACTTTATGACATCAGGTTGTGTACCTTCGTGTTTGGCCATAAGTGCTCTGCTCTCCCGCCCTCCACTCACAGCAATGACTTTAAAATTGTATTCTTTCGAGGGGTTAAAGTCAGCAATGATCAGCTGGGCGTCCTGCTTTGAGACCTGGACCTCGATCCACTCGCCACCTGGTGGGGATCATAAATGACAACGAAAATTAAAAAGAGCAAACTCTCTCTTATAAACGTCACGGTTTTCTTACACCCCCCCCCCCCCCCCCCCACTCCTCCTGCTCATCTTCGTCCTTTACTGTAAAACGCCATCACTCTAACATGCCATTACAGGTGACGACACGCACTGATTGTGAAACAATACATATCATGAACGCTGGCATATATTTTCACAGGTTAGCAGAGTGTGCATGTGTGATGAATCTGTTTGTGAAAAGCGTGTCTGAGTGTTTTCCTCTTTAAATACCAGAGACACACAATGACCACTGGGACAGGCTCCACCCCCTTCCAACACCATCTGTCTGTCAATTGGTATAAACAGTTTCAGAAAATGAATCCTCAGTGCATCCTCATTTCCCAAACCTTAAAAAAATATATTTCGACACTTAAATCAGGTTCTTAACTTTTCCAGAAGCAAAGGTATTGTGCATCCAGAAAGTATTCACAGCGCTTCACTTTTTCCACATTTTTATGTACCAAAATGAAGGAAATTCATTTTTTTTCCCCTCAAAATTGCACTCACAACACCCTACAAAGACAATATGATTTTTTTAAATTGTTGCAAATTTATTAGAAATAAAAAAGGAAGAGGTACATAAGTATTCACGCTCTTTGCTCAATACTTTGTTGATGCACCTTTGGCAGCAATTACAGCCTCAAGTTTTTAGTAGAGAAGCTTGAATCTTCCACTGGATTTGGTTGCTTGATGCGAGGACGTTTCGCTTCTAATCGCAGAAGCTTCCTCAGCTAAAATTCTTGCTCTGGTAGTCTGGTAGCAAGAATTTTAGCTGAGGAAGCTTCTGCGATTAGAAGTGAAACGTCCTCGCGTCAGGCACCCCAGTCCAGTCGAAGATTCAAGCTTCTCTACTATGGAAACCACCTGGACAACTGAGAGCCTTCACAGAAACAAGCCTCAAGTCTTCTTGAATATGATGCCACAAGCTTGGTGCACCTATCTTTGGGCAGTTTTGTCCATTCCTCTTTGTAGAACCTCTCAAGTTCCATCAGGTTGGATTGGGAGCGTCGGTGCACAACCATTTTCAGATCTCTCCAGAGATGTTCAATCAGATTCAGGTCTGGGCTCTGGCTGGGACATTCAAGGACATTCACAGAGTTGTCCTGAAGCCACTCCTTTGATATCTTGGCTGTGTGCTTCGGGTCATTGTCCTGCTGAAAGATGAACTGTCGCCCCAGTCTGAGGTCAAGAGCACTCTGGAGCAGGTTTTCATCCAGGATGTCTCTGTACATTGCTGTATTCATCTTTCCCTCAATCCTGACTTGTCTCCCAGTTCCTGCCACTGAAAAACACTCCCACAGCATGATGCTGCCACCACCATGCTTCACTGTAGGGATGGTGCCTGGTTTTCTCCAAACATGACGCCTGGCATTCACGCCAAAGAGTTCAATCTTTGTTACATCAGACCAGAGAATTTTGTTTCTGATGGTCTGAGAGTCCTTCAGGTGCCTTTTAGCAAACTCCAGGTGGGCTGCCATGTACCTTTTACTAAGGAGTGGCTTCTGTCTGGTCACTCTACCATACAGGCCTTATTGGTGGATTGCTGCAGAGATGGTTGTCTTTCTGGAAGGTTCTCCTCTCACCACAGAAGAATGCTGGAGCTCTGACAGAGTGACCATCGAGTTCTTGGTCACCTCCCTGACGAAGCCCCCTTCTCCCTGATTGCTTAGTTTAGACGGGCGGCCAGCTCTAAGAAGAGTCCTGGTGGATCTGAATGTCTTCCATTTATGGATGATGGAGGCCACTGTGTTCATTGGGACCTTCAAAGCAGCAGAAATGTTTCTGTACCCTTCCCCAGATTTGAGCCTCAAGACAATCCTGTCTCTGAGGTCTTCAGACAATTCCTTTGACTTCATGCTTGGTTTGTGCTCTGACATGCACTGTCAACTGTGGGACCTTATATGTAGACAGGTGTGTGTCTTTCCAAGACTGTAACATAACAAAATGCTGAAAAAATGAAGCCCTGTGAATACTTTCTGGATGCTCTGTATGTAAAAAAAAATGGAAACGGCAGCCATTATGGATGCCATCTTGGATTTTGAAAAAGCCACATGGGGGATATTTTTGGGAGCTTTTATTCTGTGATTCTACACATTTTTCTGGAACTATCCTGACAATTTCTGCTTTTCTCACAAAATTTCCATTATTTGGTCATTTTTGAGCGAATGCTCTTGAACTGTCAGGTGGAAACTACAAATGTTTGCATTGGGCCGCATTATGTGGCTCCACGCACTCCCTTCAGGGGCAGACAATAGTTTTTTTTTAATACTGCAGTGTTTCTGTATATGTGACACGTGTTACCATGTTTCCATCACGATAAACAACGTTACATTGTACTATTAGCTGTTAATTTTGAATAAGAGTCTTTGCATCAAGCGTGTCTCTATCATGCCTTTATTTTTTAGTTTTCCCTTTGTGACTGCTCTCTCCGCCTCGCTCTCCTTTTATATTCTAATCTCTCCCATCTTCAGATTCTCCCTTGTGGCGCTCAGAACACAGCTGTCTGTGTTTACTGCGTCTTTTATCTGACAATTTGTCCTTTAGGCTGCCAAGTCACAGCACAACCTGCAGCTTTAGTCTGATCCCCAACAACAACCCAACAGGTAGCAGGCGATGACTTGACTTCTTGACTTTAGGCCCAAAAGTGTCGCTGCATCCAGCATTATCCGGTTAAATCTAATTTGGTGACTCAGAAGTTACCGCCCACTATAAAACATCATGCTCTTTATGTCCAACAATCTTCTTTCCAATCTCTCATTGCGGCGTAAAGCCCAAATTTGGATTTGCTGTCTGTGGCCGTTTTTGCCAGAAAAGGAAAATCCAGGTCTGGACAGTCACTCAGTCACTCACTCATCTTCATCCTCTTACTCCAATTACTGCGTGCTGCCCAGGTCTGGACAGAGACTAGAAATAGACGAGGCAGAAGCAACCACAGCAGCTGTAATTCACAAAGTCAACTGTCAGTTGGGAATCGAAGCTGCACAGTTCTGACACGGACACGGTGGTTTTCAGGTCACATCCAGCAACTCGTGGCCTCATATGCATCATTTTATTACTCAATGTGAGCCTCAAACTGAGACACCTGTGAGTGCAGAAAATAGAGCTTTTGGACATCGCTGACAGCCTCTCGGACACAGTCGGGGGCTGCAGTGATGTAAAAAACAACTTTCTGTCGCCTGTAGCTCGCTGTGCTCAATTATTTGAAATGTCATTACGGCCTGTCCCGCCATGTCTTCCAGAACCAGTCTCAGTTCATTTATAGATCACCAGCTCATGACATATACAACAGTCTGGTATAGACCTGACCCTGCCCATAGGCAAGAATACTGGTGACAGCTGTAAAGAAAAACTCTGTGCATGTTTTCTGTTACTTTACAGGAAGAAACCTCAAACAGACCAGACACGGTGTGGTGGACATCCGATGTGGTCACTCCAACAAGACAAAACAGAAATGTAGCGTCTGAGACAACCAAATATAACTCACTGCTCTCAAACTTAATTGAACAGACAACAACGGGGTGTAGGTCAAAGTCCCAGAAAAATAAGGCCTGTTTCCACCAGAGGAACTAGCGCACCATTTTAGCGAGGCTCCACTGCAGGGGCTGCCCCTGAAAAGTGATTTTCTGGAACCTTTCTCAGTGCGAGGCAAGTCTCAGCTGCAGAATATGTACTTATGGGCGGACCTGAAATGCTGTGGGTGGAGCTCGATGTTGATTGGTCAAACCCAAGCAAAAAAGACAAAAACATAACACAGATTGCGAAGCAATGGTGAAATGAAGCTAGACCACCAACACCACAACAAAATCGCTCAGACCAAAAAAATAAAGTACTGCAACAAAGACGTTCATACACAGGTGGAAACACGAGTTATTGACTTCAGTAGTAGTAGTTCTTCAGTAGTAGTAGTTAAGGGGAAAGACACTTTTGTGACACAGAATTGAGCCAAACTTGGAGCACATATACTTTGATGTACGGAGAATGACATAGGCTACTGGACACGTTAGTCATACTAGTAGTAGTAGTAGCAGTTAAGGGAAGAGACACTTTTGTGCTGCATCATGATCGGCAAGTATGCTAAAAGGTTGGCGTCATAGTTTTCTGTTCTCTTCTTTTTCCTTTGAACATTTTACCTCTTCATTTTTGCAATTAGCAGTAGCAGTAGCGGCAGCATAGTAGTAGTAATAATAGCAGCTGCCTGTTCTTGAGCTTCAGTCGCACCCTAACAGTTCTCTGGAATCCAGGATAGGTGGGAGGTGATAGCTTTGCTGATGAAGATAATGTTTTAATTTTAGTCTCTGAATCAAACCCGCCCTGGGGCAGGTAATCGGCTAGACCTATATGTCCACATTCAGACAGCTGAGATTGTTCTGAACATTTTGATAAGCAACACATGGGCATTATACCTTAAAAGGAGGATTTCTTAACGCATGGTAAAATTGAAAAAAACAAAAAATTGTCTTTGGGCTCCAAAGGTTGAATCCAGGAGAAATTCAATTCTTAAAAGCTGAACATTATCAGGAGCACAGTGAAATTTATAGAGTTCACGTGATGACACAAAGTCCCAGAGCAATGAAATATCTCTCTGAACCATGATATTCAAAAACACAGCAGAAATGAAGAAAGAGAAGAAAATCTAATGGAAAAAAGTGCATTACACACATTTCACCACGTTATCCAGGTTGAATTCAAACTGGATAATAAGGGAGTATAAAGTAAATGCTTGAAACACAACATCACAACAATAAAATGTGGACATTTTATCTTCTGTGACAGACCAGGCTGCAGCCATCTCAATCCCAAAACACATTTTCACCCATCAATCACCGAAATGATGAGCATTCAATAAACATATTTAAGAACAAAAAAGCTTTCAAAGCTACTTGCTGCAGCCAGTCGAGCTGACAGCTTTATTACATCCTGTGACGTCTCTTTCTCCACAGTGAATTATGAAGCCACGTGCAGGTGAAAAACGCTTTAAAACTTTTTTAACTCCCTCAGGGGGAAAAAAGTTTAGATTCATCATAACTTGATTTTTGCCCCAGCAGCAAACGACAGAGCGTGAAGTTCAGATATGTTTTTGTATCGATCCGCAGCTGCTGTTGTATTTTAAACTGCATTTATTTCAAGGAAGGCACAGGAAGTAGTTTGTGCATCAGCGAGAATACAGGGGCAACCGGTGACAACAGATAAGCAAAATTTAGGGTTCCAAATAGGTACAGAGGAGGACCACTGAACCTCCTATTTTGGGCCATGTTCGCATGTTTTAACATAATTTGCAGTTATTCTTTTACATATGAGTTTAAATCGTAACATTGTCACAGTGGTACATGTCTGGGCTTGAGCAACTTTAGCAACTTTTTTACCTGCCCTAGTGACTAAAAATTCTATCAAGCAACTAATGACAAATCTGTCAACTTTTTCCGTACAAAGCGGTCATTTTGCAAACAGTTAATTGAATATAATAAAATTACAAAAACAACTAAAAATATGGGGGGACCCCATTGACAAAATTACCACTATATATTCCTCACACGTTTTCCCAGCCCAGTCTCACGGTTTTTTCATGCCCCATCACCAAAAGCACGCGATTTTCGTGACACAGTTTTTTTCTTATTTTGCTATTTATAATCTTCCTCTTCTGCTAACTCTAACCATACAGCGTTAGTGTCTACCCCCCCTACCCTAACCATACCCCCCCAGACCCCCCGTCAACCCCATATTTCGTGCCCCTGTCGCAAAAATAATTTGTTCCCCTATTGTGAAAAGTACCCCATTTCCAACACAAACCCATAGATTAATGTACTTTTCATTAACTGCTGTGAGACTTGGTTGCGTTTTCCCCATCCCCACTCCACCAAAAAATAAAACGAACCTTCAAAAAACCAGAATGCAGTTCAGCTTCCCGCCATATACAAATCAGACATGATTACGTCATCATGCCATCTAGCAACATTTCAAAGTGCCAGGAGACACTTCTGATGGGATTATTTTTGGCAACACCGGTAAAGTAGACCTTTTGTTAGCATCCCAGATAGCAAATAGATCCGGGCCGGATGTAGTCCAACATCTGGTACCAATCCTGAAAACAGATCCGGTCCAGACAGTTTTTGCACCCTGGCCCAGATCCGGCATGGCTCTGCTTTACAGTTCTGGAACAGATCCGGACCAGATCTGAACTGGATCCGCAAAAGACCAACCGTTTAGACCATATCTGGCACAGATCTGGGGCAGATGTGGACCGCATCACAGCACCATGGCAGGAACAAGTTTTACAGGGGTAAGTTCTGCGGATCCGAGGAAACTGATTTGTATCTATAACACACAGATCAGTGTCCCTGGACTTATAAAACTTGACTGTCGTAAAGAAACAAACCGCTTTGCAATAAGTATTTAAAAAAGCCTCACGATTACAGAGTACAGAGTTTACAACCGCTAATGGATAGTTTCTACCAAGTGCAGATAAAATTGGTTATCGTTATGACCCATGCTCCTGCCACGGTGCTGTAATGCGGACCACATCTGTCCCAGATCCGTGCCAGATATGGTCTGTAAACGGTTGGTGTTTCGCGGATCCAGTTCAGATCTGGTCTGGATCTGTTCCAGAACTGTAAAGCGGAGCCGTGCTGGATCTGGGCCAGGGTGCAAAAACTGTCTGGACCGGATCTGTTTTCAGGATTGGTACCAGATGTGGGACTACATCTGGCCCGGATCTATTTGCTGTCTGGGATGTGATTTATGAAGCCTCGTAGCTGAAGAATCTGAAACCGAGGCCTTTTTAAGCACACTGGGAGTGAAAATGTAACGCTCACGACAGCACGAACATCAACCCTGCTGCTACCTAATCAGCGAGCCTGTCAGCCCACGCTCAGGGCTACACATCACACACGCACACGATTATGGATGAAGAGGACGATTGTTCCAGAGTTGCTGTTCTCAGTATTTTCTCACTGACTTCATGCTGAACAACTCCTAACAACTGGATGTCTGTGAGAAAATCTTGAGAACAGCAACTCTGGAACAATTGTCCTCTTCATCCAGAATTGTGTGTGGCCCTGAGTGTGGGCTGAAAGGTTCGCTGAGGAGATGACGGCAGTGTCAAGGGTGTTTGTGCTATTTGAACGCTCTAAATGTGAGTAAGATCTACACCTTACCACGTCCCATCAGGAAGTATGTCAGCAAGTGAACAGTTAAAAATAAAACAGGAAGAAACCTCAAGCAGACCAGACTCAGTGGAGCAGCCATCAGCTCCTTGGTTTTTCATGGAATGTGTATTTGAACATAAGGAATGATAACACACCTAATGAAACTGTTTCAAAATAAGCCATGGAACAGGTGCTCGAGGGCACCTTAGTGATTCGAGGGTGTGCCACATGTTTTTTTTAAATTGTTGTCACCTTTCCCACACATATTAAGGACCTTTATCTCACATTGCTGCTGGATCTCACCTGGTTTCGTGGTGTAAATAACTTTGTAGCCTTCAAAGTCTCCTTTTGGTTCTTTCCACGACACGTGCAGCTTAGTGGGACTCAAAACTTTTGCACGAAACTTTCGTGGTGATGAAACTGCAGAAGGAAACAAGAAAGGGCACAAACTTATGAGGTGCCACAAAAAATAAAAGCATTCTAAAAATGTGTCTGAGGAAGGAAGTCACAGTGTCTGTCATGCAACGACCAGTTTGTTACACTAGGGGAAGAAAAATAACATTAGTGCGTATTAGTGGCTGATTAGCACCAAAACAACAGAAGGGAGTTCAGTCTGACTCAGAAAAGGATTTAAAACAGATTCAGGTTTGGTTCACACCTGTACCATATTTTCTGGAGTATAAATTGCACCTTTTTTCTGGATTATAAACTCTTTGATTTGGAATTTTTGTGTATTATTATAGTGTATTTTTATGGAACTAAATTGGAATTATAGTTTATTTTGTTTTGTGCATTAATTCCTGGGAAAGCTTGATATAACTATTCATTATAATTATAATAAGAATTATTATTATTACTAGTACAGTGCCTGTAGTTATTCCTATATAAAATTGGGAGCTTAAGTAGATTTCTCACGGATGGTCGTATGAGGCTGTGTTTGAAGGTGGGATGTACAAAGAAGTGGACTTATATTATTATTTGAATATAGTATTTCATATTGTTTTAAAAATCAGTTTTATTATCAATTATATGAAAATAAAAGGATTCCTATTAAACAGGTTATTGGAAAAAATCTGACAAAACCTCCTGAATACAGTTTATTTAAACTTGAACTCACAGCAAATATAAGATTTAATTCAGCTCATGTACTGACTGAAACATTGTACAAATTGTGGGAAAATATACATTTTATTCAGCTTATGTACTTACGGTAACATCCAAATTGTGGGAAATTTGTTGGTGTTAACAAAAACCAATTTTTAGCTAATGTCTCCTCAGTGTTGTCAAGTTAATCTCGGCTATAAGGAACACGGACATCATGTGTTTCACAGTAAAAGTATTTGCTAGGATGCTGGCATTAAATGTTTTATTGTGAAATGGTGTGAGCAACATGAACAATCTGATGTTTAACTTTGCTACCAGTAACATCAGCAAGTCACGCCATCTTGGCAGTACGAATGTTACAATGTTAATCCAAATAAAGGTTTCAAAATAAAGGTTTTGAAAATTAATTCCCAAAATTTTCATAATAAAGGATGCACATCATCGTGCCACACGCAAGCCACATCCAAAAGCTAAGGCCGATATGACAAATAGCCAGAGAGATATGCGAGCCACATACTGACACTCACACAGATGCTTCTTGCTTTGTAGATAGATTTTAATATTAATAAAAATGAATGCGTGATTTTTTAAAATATATATCTATATATTTTGGTGTATAAATCACACTGGATTATAAATCCCAGGGCCTCCCAAACTAGTAAAAAATAAGAAAAAAAGAAAAAGTGAATTATACTAAATATGATACTTTTTTGTTGGCAGAATCACAGGATGTTGACCTGCTGAGTGTCCTTTAGGTCAAAAAGTTGAAAATTTTAATTTTGTTATTTCAGAAAAGTTGGCCGGCTGAAATTTCCTATGACTAAAATGATGTTATGGAGAAGATAAAAGCTGTAGAATTGTTCAGGTTCAGACTTTGGATTGAAGGACGTGTTTGTGTACTTTTTGATTCCTTGTGTATTAATAACACCACGTTTTGTCAAACTGCAGCTTATTAACACATGTTGTGAAACGTGTCAGAAATGTCTAAATCCAGCATCGCAGCTCAGGTGGAGGTGTGCAGCCTCCTGGTTTTGCTTGTGAGAGGCTGATTATCTGCTATGATGGAACTGAAAGTCAGACTGAACTCCCTCCAGAGTTTTTGGCGTCATACAGGAAAGTCACTCCATCTGTGGTTTTTAACAGTTTGGATGGAAGAAATAAAGGAGTAATTGCGCCTCATCCAAGCCGGAGGACACACATCACAGAGACGAGCTGGCACAGATGTCACATTAAAAAAGTCCCATTCTCCTCCTCTTCCTCGTCCTCATCTTCCTCTCTTGTGCTGATCGCCGTGGGAACGCCACAGGTCTTCTCCTTCGCGCATCGTCGGCCTCAAAGCCGCCTCTGATCAGAATCAGACACCTGGACGCGTTTCGTTTTTCTGTTCTTTCCGCGTCTCTTTCAAATCATCTTCGGGGAGGAGGACGAGAAAAAAGAGAGAATGTAACTTTCTCTTCCAGAGAAGGAACAAAGGGCACCAAAAAGTCAAAGCACTGGAATCGAAATCAACTATTCCGCTCCTGAAGACAGCAGGAGTGTTTACACCTACGACACAAACCAAAAATCCAAAAACACTTTACAGCGGCCTCAAGCTGCTCAAGTCTGTCAGACCAGAGAGAAAAACCAACAAATGTACACAGCCCACATCTTTAAAAAACTATCTCATTATTAATTTAACACTGTTAACTTTTGATTAAACAATGTTGATAATTTTTTTTAAATTTTTAACACCGTATCATACACAAACTGCGAATGTCTACTAGTACGGCATCCATTGTTATATAAAATACCCAGTGTCACGGTTCATGCATAATTTTAACCCTCGACCATATTTTTGAGCTTGAAATTTGCCAACTGTCTCCTTTACAGCTTCAGCGCCACAACATCCCTATTTATTTCGCAATATTCACGACAATTTCTCATTGGATGCCATATAAAGTGGCGTAAAACAGTACAGTGTCCAGGTCACGGTGGCAGCAGACCAAGCAGCTCATCCCCCACACTTCCCTATCCTCAGCCAAGTCCTGCACCTCTTTCCAGGGGATCCCAGGCCGTTCCCAAGCCAGCTGAGAAATATATTCCCTCCAGTGTGCCTTTTGGTATTCCTCAGGGCCTCCTCCCAGTTAGACGTGCCTGGAAGACCTCCCGAGGGAGAAAACCCGATATCTTCACTGGCTCCGTCCATATGGGTTTTTGGAACCAAATGACCAAAAATTTATCCTGCTATGGTTTATTCCGTGCATATTTCCATATTCCATGCAAACATTTATAGATTTCCAAATTTTTTGAAATAACACCCCTCCCTAGTATTGGTGAGCAGACTATACCTCCGGGGTATAATCCAGCCTGGGCTATTTTATACCCCGCGGTTATATTTTGGGCTACACCCTGCAGTATTATCTAGTCTATTCCTAGTTCCAAGCCCTAGAAAAAGGCTCGTCCACCTGGACATCAGCATATTTATGCACCTGGATTGATCTGGAACAAGGCAGTAAAGAGACTAGAGTAGAGCTGTTGTCCTCGATGCAGATCTGGAAGGATTAACCCGGAAAATAAAGCTCCACGTACACAACAATCTTAGCTTTTAAATCCACAGAACCAATGTTGTTCCACAAAAACAGTTACTAACACTGGAATAAGGCCGTTGTAGAGCACTGCGTGCCAAATAAAACTTTTTTATTCTCCAGTCAAACCAGCACAACACCACATCATGTTCACCAGAAAGACAAATCCCACATAATGCACATAAATCTCAGAACATGGATGCAAATCCCCAATCTTATTCATATTCCAAAAAAAAAACAAAAAAAAAAAACAGTCAGGATACAGAAAACAAGCAAGAAACCCACAAACACGTCTGTGTGTTTGTGCGCTCGTTACGAGGTGTACATCTGCTGCTGTAGACGTGGTTACAGACCCACACTGTGACTGTCAGCAGGCCGTTATCACCTGCACATAAATGTTCACGTTCATAAAGAAACGTAGAAGATCATCCCGAGTTTGCAGAGATTCAACAGGCAAAGATTTAAAGATCTTACTAACCTCAGGGCGGCGCGTGGCGTCTAGCTCTCTGCCTCAGAAGCAAAAAGACGGGTTCTGGTCTGCAGAGTGCGGCTCAAGTCCCAAATACATCACAACTTTGACTTTGAAATGTACCGTTTGCTTGTGTGCGGCCTTATTGGTGTGAGAACTGTGAACCAGGGATGGATACAGGGGGATGCACCACCTCCCACCTCCCACCTCCACCAAAATCTTATCTGTGCCACAATTTCTTACTCATTATTGTCCGCTGGAAGAAAAAAAAAAAAGATGAACATGTCTCACTGTGTTCAACAATATGAAATAATTTCTGTTTGTTTTGAGTTAGATGATTGATCATTGTAATTAGTGAAACACATAATGATATTTCTCATGCTTGCAGAGTTGGATTTTCAAGTGAGACCTATTGTTGCACAGTAAAATCACCAATGTTAAATTAACACTGTCAGTGCTAATTTAACACTGCTGATTTTACTGTGTATACTTAAGGTTCATGGTATGTGCTGAAAAATATTCAGATTAAAGGTGTACCGTACTGCTTTTTTAAAGATTTAAGTCATATAAACAAATTTCTTTGGCAAACTATAATTTTATTTCTTAGCCTTTAAATAAGGGATTCATATATGACATTGCCAATATGATCAAAATTCATGCTGTCTGGGAAAACGTTATAATTTATTCCCCTGAAGGGACATAAATCAAGTAAACCATAGCGATATCATAGTTCACTTGGAGGCTTCCCTGGACTTGCGTGAGTGATGCTGGCAAGCATATGGCAACAACCAATCAGAATAGAGAAAGGCAGGGGGACGTTAGTTGGCTGCTCGCTCGAACACAATAAACCAAGATGGAGGAAAATATTCCAAAACAGCTTATTTCTATGTAAATCTAATATGCTTCTTAAACATTTTCTAAGAGTCAGCAAGAAATAACCACTTCTAAATCTAAGAACATTGTTTTTGAAACCATACAACACCTCTGAAGTGATTTACAAGACCTCTTACTGATGTTAGTGTGCACGCCCCATGTACGTGCATCATGCAAGATGGAAGGTTATTCCAAACATGCATCCGCACAGGCAAAAAAAAAGCTTCAATTTGTGTCCTCATTTCCCAAACGCTTATTGAGTGTTGTTAGAAGGAAGGGTGATGTAACACAGTGGTAAACATACCACTGTCCCAGGTTTTTTTTTTTTAAACATGTTGCAGGCATCCATTTCAAAATGAGCAAAATGTTACAACCGTCCCCCACCCCACCCCTCGACATTTTAATGCTTGGATTTCGATAGAAACTAAATTTTGTTAGTTTTGTGAAATTTGAAAGGCAGCACAGCTTTAAAATAATGTTCCTGACTTTTTAGAAATTGTTCTTGTTTGATAAGAAAAATGTGCCTGTTTGTTGACTTAAGGCAATGTTACTAGTTGCAAAAATTAACAATATCACATTGTATATTATTGTCTTGTACAGAGTAATAGGATCCTTGGTTCAAACCCCAGCCAGACCACAAAATCACTAAGGGCCCTTGGGCAAGGTCCTTAATCCCCCAGTTGTTCCAAGTGTGCAATTAAGAACCTTATATGGCAACACCTTGATATTGGTGTATGTGAGTGGGTGGGTGAATGTGAGGCATCAATGGAAAGCACTTTGAACTTCTGATTCAGATAGATAAGTGCTATAGAAATGCAATCCAGTGAAAGATATGGTTTACAATAACAAGAAATATTTTACTTTGCAAATTGTACTTTTTTTATGGTAATAATATTCAGACAGAATGCAGCAGCTCATCTGCTCTGTGGGTCTGCATCCAAATTCATATATATATATATATATATATATATATATATATATATATATATATATATATATATATATATATACCCACACACACATATACAGTATATTTACAATGACAATATTACGTTGTCATTTCATCAGAACTCCCCCCCCCACCACCAAAAATTTCTGGATCCACCCCTGCTATGAACATTATTCTCTGCTTCACTCCTCTTATGCCTCACCGTCAGTATCTGCTGGACACGTTTTACTTTTATAGTAGATCTGAATTTGGATGCAGACCCACAGAGCAGATGAGCTGCTGCATTCTGTCTGAAACATTCCTGCAGTCTGTCAAAAACCTAAATAATCTTCATCGAGACATTGTTTCTTCTTCATTACAGTCCTGGAAATATCTTGTTGATATGTCCACCTGGATGACTGTGGACTCACATTAACGTCATCATCCTGGAAGACAGCCCAATTAATGATTTTACACGACTCAACTAAAAATACTTGAGTGAGCAGGATTTTCCTTCCACAGGTTTTCAGCCACACAAGAACAATAGAAAACACAGGAAACCAAACAAAGTGTTCAAGTAGATACTTTTCTTCATGAAACCTGGAGGTTTATTTTTTAATTTCAGAGCCACACACACACACACACACACACACACACACACACACACACACACACACACACACACACACACACACACACACACACACACACATTGGAAGGTCAAACATCTTCTCTGTGACATCCGTGAGCAGCGTCAGGATGCTGAGCAAATGCAAAATCTTTCAGCCACAGAGATGGAAATTTAACTCTCATCTATTTTTTTATGGAAAAATGTGCAAAGAGGTGATGAGTCGCCGTCACACGTGCTGCGAGCCGAGCTCTAAATCTGACACACAGCCAAACAGGACGACCAACAAAATGAAAAATCTAAGTCCATTTGACACCTTCTGAAAAAGATGCTTCAAACTCATTTTATGTTACTACTGTTTTTAATTTCTGTGTTTCTATTTTATTTTTTCACTGTAAAGCACTTTGTGATTTTAACTCAAAGTGGGCGATACCGGGAATTTTGGTATTGATCCGATACCAAGTAAATACAGGCCCAGTATCACTGATATCAATACTGATACCAATACTTTCTTATATTTAAGCTTCATAGATGCAAAGAATCCAAAAGACCTAGGATAGAATTTCGCCAAACATTGTATGTGACAACAAAATACTTTATTATCACAATCAATATTTTTGTTTAAAAAAATATCACTCAACACAAAACAAAATCTCCTGAGGTAGAGGGCTGACAAACCCTCTTACAGAGAGTAGACTTTGATTAATCAGCGTGCACAGCAGTCAGTGCGTGCGGGAGAAAAAAAAAAAGCTTGAGTATCGATCTTTTTACACGAAGATCATTCAATATCAATACCAGCGTTGGTATCGATATCATCGATATTAGGATCGATCCGCCCACCTCTAATTTTAACTTGAAATACAAATAAACTTTACTTACTTACTTCGAAGCTCTTGCAGATTAAAACAAAATTGTTTATAAAGGTGTGAGTTGATATTTTGAGGAAACGTTTTATCTCTTGTTGAGTAAAGGCTGAGGGACGGATTAAAAAACAAAAACAAATCACTCGGCGCAAAAGAGCAACGTAAACTAGGGTAGAGTTGCAAACAAGCACCTGTAGAGCATGCAGAGAATGTTTACCTCGCAGAGGTCAATATGAGAACTAGAGTCCGCAGTCGCAATGAGACGTGTCCCGGCAAGGAGGCGCGGTCGCCATTTTGGATTAGGGCAAATCAGTGGGCAGCGCGCATAGACACAAGGAACAGGTGGAATATGCCGGAAAGCTGCGCATGTTGGCAAAGCCACAAATAGAGGAAGAAGGGAGACAACATTTCCTTCCATAAGTTAAGTAATCTTGGTTATTCTTGTTACTTTGTCTGTGACGTTTGGTCGATAAACTGGTGTACACTGCCTGCCATGCCTGTGTAATGGAGAAATCCACTGGTCCGAGGACACGGACCATTAACTCTTCACTCATGTCTCATTGATATTTTCCCCTGATAGACCGATGTCTATTTAAAATACTTGTCGTTAGTGATTAAAATTGTTCGACAAGCCCTATGATTTTTTTTCCAATTTTGCGCCTTAAATAACTGAGCCGCTGCTCGCAGATTATAATGACCCGTGCTGTGCCACTCAGTCACACCCACACCACAGACTTAAAGAATGAAGCTCGGTAAACAAAGGAGAATTGTGTAAAAGTATGCAGTGTCCATGTGCAATAACGAACTTATTATTGGATTTTTACTGTAACAATCTGAGCATTTATAAACCATCTGGAATTGAATTTTATTCAAAGCTAAATTAATTGAGGATACAAAAATGTATTTACCATGTGAAACAAATTAATGTGGCCTGTGTGCAAAGTTTGGATTGTGTGTATGTGTAACCAACTGATTATTGGATTTTTACTGTAATTAAATGATTGCAACTGGAGCAGATTGGATAAACGTACACTTTGAACAGTAATATTTCGGAATGTGTGGGCATCAGGGTAAGTTTTATACTTTACTTACATAATATAATGTGAATTAATAATTCATTTTACTGTTTCCATATCCAGGTAAGAATGGTATTTTAACACGTATTTTGCGAGCTTTTTTCTGTGTGTTCACTTGTGTATTTACGTCTGCACTGAAAATGCATGCACTGAAAAAAGAGAATGTTTGAACCAACTTAAAAAAGTGTTACAATTTGTAAAAACCTGAATGAATTAAGTGGTTTGAATTTAAGTTTAAAAGTTAAATCAACTCTAACTTACAAACTCGTTTCAACTTAAGTTTGAAAGTTAAATCAACTCTAACTTACAAATGTAAGTTCAAACAACTTAATTCATTCAGGTTTTTTTACAAATTGTAACACTTTTTTAAGTTGGTTTAAACATTCTCTTTTTTCAGTGTGTGAAAAAATGCATCCGTGGTTCTCAAGACCAGGCACCTAGGTGGCTCTGTCTCTTCTTCTTTCTTCCTCCTTTTTCTCTTTCTCTTTGCTCTTTTTCTCTCTTTTTTAATATTTAGGAGTACTTTAGTATACACTAGTAGAGTTCCATCTTAGATTTGTAATATATAATAAAAGATATACCTTACTGAAATTTCATGTCGCATCCGGGCACTTTGTCAATATTTTGCCCGGTTAGGAGGTGTCATCATGTTGCCCTCCATGAAGGGACATTCGTCTTAAGTAGGCAGCATGGGGACTGCAAACTCTTCGTAGTTTTCATATTGGCCTCAGTGGTCTACCCTTAACACAGCGCCTCCTGGTGGTAACTATGGCAGCCATGTCAGGTGTAAATGGGTTAAAAGTTGTTTTGTTGCAGTTAGCAGTGAAATTACTACAGTAGAGTTGAACTCTTAAATACTCTTCTCCCGTAGATTTTACAGTCTGAACAGAAAACAACATCATTAAAAACCTTTGCCACGCCTTCTCAGCACTAACACGTTACTGCACAGCTTCAGCAAATCCTAAGAGTAGCTGTTTAATGTTGATGATGAATTCACAATAAAAGATTTATTTCCACAGGCTAAAAATGGGTGGGTCAGGAGTTTTAGCGGCACCAGGCGGCAACACTCTAGGTCATATTTTGACCTCAACCAGGAAGTGCAGTTCCTTGACTGGCCACTTGAGGCTGGTTCCAAAACAGAGCACATTCACATAGAAGCCCATTTTAAAAAAGTCTGACTTTAGAACCAAAATAAACATGTTTAATTCTGTACAAAAAATGTTTTTAGGCTCTATAGATACAGAGCCTTACAGTTGTCCTCCATGACAACTGTTCAGGGGGCAAATTCTTTTCTAACCTCTTAGTTTAAGATGTTTTAATTAACAAAAGTCTGTGTATAATAGTGGGTGTGGCTGCTTTGAGTGACAGCAACTGTGTTCATCGACTCCTCCTCTCTTGTCACATCAAGCCGCATTATTCCAGGAGTTTGCGGTGAAACATCCTAACGGATCATCTGAGATGTCCCTGTTGCAATATTCATGTTGAGTGAAACTCTCGTCATAAGTAATACTGTATGCTAACGGTGTTAGCACTTTTAGCCACTGTTGGTAGGTCCACTTAATGCACGATCATTGAGGAAATATGTGGCGGATAACTTTGACTGTCCACATCAAAATAAACCGTTTTGAGAACCACCGCACAGTCCACAAAAATATGAATTAATAAACACCCAAACTAAGGTTAGCTGTTAGCTTGAGCTTCAGACTTGGGAGAGGGGGTGTGTTCAGCCTTTTTCTGTCACACATGCAGCCACCCATGCTCCGCCCCTTTATGCATTAATGAGTTCATTGTGAAACAGTGGGGGCGGGGCTCTCAACATGGCGACGCCCAGAAAAGGGGGTTATTTTGACTTTTCCGCGACTCTGTAAAAAACCAACGGGTGACGTCACACAGGCTCTGTCCAGTATATATACAGTGTATGAGCGGCACAGAGACTTTCATAGGGGCTGCTACATGCTAAGTGTAGTGCTAATCATCTTACGTCGCATAAATACAAGATTAAATTATTGAATGAAATTTAAACATAGTAGCAGCCTGAGTTTATTTAACTACCCTTATAACTAACTACCCCTATAAATAACTAACCCTAACCTTCCGCAACATCAAGCCATCACTTTTATATCTGAAGAAATGTGGTTCAAAGGTCAAAGGTTAGTCAAGAGATGCCCAAAACAGTGGCAGTGATGATGATTAAAAAAAGACTCAACAGGTTCAACGAGATGTGAAATAAATGAAAAACTGGAACGAGCTCTCAGAGTGTGAAACAGCGGCGCCCTGCTGCACGTCTGACAGCGAGTCACGTAAAACGATTCTTTGTGATTCTGCGACATCATAACATTTGTTTCTGTGCAACATTGAATGAATCCAACGTTGAACCACTTTATCCTTGGCGAACACACACTTCCACTATGTTTAAAGCACACTGGTTACAACCCGACACATTAATGACCCTGAGTTTGACCTTTCCAGATCACCCAAGGTCAAAGGTTATGCGACAAATACAAAGGTGATATACGACTTCATGTTAGTGTTTAATCATAATCATAGTTGAATGTCAAACAGTTCCTTGAACCAGCTGTTTAATTATCCCTGATACATAAACACGGAGTCAGAAGTTTGACCTTGACCTGTGACCTTGATCCTCAGTCGTCCCATCGTATTTAATACCAAACATGATGGACCAATTCGAGGATCAAGGTCACAGGTCAAGGTCAAAACTGGATAAATTCGCACAATTTATTTTGTTCACACGTGCAGACACACAGAACTGAAAACAACACTGCTGCACATGCACTACCGTGCATGTGGCGGGTGGAAGAACGTGGATTAATTTTTCCTCACGTACAGCAAAATGACCCAGAAAAACTTTCCAAACAGGAAACAGATGTTCTGAGTTCTCGAGCTGTAAAGTTTATCACCGTCACACGTTTTGTTTTTAAAATGGAAATTTGGGTCTTTGGTTAATTTTACCTTAAAACGTCAAAAAGGAAACTTCACAAACACATCTGAAGCAGTTTACACTGAAACATCTTGAGTGTAAATGGGACCAAAACTGGCTTACTTCAAACCAAACAGAAAAATTAAAAAACAAAATCCTAACATTTGAGATGCTGGAATAAATTAATTCTTGATGAATGAGCTAAAAGTTTGGCCCAGGCGGGCAGGAAGTGGCTGGAGGCCATTTGGCCCCGGCACTGTTCACACAGGGACCAACAGAGGGACCGACAGAGGGACTGACAGAGACTGACACAGGGACTTACCTTGAGCCGGTGTCGGCTGAGGAAACAGCGAGACAAAAACCAGGACCGAAATGAAGAGATTCAGTCTGACAGAGAAGAGCATCCTGACAGACGAGAGGACGGGACACACCTGAGAGGGAGAGAAAGGAGGGAGGAGGGAAAGCAAGGAGGAGAAAGAGGAGGTAGCAAGTCAGGAGGTCAGAGAGGAGAGAGTAAAGCAGAGGGAGGGAGGAGAAGAAGGAGAAATCAGCAAAATTAACAATGAGCAAAAAAATTTGTTTCATGCTTCAAAAAGGATGTGACACAACAAAATATCTTTGTTTTATCATGTAATAAAGATTATTTATTACAAATAGTTTAAATAAATGACTGGTAATTTCAAAATGAACCTTATATTTTTTAATCTAAACTTTCAGAGATATTCAGTGAGTTGGGAAAAATTGGTTTAAAAGTGACAATTCAGTTGTTATGATGACAAAGTGAACAAGCACTTAAGTAAGCTGTTATTTTCTGCTTTATATGTAATATATTTTTTATTTTATGTTTAATGAACATTTTCTCCCCAAAGGTTTCCTTTAATTTTGAGAAAATTTTGCCTGACACTTTGAATTTTGAACAAAATTTTGCATAAATAAGCCTGACACCTTGATTTTCAATTAAAAGTTTGCATAATGATGCCTGTCACCTTGAATTTCAATTAAAATTTTGAATGACACCTTGGATTTTGATTAACATTTTATATATAGAAGCCAGGCACCTAAAATTTTGATTAAAATTTTGATTTTGCATAAAGAAACCTGACACCTTGAATTGTGAATTGAATTTGTTACATAAAGAAGCCTCACACCTTGCATTTTGATGAAAATTTTGCATAAACAGACCTAAGACCTTGAATTTTAATTAAAATTTTGCATAAATAAACTTGACATCTTGAATTTTGATTAAAATTTTGCACAAAGAAGTCTGACGCCTTGAATTTCAATTAAAATTTTGCATAAAGAAACCCAGCACCTCGAATTTCACCAAACATTTTACATCAATAGGCCCAATATGTTGAATTTTGATTAAAATTTTGCATAAAGAAGCTTGACACCTTGTATTTTGATTAAAATTTTGCATAAAGAAGCCTGAAGCCTTGAATTTCAATTAAAAATTTATATCAAGAAACCCAGCACCTCAAATTTCATTAAAAATTTTACATCAATAGGCCCAACATGTTGAATTTTGATTAACATTTTGCATAAAGAAGCTTGACACCTTGAATTTTGATTAAAATTTTGCACAAAGAAGTCTGACGCCTTGAATTTCAATTAAAATTTTGCATAAAGAAACCCAGCACCTCGAATTTCACCGAACATTTTACATCAATAGGCCCAACATGTTGAATTTTGATTAAACTTTTGCATAAAGAAGCTTGACACCTTGCATTTTGATTAAAATTTTGCATAAAGAAGCCTGAAGCCTTGAATTTCAATTAAAAATTTGTATCAAGAAACCCAGCACCTCAAATTTAATTAAAATTTGTATCAAGAAACCCAGCACCTCAAATTTAATTAAAAATGTTACATCAATAGGCCCAACATGTTGAATTTTGATTAAAATTTTGCATAAAGAAGCTTGACACCTTGTATTTCAATTAAAATTTTGCATAAAGAAACCTAACGCCTTGAATTTCATTAAATATTTTGTATGAAGAAGCCCGGCACCTCAAATTTCATTTAAAATTTACATAATAGCCACGACATGTTGAATTTTGATTAAAATTTTGGATAAAGAAGACTGACACCTTGCATTTAAATTCAAATTTTGCATAAATAGCCCTGACACCTTGAATTTTTAATAACTTTTTCCATAAAGAAACTTGACACCTTGAATTTCAGTTACAATTTTTCATAAAGAAACATGATGCCTTGAATTCCAATTAAAATTTTGCATAAAGAAACCTGATGCCTTGAATTTCAATTAAAATTTTGCATAAATAGCCCTGCCACCTTGAATTTTTTATTAACTTTTTCCATAAAGAACCTTGACACCTTGAATTACAGTTAAAATTTTTCATAAAGAAACCTGATGCCTTGAATTTCAATTAAACCTTTGCAAAAAGAAACCTGACGCCTTGAATTTCAATTAAAATTTTGCATAAATAGGCCTGATACTTGCACAACAAACATCATCTGCAAAAACAATCAGATTATTCAAGCTAACACAAGGAAGCAATTAGCTAATTAATAAGGTGCCACGGTGATCTTGGGTTAACATAGTTGAACATAGCAAATCCAAAATATTTATGATGTCAGTCTTCGTTGTTTCGGGTTTAGCTGTGAATGTTGAGTCAACAGTAAACTTACGGAGGCTTGTTCAGTATTCAGCTGCATTCAGCACCCCTGCATCACAGGAAGGCACGCCAACCTGTCCTTCAAGACAGGTTGGCGTGAACAAAAGAAAGCTGTTGTTTTTGAGTTGATTCTCAACCAGCGATGAACTGGTTTAAAGTGGATATTAGCTGTTGGCTGTAGATCCAGACCCAGACGTATCCAGTTCTGTGTGTGGATCCAGTCTGGGTGCAGACCTTTAACCACACACAGGGGTCTCCACTAACCTGAAGCTCAGACTTACATTTATACATTTGGCAGATGCTTTTATCCAAAGTTAGTCAATAGTCATTAGTCATTAGTCAATGATTCGGACAGAAAAAAGGACAAGCTTGAATAAGATCAGCTGACCTCGGGACATGACCTCTTGACCCTTTGGTTAAAGACAACTGAACTGACTGCAAGTGAAAAATAAAAACCAAACCTGAACATCGTTGGAGATGGGAAAAAAATGATTAATTAATTACTTAATTAGTCATCAATAAACTGGTTGGAGGCACATTTGGGTCATAAACAGATGAAATATTTTGTAATATGACTGTTTACTGTTAATTAAAATCAATTATATTAAATTTTTGGCCAATTATCATCAAAAAACACTGTTCACTTATTTTGAATGTACTGGACCAATCCACTTAAAATTAATAAAGGTTAAAGAACATTAATATTTAAATGAAACAGCGCAGGTGAGAAGTAAAAAAAAAACAAAAACAAAACTGAAATAATGTGTTCAGTTTGGGTTTAATTAAAATGAGATTTACCTCCTCAGATTAAATGTTCGCAGCTCCGCCGCCGTCCAGCAGCTCTCCAGATTCCAGATCGACTCTGATCCAGATCCGAGCCCGACTCTGATCCAGATCCACTCCGTACACCTCCTCCTTTGAACAACCAATAAACAAGTCAGCCACCCTGATAACGATACATCCGTCTGCGCATTTCAAAATAAAATACATGCTCGTTTTATAACTTTCAAAAATCTATTCTTTCCACATTTCAAGTCTGAGCTCTGATGGTGAAAGAGTTAAATCTTATCTCTTTAACAGAAATAAAAAATAAATAAAAATGTAGCTTTTTGACCTTGTTACAAGCAATCTTTCTATTTGATAAAATGGTAAAATTGTATTTAACATTTATCATAGCCATGTTTTAGTTTAGTTAGCTATAAGCTAGATAGAAACAACTACAAGTAGACTTATATGTAACACAAATTAACAATTGTCGGTTGTTTTTTTTTTTAACCAGCATTTTTTTTAAATTACCAACCAAACAAAAACCATAACTTACAATTATCCATGTGGTTAGCCACTAATGTGTTGGCTTTGTTTTATTTTATTTTATTATTGTTTTTAACATTCATAGCTGTCTTTTGGTACTGGCGATAATGTTAGCTTGGATTTGCTAAAGGTGCTAACTTTTAGCAAATCCAAGCTAATTTATACTGAAATCAGCGGAAATTTGGTTAAAAGATTTCATTCAAAACAAGGAGACAACTGGCCACAAACAATATGTTTATCTAGTTTAGGTAACCAGTCACTTTGAACAGGTCAGCTGATAGAATGGAGGACTGAGTTACACTTTTATTTATTTGTATATTATAGAGCAGATGACTTTGTGGGATATCGGAGTTCGACTACCAAGCTATAGGGTGGGGTTCAATTCCAGCTGTATGCTTCATGCTACCAGTCTGTGTCCCGGACCACCCAGGTCTTAACGGGTACCGGTCTTGACTGGAAAAGTGGCCTGTGATGGACCGGCGTCTCGTCCAGGAGTAGCTGTACACTCTCAGTCGCTTCACCCCATCCAGGGAATCCAGGGATAGACACCGCCACCAGCGGGATGTGTACATAACTTACTTCTAGGATAGGACCTAGCGACCAATTTAACAGCTAATACGTAAGTCCCTTCGGCTTCTCCCTTGTTTGCACTCGGGGTCGCCACAGCAAATCCAAGGTGGATCTGCATGTTGAATTGGCACAAGTTTTACGCCGGATGCCCTTCCTGACGCAACTCCACATTACATGGAGAAATGTGGCAGGGGTGGGATTTGAACCCGGAACCTTCTGAACTGAAACCAAGCGCATTAACCACTTGGCCACCACCCCTGCTCCTACGCACTTTAAAAAACAACTCCCAACATATCCACACAGAAAACAAAAGTATCATATATTACTATAGTGCAGGAATATATCCTTAGAGAAACTGAAAATGTGGTAAAACTACAGAAAGGGAAATTACAGACATAGGCTATGGGAAGGCAAGAAAATACATAAAGTTTATTGTCCTTCATAATTCTGATATCTAACTTTAAGACCTGACATTGGATATACAAACATCTCTCAATTTAAATTTAACAGTTGTGCATAATTCTGGCAGCAGGAAGTGCAACAATTTCTGAAACATATTTGAATATTTTATATTTTTCACAGCATCTAACATTTCACTTTATTCACATTTCTACATGCACAAAAGTCAAATAATAAGTGGGTATAATGATGAGGATAAATGCTGAGCTTGTCCTCCCGTATCTCATACCAAGACTTTTCCATCCTGGTTCACACACTTGTAAAGCTTCCTCAGACTTTGCTGCAACACCTACTAATATAAACATGTTTGTCATTTCAGAGACCCACCGCGTCCTGTACTCAAGGTTCTTGAAATGAGAAATATCACCATCTGGTGGGCATTTTACCATTACTGCAAGTCCAGTAGAATTGGCCAAAAGCTCTTTCCAAATGATTAACACGTGTTGAACGTGGCAATGTCACACATTTCACATTATCCTACAGTGGATTTTTTTCTCCCCTGTCTGCATATATAGTAATGGTAAAAGCCACACTGGCAGAACCATTTATATACATAAATACACATATATGCAATTTGTTTTTGCAAGACAGATAATTATGTAGTGCATGAGTGAACGTGGTGTGCATGTGTGGCCCCCATCCGCCCTCCCCGATCAGCCTACAGCATCCTACTCAAAGCCAAGAGACAACTTCTATCAGGAAGGCCCGACCACCATAACAACACGAAGACAGACAAGAATGAAAGACAAGTGGCGACAGCAGCAACTGTGAAGTGATGAAAAGTGAGACACCAATGAGACGGGACCCCAACCACACAACATACCAGGACAACCAACCACACATGATGATCACAGCAGTGATGCAACATTCTGTTGTCCAATTAGTGAGCATCCATAACCTAATCTAGGGCACCAGACTCCAGTGGCGGCGCCAGGAAATGTTTGTTGGGGGGGGCTGAGGAGGAGCTGGGTGTAAAAGTTGGAGGGGCTCCACAAAATGTCGTCGAAATGAACAATATATAGTAAATTGCTTTATAAATACCAAGGTATATGTTTTAGTCACCCGTACTTGTTGTGATATGTTGTTATGGGACTATATTACACTTACGCGGAGTAATCTGTACTGTAACAGGGCCCGTGTAATAACACTGCATGTTCTGTGTTCTACGTCAGTCAGTACCTGAGTTAAAACAACGGCAACTTTATCTCCGAGACTCCTCATCATTGTGTACCTAATATACTCAATAACACATCATGGTGGCAGCGGAAAAAGATCGCCAACAACGCCATTCAGCACTGCCTGGCGCCAACAGAAGTCACCAGTAAAATTGTCCGAGGATAATTTATTTCTCCGCCTGACGGGTGAGAGGCACTTCAACGGCTAGCGGGATCAAGCTAACGCTAAGTGGCGGTTGCAACAGTTCAAGCTCGAGACCAGAGAAACGTAAAAAAAAAAAAAAAAATGACTTCACATCTGCCAACAATGAACTGGTCCGACCCGGATCTGAGTGAGGCTATTTCACTTTTCAACAGAAATGTGTCTATATCTGGAGGATGAGGAGGATGAGAGGACGCAGCTAAGAAAGCTAGGAAGATATGCCGAGGGATTGGATGAAGGCCTAAAGAGACTTAACGCGAGTGGACTCAGTGAAGAGAATAAAAAGAAACCAGAGGAGTTGTGGAAGTTTTTCGAAGGTCAGTTAAAACTAAATGTGAATTTCAGAATACACAGACTTCATTTGATGCAGTACAGACAGAGGTCCAATGAAACGACTGACGACTTTGTTACCAGCTAGGACGCTAGCGCTGAAATGTCAGTTCACACGAGAAACTGAGTGAACGTCTGATTGAGCTCATAATAGCCAGTACCCCACACGACACACTAAGAAACGATCTGTACAGTAAACCCAAAGGCTACTCCTTGGCTGAAGTGCTAACTGAAGGAAGAAAATGAAGCGCTGTCAGCAGGCAACGAGCAGTTAAACCAGCTGGGCCTGACTTGCAGAAAAGGTTCACCATACACCGAGGACGGGCATGTCAGAACTGCGGCAGAAGCCATCAACCGCGTCAGTGCCCTGCCTATAACGATGAATGCTCTGCGTGTGGCGTGAAGGGACACTGGGCGAGGTGCTGCAGGAAGAACCGACATCAACAGAAACCAGGCTCCACTCCACAGAGAAAAAGTAAGCCCTGTCCACCACCACCACCAAACAAACATTACAACCAGCACCGGGCAGCCAGGAGAAGAGACAAGCCACACCATAGAGCCACAGTTGATGGAGTTGACTGTGAGGACCCAGAGGATGAAAACATCTACCAACAACAGTTCCATTCCATCACCATAAGTGAAAAATGCATGCACAGCATCAGCAGCAAACCACCTAGAGATGAAGCCTACACAACACTCAACGTGAGACCACCCGACGTACCTGGCCAAGGACACACACTTAGGCTGAAGATCGACACAGGGGCATCTGGGAACACTCTTCCTCTGCGCACATTCATGCAGATGTACGGCAAGGACACAGGTGCATACCAACGCCTGAAGAAGAACAACATGAAGCTGTCAGCATACAGTGGACATGAAATACCATGCTATGGAACCATCAACATCCCATGTCAGTACAAGGACTCCAGATGGGTAAACGCCAAGTTTTATGTTGTGAATGTACCAGGGCCTGCTGTCATGGACTACCCGAGTGAACTGCTTAACCTTGTTACCCTGCATGTGGACACTGTAAAGAGGAAGACTGATAACATTAAGGAAGACAGAGAAAAGCCAAAACACTTGAAAGTAAGCACTTGTACTGATCTCATGAGAGCATACCCCAACCAATTCGACCAAATCGGCAACTTCAAAGGAACTGCAAAACTCATCCTGAAGCCTGATGTTGAACCATTTATCGACCCACCACGGAAATGCAGCATCCACATCAAAGACAAGCTCCAAGGGGAACTGAACAAGCTAGTTGCACAAGATGTCCTGAGGAAAGTAGAACACCACACAGACTGGTGCTCCAGCCTTGCATACAGCACAAAGAAAGACGGATCCTGGCATATGCCTTGATCCACAAAAGCTCAACCAGCCTGAAGAGATGCCCACAAAATACCTACCGTGGAGGAACTGAATCCCAGATTTGCAAACGCAAAGGTCTTCAGTAAGCTGGATGCAAAAGCAGGGTACTGGTCCATACATCTGGATGAAGAGTCACAAATCCTGACAACGTTCCGCCCCTTTGGCAGATACTGCTGGAAACGTTTGCCATTCGGACTGAGTGTGTCTCAGGATCTCTTCCAGGCCAAGTGGACCAAATCCTGGAAGGACTTCAGGGCGTGGCCAGCAGCGCTGACGACATTGTCATCTACGGGAAGGATGAAGAGGAGCACGACAGAAACTTGACTGCGCTGATGGAGCGTGTTGCAGAGGCAGGTATGGTGTTCAACAGTAATAAGTGTGTCATCAAGCAAAACAACATTTCATTCTTTGGCAACCTGTACACAGACAGTGGCATAAAACCAGACCCTGCAAAGATCAGAGACATTCAGAAAATGCCAACACCACGAAGCAAAGATGAACTGCAAAGATTCTTGGGAATGTTAACCTACCTTGCGACATACATACCAAAGTTTGCAGAGAAAGCACACGCACTCAGAGGACTGTTGAAAAATGACGCTATGTGGATATGGGAAGCCGACCACCAGAAATGCTTCGACGACTTAAAATCTGCCATCACAGAGGACGCATGTCTGAAATACTACGACGCCAGCACACCTCTGACACTGGAAGTAGATGCATCACAGAAAGGCCTTGGCATAGCACTGGTGCAGAACAACAGACCCATCGCATACTGATCAAAGACCCTGACCGACTGCCAATCCAGGTACAGCAACATTGAACGTGAAATGCTTGCAATTGTTTATGGAATGCAGAGATACCATACCTACCTGTATGGGAAGTCATTCACTGTGATTACAGACCACAAGCCACTTGTCATCATCTGCTCGAAACCACTGCATGCTGCACCACCCCGACTCCAGCTTATGCTGATCAAGACTCAAGGCTACAACTAGAGGTGAAGTACCGACCTGGCGCGGAAATGGTCCTGGCAGACACCCTCAGTCGACTCCCAAACCCGAGAACGACGGCGACATCGATGGATGCGGATAGACGGCATCGACACAGAGTTTGAAGATCCAGAGAGGCACACCATCGCCATTGTCAACTTTTCACCTGAAAAGCAAGACACTCTACGCAACCAAACTGCTGATGATCCAAAGCTCCATGCACTGACAGAACTCATTCAGCAGGGATGGCCTGAAAACATCAAAGACTTACCCAAAGATCTACGTCCATACTGGTCCTTCAGAGACGAGCTTGCCACGGAGTCCGGAGTCATCTTCAAGGGCAGACAGGTACTCATCCCCGACACCATGACTGCAGACATTCTCACACAATTACACATAGCACACCAAGGTATAGAGAAAACACATAGACTGGCAAGAGAAAGTGTCTATTGGATTAAAATGAATGACGACATCGAAAGAGTTTGCAGGTCATGCAGCGTATGTGCTGAACACCAAGACGCCAACCCAAAACAACCTCTTAAGCCACACGAGACAACATCCAGACCATGGCAGTCTATAGCCTCTGACCTGTTCGAAACCAACGGACGCCACTACCTATTGACTGTAGACAGATACTCAAAATACCCACTTGTTGATGAAATGCCCACTCCAGTATCCAGCCATGCAGTCACACAAAAGATGCAGTCTTACATGTCTCTGTTCGGACGACCAGGCGAAATCCTTACAGACAACGGACCACAGTACATGGGACAGACTTTCCAAGCATTTGTGAAAAGGTGGGGAATCACACATGTAACCAGTTCCCCCCACTACCCCAAAAGCAACGGCTTCATCGAAAGGCATGTCAGACACATCAAAAGCATCATCAAGAGGACACAGCAGAACAAAAGTGACCTCCACATTGCGTTGCTGCAAGTCAGAGCAACACCCATCGACAGCAAGCTGCCTTCACCTGCAGAGCTGCTCTTTGGAGGCCTGTCACCACTACTGCCAAGCCGCAGAACCAGGTAAAGAGCAACACCGTCAACACCTAGCCCACAGAGCAGCTGTGATGAAAGAACACCGACCGCAGCTGCGCAGAGAACTACCACCACTCCAGCCTGGACAGCACGTGACGGTGTGGAGCAAGGAGAGAAGGACATGGCACCCAGCAGTCGTCCAGCAGAAGTGTAAGGAGCCAAGGAGCTACATCGTCCGGACACCCAATGGACACATGCTGAGGCGCTGCAGGAGCCACCTGCGTGGAGCCTACAACACACACACCACACAGACACAACAACATGCTGTGAGGGGAACACACCCGGCAGTGCCACAAATGCTGGGTGAACGTCAAGAGGTCACAGTGAACAGACAGAGACTGCACCATCCTGTGAACCTGTAAGCAAACCACCAGACCCCAACACCCCTCAGCCAGTCCGTACACGCTTCGGAAGGGCTGTGCTCAAGCCAGTGCACTTCAAGGACTATGTCCAGTAACAAGTATAATGCACTCTTGCTCACTTTCAGAGACTAAATGTTAATATGTGTTTTCTAAATTGTTTAAAAATATGTTCCTCTTGTCATTTGACAGTGATTGCCAGATGTTTACAGCCTCGACTTAATCTGTTTACAACCTTGAATTACACGGTTCACAACTTTGCATTAATATGTTTACACCAGTATTGTGAGAGATATAGTAAGCCTTAAATGACATGTGAATTGAAATGTTCAGTCTATATAAGAACAAGTAACCATAACTAAATAATACAGTGCTGATGAAACATTTAATAGTAACCAGAGCTGAATTTTGTAAAATTAAATTAATGCAGTTCATGGCAATGTTTGCTACACAGCTATGCATCGGATCTTATTTTCTAGGATTGTCTCTGAAGCTAAACAAGGGGGATGTTGTGATATGTTGTTATGGGACTATATTACACTTACGCGGAGTAATCTATACTGTAACAGGGCCCGTGTAATAACACTGCATGTTCTGTGTTCTACGTCAGTCAGTACCTGAGTTAAAACAACGGCACTCCTCATCGTTGTGTACCTAATATACTCAATAACACATCAGTACTCCTCTAAAATATGGCATCAATGCACACACACATCACTTAGAATGATTGCCGAACAACGATATACAGCTTCTGTATATTCTGTGTTAGTGCGCGGCTGCGGCCGACGTGCTTGATGAATTTCTGCGCAAAAAGTAGTTCCCAGATAATTGTGATATATTCCTGTGAGATTATATGTCATCTAAATCAATTCTGAAATTTACCAGTAATAAAATTATAAAGATAAGTGACGTTTTAAGAGTGGCTGTAATAAATATTTAGGAAACCTAAATTTTTGGAGTATGGAGTTAAATTTGTCTCATTAATACGTGCAAATGCACAGAGGGTGATTTACAAATATCCTTTGATTTGTACACGTGCTTTGTGATCCACAAACACAAATTTCTGATTTGTAACTTGTGTGGGTTTTTAAAAATAAATGTTTATTTGTAAAACTGAAAATTCTGTTTGTGAAGGGTGATTCAGTATTGGTGGATCACCGAACACACACATTCATCACTTTGCTTAGTTACGCAATATTGAGACATTCTCAGCGCAAAACTGCAGTTGAGATCCACAAATATATCAGTCGCTATTCACATTATTGGCAGAATTATTGGGGGGGGGGAGCAGAGCTTGGCTCATTATTGGGGGGGGCCCCCCAAAGCCCCCCTTGGCACCGCCAGTGCCAGAGTCTTGATCCCCTTGAGAACACCCAAAACCGAATTGTGGTGACGGCCACAAACACACAACCATCCACACACAGAGGCCCATCCTTCACTGGATGAGGCCCATATGGGGGAAACCAGGGCCACTGGTGTCTGTGTGTCCTTATCTCCACTCAATGGATTTACCACCTACTTGGCATGATGTTTGCACCTAGTTTGCAGTCATGTGCACTATAATTTGAAAGGTGGTACATGAAATATACTATGAAATTTGACTTTCACACTTACTGACCCCTACTGGTTATATAAAGATTGTGACATCTACCAGCCCTGAATGAAGCTTCCCAAAAATTTCTACTTTTTCCAGAATTTGTGGAAATCACTTTTTTTTTTTTTTTTTTTTTTTTTTTTAGCATTTAACAGACACGGCTAGCAAACTAACATTTGGTGGTTAAAAAAAATGTTTTGGTGAAGGTAACAATATTATATTGATTGTGCTTGTATGTGCACACTGACACTATCTCAGTCTGTGAAGCCTTGGACTCCATTTCCTTTTTTTCTGAAGGAAGAACGTCTCTACTTCCTGTCTGAATGTAGGTGTTTATCTGACTTTCCAGTGGAGGTAGGTTCAGACTTGCATGGGACTGATGGGTGTTTCCCTTCATTCACCATCCACCCTGCAGCTATTCATTCCTTTGAGCTCACTTAAAGTGAGGTGAGGCAGTGGAACAATGTGCGGGAACTACAACAACAAAATATGGATTTCTTAAACTGACAGTCTGTTTTTCTGACAGGTAGCTCAAAGTGACTCTTATGGGAAAAGAAACATAATTCCAGCAAGATGTTCACATAAGTGTGAAGATCACGCGAGGGTTAGAGGACCACAGAGCATCTGCTTATCTGTTAAATAAACCAACTCAACTTCAAATGAAAGCTGTTTATCATGTTTTGGAGAAAACAGTGCCGCTAATGTGGAATTTTTGGCCATATTCCATACCAAGAATTCCATGTGAATATTTTCTTTCACAAATTAGTTTTGGAGAAAAGTTCAGTGATTTTCAGTCCATTTCCCGTGACAAGAAGTAACAACATAATAGAACTGTATTAATCTGTCTTGTCTACTGATTAAAACAAAACACAAACATCACATTTTGGCAAACGTCTCCACAGATATCCTTTATAGACTTCTGGGTTTGACAGAGAAATGCAGGATGAACTGTGGTAAGTGGCAACATGACACAAAACCATCAAAACAACTGTCCTGCTGCACTTTAGGGTGAATCTATGTATCATCTAATTCATCTGGAATTTATGAATTCCTTCTAGTCCAAAGATCTGAATCCTGGGATCATGTTATTTCATTAAATTCACACATCATTTCAGACTGGACCAAAAAAATATGTAACCAGACAATACTCAGGTAGTGTGAATGCTAGGTGGACCAGGTGCAGAGTCTATGACTGCTGTTAAGTGAATTCTGGTGTTCCTCAGGGATGTGTGCTGGTTCCTACTCTGTTACCTGCTTGCATAGACCCGGTTGGGTAGTGCTATGAAAACCACTGGCTTTGTGTTGAGGACCCCAGTGGCTATTTTGAAGATGAGGAATGGACCGGCTGTCTGCTTGGGTGGTTACTGTCCAGGAACCAGGGCAGTTCTATATTTGGTTCTGTAATTTAATTCATCCAGCAATCTTATGGCCCTCATCTGGGTTGCAAAGCAAGTTTGACTTAATATTTATTTTACCTTTTCCTCCAACCTGATTTGGATTAAATTACCATCAGTGTGGAACTAAGGACTTGGTCTATGACCTGATATTCACCCAATGTTGTCAACTCATATACCAGGACAAGTTGCTAAAACATCAAAACAAATTAAAGGTCCATTTCAGTGTCCAAATATATATGAACTTAACGATAGATGTTACAGCAGGGGGCAATAAACAAAAAATAACTAAATAAATAAATAAACCAGCTTTACCTGCAGCATCTTAAAATACAAGTGCCCCCATTTCTTACAAACAAACATTTTAACACAAACAGCACAATAACTGGAATACAACACATTAACAGCGTGACCTTTGTGTGTCAGTGTTTGGTTACTTATGTCTGGCAAAGTGCACATTGAGCGTGTTTGTACAATTAATCTGTCTCATTTTTATAAATGATTTTAAATAAATTTTTTTCCTTTTCCATCTATTCTACGAAGCATTTTGTTGCTTTTAATCGTAATTCAGAAATGAACTTCATGACATCCTGATTGAACAAACACACCAGTAAAATTCAGGCAATCAATGTTCAGCGTTAAAAAAAAAAAAAAAGAATATCCCTGATCATTTTGATAATTATTTGGAATCGTTTCAGTATGTGGCTGGGAAAGACAATTGGGATCCACATTTGTGGGCGGTTCTGTACCTCCACGATTCACTCCATGGGACTCTTCTTGTTCTCCTCAGTTTGGTTTTGATGAAGCACTGCTTCCTCTTCATCTTCTCTGCACCTTATATGTGAAGCAGCCAACAGTGTGTTTTTGAGGATCCTGCACACATGGAAGTGGTGCCCCTTCCTGACTGCTTCCTGTTCCTTTTTAATCAAGTGAGACAAATTGAAGACTGAAAAACACAATTGGAAATTTACTTGAAAACATTTTCCTACCTGATCGGTAAAAAAAAACGATTTCATTGTTAACAGCAATTATTTGAATAAATAAAGTTCAATGTTTTTCACCTTGTCAAACATTTTCAGTAAGTTACAGTAAATAGTGCCACATCAGGAAACTATCAAGTCAGAAGTGGCATAACTCAGGGATTGGTAATGGAGCCATTTTTATTTGCTTTATTCATAAATGATCTGAATCATCAGAAGTATTATTATTATTATTATACGTGGATAACACAAAAGAAAGTGTTTCCGAAAATATTAACTGATTAAGACGTACGGCAATTTCAAACAGGTCAAACAGTTTACGTCTTGTGCGAAAGGTGGTTGCTCAAATTTCACCAAAGTAAATGCAAAGTAATGAAAACAGGAAAAGCCTCACACTGACTGATCATGTTTCTTATTTCCAAAACTCTTCAACACCAACAGAAACTGTCAAAAGAAATTGATCTCGACAAGGAAATAAACTTTAGCGAGCACATCACTTCTAAAGTCACCAAAGCAAATCAAATGTTGGGTGTTAATGACTCATTTAATGACTGAAAACTTGACTTGATGTCATATTTAAAGTTTTAAATATGGAAAAAAAAAAAAAATCCTGTTGTATTGTTGTAACTCTTTGTCCAGCAGGCGGCGCTGGCGGTCAATCTCTCGTCTTCGGCGGCCACAGTGAGGCGCTGGTTGACCAGCGTTCTCAATATTTGGAGTTTAAACATTTTTAAATGATGAAAAATAATGTTTTCCTCCAGATAAATTTGGCCACAAAACAGTCTATGTTCTGCTGTTTGTCTCACTTCAGTCTCTTCCCAGATATCAAGCGAGAAAAGCTAAATTAACAATTTTTACGTGGCTCCATTTTAATGGTATATTTTACAAACTTTCCAGAGAGATTTTCAAAAAGAAGAAAAAAAAAAAGACTCGTGGAACTAACGACTCCAGCTGCACACCATGTTGTTCAGTGTAAAGTTTGCCGCACTGAGCACAAGCAGCATCACCAGTTTACTGCGCTCACTTTCAAAATAAAACGCATTTGGCGATTAATGACGCCTTCAAAATAAATCTACTAGTGATTGAACTTTTTTTTAATCTTAGGATTGTTTCATGTATCAGTGCATTATCTTTTTTAATGATACAGCTACTTTCTATTTATTATAATGTAATATTTTATTTTATAAAGTGTACAGTATTTGGAAACTTACATTTCTTTCATAATATTTGGTTGTCAAATTATTAACTTTCATATGAAATATACCCAGATTTTTTCCTGACTTATTTCCAACAAGATTCATGGTAAACTATGTTCACCGGCGGTTCTTCACTTTCTTTCTCCCTCGGCGTCGTCTTTGATGGTGTCACAGAACGTCAGGCTTCTTCATGCTGTTTTAATCCATGAGGCCCAAAATCTTAATTTGTTCCCAGACAAGGTAACTTTTGATCATATTGATAATGTAAGAGTGTAAATCCTTTACTTAAATACCAACAAACCAAATTATCATGGTGCTGAAGAAAACACCTTTTGTATGACTTCAACTGTAAAAAAGAGAACTTCAGCTGAACGTGAACAAAGCTGAAAGAGGCCGTTCTGAAAAAGGAGTGAACGTTTTGCTGTTACAAACATATATCAATATATCAATCAACATTTGTTTTCACAAGACATTATGACAACCAGTTTGGAAACCAGCGCTTTAGGGTTCAGGGGCCTCATGTACAAAGACTTGCGTTGACTTTCTACTAAACATTTGCGTACACCAAAACCCTGAATCAGCCGTAAACACAAATATATTCAGATGTATCAAAGTGTGCATAGGCATGAATCCACGCACGTTTGGTTTGTACATCCCAATAGAGGTGGGCGGATCGATCCTAATATCGATAATATCGATACCAACGCTGGTATTGATATTGAACGATTCTCGTGTAAAAAGATCGATACTCAAGCTTTTTCTCTCTCCTGCACGCACCGACTGCTGCGCACGCAAATTCATCAAAGTCTACTCTCTGTCTGTAAGAGCAGCGCTGCGCTGTGTCACACAACTCGGAGCAGCGCACCCTTGTATTGTGGTTTGTCAGCCCTCTACCTCAGGAGAGTTTGTTTTAAGTTGTGTTGAGTGATTTTTTTTTTTAATAAAATGTTGATTGTGATAATAAAGTATTTTGTTGTCATGTACAATGTTTGGCGAAATTCTATCCTAGGTCTTTTGGATCCTTTGGATCTATGACGCTTAAATATGAAAAGGTATCGGTATCGATATCGGCGATACTGGGCCTATATTTACTTGGTATCGGATCAATACCAAAATTCCCGGTATCGCCCACCTCTACATCCCAATGAGCGTGGAATTTAGCACACGTGCACACACACTAAACTCCTCCCTGACCAAGCCTCCATCTGAATATGCAAATGTATTCAAATCGTCTGGTTGTCGTGCTGATGGCATCGTAAGTGTGGAGTGTTGTGTGTTTGATGACAGCCACCATCCTCTGTGTTGTTGTGCATAAAGATGCCACAAGTGCCTAAAATGTAGGGGGCGCTGTTGTGTAGTTGGGATATAAACTAAATGCTCCAGTCTTCTTCCAGGTCACAAAATGCACATTCATGGAATCAAACTTAAATCTGAAGAAATCAAACTGAAAGTGATGCATCGTCTTTATTTATTTATGATGATGAAGCTCAAAAATCAGGAAATCTTTCTTCACGTCTGCAAACATCAGTTACTTAAAGTTCATCCGACACAGAAAGTCTGAGTTAAATCACTTCAAACATTCATATTTCTGGAGGTTCATCCTGCAGCATATTAAAAAAATAAAATAAAATTCTGCTTTTAAAGAGGTTTGAATGTTACGACATTCCTCTTATTAGTAAATGGCAAAATATTAGTATTTTCTCACGTTCTCATTAAAAGTAAGATTTGACAACATCTCAAGTTATCTCATTAAGATTTTTTAAACAGGAAAAAAGGATGTAATTCCTCAGATTTTTAACAATTTTATGTCACTTCCTAATGACAAAAATTAAACACAAATTTTTAATTGATGATTAAACATTGTATATAAGTGATCACATAAAAATTCTAAACTCATTAGAATGTGAGAATTTACAGATTTTTTTTTCTTCATCAGCATAAATTAAATGTTTTGATCAGGTGAGACGTCCTTTTCATAATCAGTAAGTTGGATTGTCACAGTACAAAACACGTTTAAATAAGTGACCGTTTATTGCTTTTCCATATGAAGCAGAAGCTCAAAGCGCTTTACAGTGATGCCACACACACACACACACACACTCACACACACACAGTGATGTCAGCGAGCTGCCATACAAGCTGCTCAACTGCACCCTGGGAGTAAATGGGGGATGAAGGACTTTGCTCAAGGACCTTTAGTGATTCTGCGGTCTAGCGGGGATTCAAACAGAGGATCTTGTCTCAAACCACCACTTTAACCTCTATGACTTCCCCAAAACATGCTTAAATAAGTATCACAGGTAAATACATTTATTTTGAAAAGATTATTAAATTCTCGGTCCATTCTTGTGAGTCAAACTTCATCTCGTTAGCATTTTTATTTGGGGGGAGTTGTAGAATATTAAGGTGTAGCCGCAGCAACAGCAAGTTGGTGTTTACTCAAACAAGCTGTGATTGACAAGGCAACATTGTTGCCATTATCTCCTCAAATTGGCATTTCTTTCACAGACTTAGTGAAGTTGTCCAGAGGGGGCGCTGTAGGACAGAGTTGTCCAATTTGCCCAAAAGAAGAAAGTGATCCTTTTTTTTCTTTTTTTTTAAGTAACTCTGCTCATTAGTTGCCCTCTGGTCATCAAACCTGTTGACAAATGATGGCACTTGACCCCTGACCCCTGACATGACCTCACTCGGAAAAGCTGTAAGAGATCAAACTGGTGCAAATAAGAGCAGGACAGTGCATGACGAAAATGTGCAACTTTGGTAATGTTGCTCATGACTGTGCATTCAAACATTTAAATTCAACTTTTACGACGGATGCTTTGTAATTGTATTTTTAACATTTTGTTCCATTTCAATTGCAGTTTTAATAAATGAACAAATAAACTTAACATGAAGTTTATTTGTCCGTTAAACTGGTTGTATGGATGTGAAAAGCTGGATTTAGTCCTCCATCCATTTTCTAAACCTGCTTAATCCAGTTAAGAGTCACAAGGGGTGGAGCCTAAATCTGACCATTATGTATTTCAAACAAAACCAGGTTATTTGCAGCCATTAATCTTTTGCTCAAGGGCATTTTGGTGATTTTCCTCTCTGAAAGGGAATAAAACAGACAGCCATCTGGTTACAAGTCCCCTCTCTAACATCTCCATCTGAGCTGATACACTAGTAGTGCAGCAGATAACAGAATATTTACAGAGGAATCATTCAAATGCTAATAGAAAATCAAATTCAGCAAAAATACTCCTTTGACATTACTCTAAAAAAAAAAAAAAAATTTGGCCACTTGAATTTTCAATAGGCGTCCAGGTTGTAATAATGTACAAATAATGAATGTTTGAGTTCAATGGTACGTTCCATCTTTCACAGAATTAAATATTTGTTCCACTGAAAGAATGTAAAAACATTCATTATTTGTTTTACATAATGTCGAAAACAGATCCTTAATTGTCATTTGATATTTTTTTAGTTTATAAACAGAAAAAGGGACTTATGTTTTGGTGTTCGTCACTGGTGCTTTAACGTCAGCAGTCTCTGTCAACGTGCAAAAAACAATTCTGACAATGTCGTCCTTCATGCCGTGGTTGTGCCGAATTCAGTACAGACTGCCGTCTCCTTTCCTCACTCCAGCAAAAAACTGCGTCAGAAATTTGTCCAGCTTTTCATCCTAACTTCATCCTCTTCATCCTAACAGTTCTTCATGCCTCCAGGCGGCTTTAGTAGTGGATTTGTTTTTTTGTTTGTGTGTGTGTGTTAGAAGAATTAGCAGCCTCAGTTAGCTCCTTCACATTGTTATCCACCAGGAAAACAAACTCCGCCATTTTAGCTAAACAACACCTCGTGTGAGCATGCGTGGTGGTTGGGGTGTGCAATAGTACATTTCATATAGTACCAAAATTGTACACTAAAAAGAACTATTGCACTGTAAATGAAACACAACAGCAAAATGGTACGAATAATCCATGGCCATGTGATATACAACCCACCATCAAATGGAAAGGAGCCACTCAGCCGTATATAATTTTGACTGTTGAGTGGTTGGTCTGCAAAATAAAAGGTCAAACAATGTCGACGTGCATTGGATTCTATGACATGACATATGCAGTGTGGGCACAGTTCTGATAACAGATTATTATCGAAATAATGTTTTCATTATCGGATTATCTTTTTAGATAACTTCAAAAAACATTATCGGACCAATTATCTTCAGATTAATTTTGTCCGATAACTTTTAGACCGATAAACAAAAACAAAGTAAACAAAGCTGAACAGCAACAAGCATTTTTATAATCAGTTCAGCACCTACCTGTCAAAAGTTTTGTAACAGATGTACAGTTCTATCCTCTACCAACAGAAGAGAGCTGCTTCTATGAACAGCGTCTCTATCCTCTGCAGACAAAGAAGTGATCACACACACACACACACCAACACACACACACACACACACACACACACACACACACACACACACCACACACACACACACACCACACACACACACACACACCACACACACACACACACACACACACACACACACCACACACACCACACACACACACACACACACACACACACACACAAAATCATTTCCTTTCACACCATACCAACAAGCTGGCAATATCACCCAAGTCATCCAGAGGCATACATTTTAACTTATGGTTCAAATTTTAACCAACTAATTTTGGACAAGTTATTTAAAATTACTGTCATGTCTGAAGTTTTATAAAGTGAAAAATATCAGATATATGTTTTAGTTGTAAAGTAATGTGCTAATTTTTAAGGTTTTGTGAGCACATGCTGTGCCCAGCAGTGCATTATGGGTAGGATAATGTAATCTCAGTACGTTCACGACAGGACAAATGCATTTCAGACACTCTGTTCAGGCTCCACAGACAACAGCATTAAACTCTAGTGCCTAAAACTCTTGTGAATATATTCTCTGGATTATAGACGTCGTTATTGTATTTGCGTTTGTTAAATTCCATGCATTTTAAATGTAGCAGACACGGATTATCTGGAATTTTGTTTCAAGGCCTCTACTGCCATCTACTGGCCAGTAGTGTTCATGACAGTATTCACCCTAAGTACTAAGCGTCTGGGCACCAGTAGATGGCAGTGTTCTATTTATTTTGACCCCGGTTATATCAGATGATTGTCAAATCAACTTTTGGCTTTGCAAATGGCTTTTTTTTTTTTTCTTTTTTTTTACAAATTAAGTTTAAAAACAAAACAAAACAACAGCAAAAAAAAAAAAAAAAAAAAATTACAAGACAGCTCTGCTGTGTTTGCACAGGCACAGCACGAGCGGTTGGATGCTTGTAACTTTTCAGCAGCAGGATAACCTCACGACTGGCCGACCAGAATAATATCAAACAGGTTTATCAGGAATAGTGGACAAAAATGTCTGGACACAATTGCAGGACCTCAACAACGTAGCTATGGTTTGCAAAGGCGTTTACTGAAGGATTCAGTGGGTTCCGGTACACGGCAAGGCAGTCCAAAACAAGCAAACAGATCAAAAACATCAGGCTTAAGACGTGGTCAATACAAACAGGCAGGTGGTCGAAACACAACGTGGTAGCAGGAACTTGGAGACATGGAATACAAGCTGGAAGCGAAGGCACAAGGTTGCAACGATCTGGCGAAGGAGTAGTGGCACCAGTGGGACATTAAATACACCCAGGTATGAGATGCAGCTAGAAACAGTGTATGGAAAGATCCAGAACTGGGTGTGGCCAAAACCAAGTGCAACGCCCACCACCAAGCACCAAGAGACACAGACAAGAGAGATAGGGACAGAAAAAGAGCAGGCAAGAAAAAACCCAGCACCGAGAAAACCATAAAAACCTAAAGCACAGGTACAAAGCATGACAGGACCCCCCCTCTAAGGGCCGACCCCTGACGGCCCAGGGGAACCAGGATGCTGAGCATGAAAGTCCGCGATAAGGTCCAGGTCCAGAATGAAACGGGAGGAGATCCAGGACCGTTCCTCAGGCCCATACCCCTCCCAGTCCACCAGGTACTGCACCCCCTCCCACGCTGCCAAGATCCCAGGAGGCACCAAACAGAGAAGACCGGCCCCCCACCCACACAAAGGGGGGAGGCGGGGGAACGGCCGGAGGGCACGAAGGGCTAGTGTGGACAGGCTTCACATGGCTAACGTGGAAGGTGGGGTGCACCTTCATGGACCTAGGCAAAAGCAGATGGACCGAAACAGGGTTAATCACTTTAGAGATGGGGAATGTGAGCTTTCTGGGGAGGCCACGGATGGACAGGTGGCGAGTGGAGAGCCAGACTTTCTGACCTGGGGTGTAGGCTGGTGCCGGAGACCTCTTCCTATCGGCTGTGGTCTTATAGGCCATAGACGAACGTTGCAAAGCCCGACGAGCCCACTCCCAGGTTCATCGGCAGCGAAGGATGAGGGACAAGGCAGAGGGCACCCAGGAGGTCAAGTCTGTGGGAGGAAACAAAGACGGCTGAAATCCATGTGACACGTGAAATGGGGAGTAGCCTGTGGATGCAGATGGTTAGCAGTTATGTGCTAGCTCAATCCACACTAACTGTGAGGCCCAGGTGGCCGCATGCTGAGAAGCCAGGATATGCAGGCCCTTTTCCAACTCTTGATTAACTCTTTCAGTTTGACCGTTGGCTTGTGGGTGGTGTCCTGAGGTTAGGCTGGAGGTGACCCCCAGCAGGCGACAGAACTCCTTCCAAAACCGAGAGATGAATTGAGGCCCTCGATCCGAGACTATGTCCTGTGGGATACCATGCAGTCTAAAAACGTTAGTCAACAAAACCTCAGCAGTCCCTTTGGCAGTAGGTAGTCCTGGCAAGGGTACGAAATGGGCCATTTTAGAGAGACGATCCACAACCGTTAATATTACTGTGTACCCCTTAGAGGGCAGGAGGCCTGTGACAAAGTCAAGGAAATGTGAGACCAAGGTCTCGTAGGAATGGACAAAGGCAGTAATTTACCGGATGGTGAGTGTGTGGAGGATTTATGCATAGCACAGGTCTGGCAGGCCTTGACGTAATCTGTGATATCGGAAAGCAGGCAGGGCCACCAAAACCTCTCCTGAACAATGCGCAAAGTATTTTTGATACTTGGGTGGCAAGCAAACCGGCTATCGTGTCACCAGCGTATAACTTCCCTCCTTAGGGACGCAGGTACAAATTAGTTTCCCTTAGGGCACCCTGGAGGAACGGGTACGTCACATACAGCCGAACGAACCTTAGACTCAATATCCCAGGTGATGGCAGAAACAAAACAACACTCTGGAAGGAACAGAACATGCCGCATGTATGTTTCTTCATCTGGAGAAAAAAAAATCAGGATATCGTCCAGATAAACAAATACAAACTTAATTAGATACTCGCGCCAAGACATAACCAAATTCTGAACCACGGCAGGTGCGTTTGTTAACCCGAAGGGCATGACAAGGTACTCATAGTGGCCTGTTGGGGTATTGGATGCCGTTTCCATTCATCCCCTTGCTTAATACGTACTAAATGGTATGCGTTACGTAAGTCAAGCTTGGTAAGATTGTCGTGCCTCTAGTAGTTCAAACGCAGTGGTGATAAGAGGCAGGGGATAACGGTTCTTGACAGTAACATCATTAAGGCTGCGATAGTCTATGCATGGACAGAGTGACTTGTCTTTCTTTTCCACAAAGAAGAAACCCTGCCCCTTGCTGGGCGAAGACGAGGGTCGAATCAAACCTGCCTCTAAAGATTCCTGGATATACTCATTCATGCGATGTGTTCTGGAGCAGACAGAGAAAACAGTTTCCTCGTGGAAGACTGGTACCGGGAAGTAGCTCAATGGCAATCGTAAGGACGATGCGGAGGTAGTAATTAGCCTTGGTTTTACTAAAAACCTCTGCAAGGTCATGATAACACAACGGAACTCCAGTGAGGTCGGAAGTAGATGTTAAGACTGATTTAGCGTAACTGATTAGGCACCAGACCTGCGCAGTCGGGTCCCCAGGAACTAATTTGTCCGTGGACCAATTTAATTGAGGACAATGCATCTTTAACCAGGGGTGCCCCAAAATAGCCGAATGAGTCATTTTGTCAAATATGTGGAAAATTTATCATCTCAGAGTGATTTTCTGCAATAATCAGCCGGACTGACTCAGTGCAATGGGTGATACGACCGAGCTCACGGCCGTCCACAGCATGCATCACCAGAGGATGTGGGAGACGGTTTAATTTAAGATGTAGGGACCTGGCGAAAGAAGACTGCATCAAATTAGCGTCTGAGCCAGAGTCAATAAACACTGGCACCATACAGGATGATGCTCTGAGATAAACCTGGCTGTGATTACGTTTTCAGGAGTTACTGAAGAAATGGGAATTCTGACTCACCCGCAAGTACCGGTTGTGACCGCACGAGGGCACCCCTGGATTGACATTCAGTGACCACATGTCCAGCCCGCCCACAGTAAAAACAAAGGCCCAGGTCTTTGCGTCACTGCCGTTCCTTAGCAGTTAGCCGGGCGCATTCCGACTGCGTGGGCTCTTCCATGGAAGAACGTGGAGGGCTGCAGCCAGGGGGAGGGGACCCGGTGTGGCGAGCTGGAGTCGTCTCGGTGCGCTGAGTCGGAAGGCGTGCATCGCGTTGAGACTGGTCCGCCAGCCGGCGGTCGGTGCGGATGGCGAGTGCAATGAGTTCGTCCAAATTTTCCGGAAGGTTAATGGCAACGAGTTTGTTCTGGATCTGGTCAGAGAGCATGCAGAAAAACACATCCTGGAGTGCCGCCGAGTTTCATTCACTCTTTACTGCCAGGATGCGGAAGTCGATGGCGTAGTCAGCGACTCGTCTGCTTCCCTGCTGGAGCCACATGAGGGAACGGGCCGCCTCACGTCCTGGTGATGTGTGCTGAAAAACTTGGAGAAAAGCAGTCTTGAACACCAGGAGGGAGTCACACGCTGGTGACTGCCTGCTCCACTCTGCCGAGGCCCACGCTGCCGCCCGGCCGGTTAGGTGAGTAATGATGAATGCTATCTTCGTCCGATCGGACGGAAACATTGCTGACATTAACTCAAAGTGACGTTCACATTGGGTGAGAAAAGGTGTAGCGTCTCCAGATTCCCCGGAGAAACGCTCAGGTCGAGACAGCTGATTACAAAAAATTGGAGTAGCTGTAGGTGTCGGCGGGGCAGCACTCGCTCCCGGAAGTGGTTGATTGTTAATGGTGGGGAACGAGTCAGAAGAGGCCTGATGTGTCACAGCAGCTACAAGCTGATCGATCTGTGAACTTACAGAGGTCATGAAAGCGTCTTGCCGTTCAGCGAGGTCGCTGATGCCAGAACTCAGGACTCTGAGGCGATTTTCCTGTTCTGCTAGCTGGCGGCTATGATCACGAACCGCTAGCTGGTATGTGTTTGAGTCCACTGTGTCCATTGTTGGCCAGATCGTTCTATCAGGAATAGCGGACAGAAATGTCTGGACACAATTGCAGGACTCAACAACGTAGCTATGGTTCGCAAAGGTGTTTACTGAAGGATTCAGGCAGGTAGTCGAAACACAACGTGGTAGCAGGACCTGGAGACATGGAATACAAGGCTGGAAGCGAAGGCACAAGGCGCAACGATCTGGCGAAGGAGGAGTGCCACCAGTGGGACATAAATACACCCAGGTAATGAGATGCCGATAGAAACAGGTGTATGGAAAGATCCAGAACTGAGTGTGGCCAAAACCGAGTGCAAAGCCCACCACCAAGCACCAAGAGACACAGACAAGAGAGATAGAAAAAGAGCAGGCAGGAAGAAACCCAGCACCGAGAAAACCATAAAAACCTAAAGCACGGGTACAAAGCATGACAGGTTTGATTTTCATTCGACCATACGATCGGTGATCAGGAGGTGGTTGTGAGATGTGAACGCAGCTTGTTACTCCATGTACACTACACGATGCAGGACACGTGATTAACCTGAAACTCGGTCCAAAAAATTCTCACACGAATGAAAAAATCATCTGAAAAAGGGCCAAAACTCACACAGTGTAAAGCCAACATTTATGTAGACAGTATTGAGTGCACGTTTTACAACGTCATAAAACGTGCGCACGGCAGTAATAAATTGAGCGCACATTCTCTCCACATGCAAAACATTTAGCGATGATACTTCCAGGGCTCCATAAAAATGCCTGTTTTTACAAATAAAAAATGGAATATTTTACAAAAACACATTTATCTATAAACACCAACACACGACAGACGTCACATTAACGTGTTGGTTTACATAATGAATGACTGAACCAATCAGTGTTTAGCAGAGGCACTTTTACCCAAAATCCTTTGCAATCTGTCTGCGTTTGTTACAAAACCTCAGAATTAGTGCATTATTCAACATTAAAAGGTATATGTTATATTTTAACTTTGTACAAATGACAGAATTGACATTAATGGAGTTATTCTATCGGTATTAATGTTATTGATAAATCAAAACCATAACTCAGCATGACTTTATTTTCCAAGACCTCCGCCTGACCGGAGTGTTGTGATTGGTAGAGAGCTGGGCTTTATGGTTGCTTTCAGAGTGCCTCTGTGCTGGAAGCTGTATAGTAAACAAGAACATCCAGAAGGGGGCAAGATGTTCAAAGACAAAAGTGTGGCCTGTTTGGCTCTGTTGTCACTTTTAATTCTAATAGAAGTTATTATGGCGTTAAAACTCAAATTCGTAGTTGCAAATGTACCAGAGACAATATTGGAATTTATCAGTTATCTGTAACTTCCGATACATTTTTGGGTGGTTTATCGTTTTATCTTTATCAAAGATAACTTTTCAGTTATCTGATTATCTGTTATCGAAGTTAATGTTTTGGTTATCTGTGCCCACCACTGGACATATGTTACCTTGTAACATGTTAACTAAGCATGACACATGGTGCAATCTTTTCCTTTTTAAATGGCTATTAACTCAACCAATAATTTGTGTTACTTTGATCACAATTTAAGCAACTTTAACTTTTGACCCCTGTACAAACTGAAATTGTCCTTTGTCACCATTCTTGTTTTTACCCCATAACATTAAGTCACAGACAGTCCAAACTAAACCTTTTTGGAATCTTTGTAATCAGTCAAATAATTTGGTATCATTTTCAATATGATTGGAGAATTTTTAAATTTTGACACCTATGTAAATCTTCAATTGACCCCGACCTTGCTACCTATTGAAAATTCAAGTGGCCAGTATTTTTTTTTCTATTCAAAAGAGTAATGTCTAAGGAGTATTCATGCCAGTTTTGATGCTTGTTTCCAGAAATGAATGATTGTTATAGTTATCTGCTCCACTATACTAGAGGTAACAAGTTTACTTATGTAAAACTATAATCCAAATGGATGGAACTTAAAATACATTAAATCTTACAATCCAAACGTTTTTCTTTTCTTGTATATTTTTTACTTTCTTCCTGACTGTCCGAGGGGCCGCCTGCCTGATCTGAATGTGTTCTAGGCTCCCCACCGTTACGGTTTCAACGTGTTCTCATGTTCTGTGGTGTGGTTACAGTGACATGCCCACATTCACCCATCATCACAAACTCCGCCTCCCATACACACTGCCGTATTGGTTAATAACCGCAGGTGGTGCAACGGGACGACAACGATGTGTCGATCGCAACCAGCTGTCGATCTTACATCGGCACCGCCACGTTCCAAAAACCAGCTAATTGACTTCAAAAGGAACAACTGTCACCCAAAAAAAAAAAAAAAGATGTGAAAATTAATTCACGGGTCGATTTCTCTAAATCCTCTGAAGGAGATGTGTTGATTTGTAACCGCTGACACATGGTGCACACACTAACGTTTTATATTTTAGCATTTTCCAGATTTTTTTTTTTTTTGAGGAAAAGCGCAGCAGCAGGGTGTTGCGTGATGTCACTGCGTCAAACAGTTGTCATGGTTTCCGCCAGCCCAGAGGAGTGATGGCGGCGCTGGTGTCAGAGGAAGATTCGCTGCTCTCTGACTGGGCGGGCAGAGCGGGTTTCTTCCTGTCCTTCTCCTCGCTGTCCGAGTCGTCCACAGTCAGGATGAGCGACGTGGACTTCCTGTAGGAGGAAACGCACAGTCGCAGGAAGTGACTTTTTTATTTATTTATTTTTTTGAAGGAGCAGAGGTCAGCGCTCTAAGTGCTACTCTGGTTCTCATGGCAACGCCGTTACCTGTCTCCACTCTGTGTGATGAGTCTCCTGCACGTCTCCATCTGAACGTCCAGGCCTCGCTTCATGGAGCACATTTCCATGTATTCGTGTAGGTGACGGTTCATGTCACTCTTTGCTGTAGCCAGTTCCAGCTGAGACAAAACAACACACACAGAGCCGTCACAGAGTCTTGATGGCTTCCCTCACTTTTCATTTTTAAGGACTACCTGCTGTTCAGATTTATTAAGGACTGATTTAAGTGAACTCCAAATAAATGTTATTATGTCCATTGCCTCATTTTCTAAAGGCAGCTGGCTGAAAAAGCGATAATTTAGTGCATTATATTAAAAATGATGAACAATTTGTAGTTATACTGAACAAAAGTGTTTCATATCTAAGAGCCCCATTTTGTTTTTGTTTTTTTGTTTTGTTATATTTTTTCTCTTTTAGGCCATAAAATAAAAACACATTAAAACTCAAGCTGATGTAACAACAGGGCAGGTCTATGGTAACGGAATAACAATGACAGCAAAATATGGCCATATTTTTCCATTACTGTAGAATTTCCAACTACTTTTTATAGGCATTGCAAACAAAAGACCAAATACATACATATATATATATATATATATATATATATATATATATATATATATATATATATATATATATATATATATATATATATATATATATATATACATATATATATATATATATATATACACACACACACACACATACTAGAACTTCTGATTTTATTTATTTATTTTTTGGCCATTTTTCAGAGAATATAAATGACAACACACAAAAAAAAATCCACCCATGGTTAGTGGTTGTGTGAAGCCATTTTTTGTCAAACTACTGTGTTTTCACAATGACAACAGAAACTAACCAAATGACCCTGATCAAAATTTTACATACCCTGGTGATTTTGGCATGATAACATGCACACAAGCTGACACAAACGGGTTTGAATGGCTATTAAAGGTAACCATCCTCACCTGTGATCTGTTTGTAATCAGTGTGTGTATATAAAAGGTCAGTGAGTTTCTGGCCTCGTGACAGACCCTTGCATCATTCATCCAGTGCTGCACTGACTTTGAATGGTCAAAGAAAAGGTCACTGAATTGTACAAAACAGGAAAGCAATAAAAAGATATCCAAGGGACAGAGAATGTTCAAACTCAAATTGAGAAGTGGAAAATCAGGGATGCTGTTGGAACCAAACCACAGTCAGGTAGACCAACAAAAAATTCAACTGCCAGGAAAATTGTTGGGGATGCAAAAAAAAAAAAAAAAAAAACTATAAATAACTTCAGCTGAACTATAGGTCTAACTGAAAAAAGTGGTGTGATTGTTTCAAGGTGCACAATAAGGAGGGACTTGAAGAAAAATGGGCTACACGTTCGAGTCGCAAAAATAAAGGCATTACTACGCAAATGCCACAAAGTATCCCGCTTACAATATGCGAAACAGCACAGAGAACAAAGTCATTTAGAGTGATGAGAACAAAATTGGTACTTTTTGGCCACAACCATAAAGGCTACATTTGAAGAGGAATCAACAAGGCCTATGATGAAAGGTACACCCTTCCTACTATGAAACACAGAGGTGGATTGTTGATGTTTTGGGCATGTGTGAGCTACAAAGGCACAGGATGAATGCAGCATGTTATCAGAAAATACTGGAAGAAAATATGTACTCATCAGCCCAGAAGCTACGCATGGGACGTACTTGGATGTTCCAACATGACAACGATCCAAAGCACAAGGCCAAGTTCACCTGTCATTACTACAGCTGAATAAAGTGAAGGTTCTGGAGTGGCCATCTCAGTCTCCTGACCTCAGTTTCATTGAGGCATTCTGGGAGATCTCAAATGTGCAGTTCATGCAAGACAGTCCAGGAATTTACAGGAACTGGAGGCTTTTTGCAAAGAAGAATAGTGTTAAGGATTTTATATATATATATATGTTATCACTGTTAAACATTTGTACCTTTTGTCTTCTTTCTGATGAGAACGGTGTTGTGCTGTTTGCACCTAACCCCGAGAATGTATGTGTTATTCAACCTTGTTTTAGCATGCTGGGGTCAATCTGAACTGGGAATGAGAAGCTGGATGTACTTATTATTATTATTACACAACTTGTTTTCGTAGCCGCTAACGACTGGGAGTAAAAGAACTGAAGGTTGAATTTTGACTGATTATGATGTGATGCTTAGTGTTCCAGGCAGATGCAGAACAGCTGATAACTGCGAACGAGATGTGCTGACCTTCGACGATAAGAGTAAAAGAAAGAAACTGTTTTTGCTTACAGCTGCACTTATTGACGTGTGTGTTTATGTTACGGGAAGAAACTTGTCTTGCGTCATTCCCCCACCCTTAGGACAAGTTTTTGTTTATGTGATGAGGGATTCACTAATAAAAAGAGCGAAGCGCAGGCCAGACTTTAGTGTAGCTTTGGTGTACAGCCTGGCCGCACTCCGCGCGTGATTAATTTGACTTTCTGTCTCACTGGTGTTTCTTGACTCTGTTTGTCTTATCAAAGGTTTTAAGAATGTTTGGAGGAGAAAATACCCAACAAATGGGCAGCTTTACCATCAGAGAAAATGAAGAGCCTCGTCCACAACTACCACAAAAGACTCCAAGCTGTCATTGACGTTAAAGGGGGCAATACACAGTATTAAGACCCCTTCACACATAGTACGAATGTGGTCAAATTGCACATGAATTGCGCATGAAGCAGGAATCAGTAAAATACTCATCAGTAAAATCTTAGCTGCCTCCAATGCCTCGTACACCTGTTGCTACAACTATTTGCGCACACCAGCTCACCTGCCCTGTGAGAGCCCATTCGATCCCTCTCGCGGCAGGTGTAGGCCAAATTCCAGGTGACACACACGAACATCTACACCGTTCACTTGGCACTTACAATATGTGTAGCCATTAGCGCTGTCAGCATGAAAACAATCAGCTTTCAAGCTGGCGGTGAAATTTTTTAAGTGCCCCCACGTACGCATGTGGCGTGCTCCCCCCACAACACTTATGCGTGTTTCACTCGCTCCCCCCAACACATGGCGTGGGTGTGTGCCCCCCCGCAGGTGAAGCGCCTCTCATGTGATCACAGAGTGACACCTTGGTCTGTGTGGTGAATGGACGGGGGCGTGGCTGGTTGCCAACAGCTGTTGAGACAGCTGGACGTGATAGCTGCAGAACACGTACCGTGTTTTGACGGACATGTGTGTGTGTGTGTGTGTGTGTGTGTGCGCGCGCGCTTACTGTCCTCATGTGGAAATACATAAACACATATATCATTTTGGGACAGGCTGGAGAAATGGACTGTCAGTGGACACGCAGCAGGTGATCTGAATGTCACGTCTGTCTGACAGGACGCATGTGGGCCCAGCCCGAAACGTGTGTCCTGTGAGCAGCACAGGACTATATGACAAGCCAACAGTGCGACAAAAACGCCACTTTCACTCACGCATCAGCAGAAATACACTGTAACAAATGCTGTTTGGCCACCGCTTTTTTCTCTTTTTTAAAACATACGTTCATCTGCTTGTTGACTGTAGCCATTTCACACTCCTGTTATATAAGACAGTGATTGTAGCACAGTGGTAAAATTTCCGTCTGGTGATCAGAGCTTTTGTAAATTGCAGGTTCGAATCCTGTGAGTGGCATTTATTTTTTAATTAACCAGGGTTATTTAACCACAGGGTTCTGTATTGCGTCCCCTTTTAATTATTATTTACACTCAACAAAAATCTAAACGCAACACTTTTGGTTTTGCTCCCATTTTGTATGAGATGAACTCAAAGATCTAAAACTTTTTCCACATACACAATATCACCATTTCCCTCAAATATTGTTCACAAACCAGTCTAAATCTGTGATAGTGAGCACTTCTCCTTTGCTGAGATAATCCATCCCACCTCACAGGTGTGCCATATCAAGATGCTGATTAGACACCATGATTAGTGCACAGGTGTGCCTTAGACTGTCCACAATAAATAGGACGGAAATAGGACGCTGGCAATCGGGAACTCCTGGCGGTGAAAGAGGCCCTAGAGGAGTGGAGACACTTGCTGGAGGGAGCTGTGGTCCCATTTATTGTTCTCACTGACCATTGGAACCTGGAATACATCCAGACCGCCAAGCGTCTGAACCCCAGGCAAGCCCGTTGGTCACTGTTTTTCGGTCAATTCAATTTCAAGATAACCTACCGCCCCGGGACGAAGAACCAGAGGTCTGACGCACTGTCCCGGGTGCATGAAGATGAAGTTGGACCAAAGCTGTCGGATCCACCCGATATCATCCTGCCGGAGTGCACTGTCATCGCCACCCTCACGTGTGACGTCGAGGAAGTGGTCAGGGAGGCCCTGACCCGACATCCTGATCCCGGCGGTGGACCTCCAAACCGACCGTACGTCCCACTAGATGCTTGGACTGCAGTTTTGGACTTCTGTCACGGTTCCAAGCTCTCCTGCCATCCAGGGGTGCGCAGAACCGTGGCAGTGGTCCGGCAGCGGTTCTGGTGGGCGTCAGTTGAAGCCGAGACCCGGGATTATGTCCGGGCCTGCACGACCTGTGCCAGGGGCAAGGCCGAACATAAACCCGAAAGAGGACTCCTCCAGCCGCTTCCTGTGCCTCATCGCCCCTGGTCCCACATCGGCCTGGACTTCATCACGGGCCTCCCTCCGTCCCAGGGAATGACTACCATCCTGACGATAGTGGACTGGTTTTCCAAGGCGGCCCACTTCGTGGCCCTCCCGACGCTCCAGGAGACCGCAGACCTCCTGGTCCACCACGTCGTGCGTCTGCATGGTATCCCAGCGAACATAGTCTCGGATTGTGGTCCCCAGTTCTCCACGCAAGTCTGGAGGAGTTTCTGTAGGGAACTGGGGGCCACCGTGAGCCTGTCGTCCGGGTACCACCCCCAGACCAACGGCCAAGCAGAGCGGGCAAACCAAGATCTGGAACAGGCCCTGAGGTGTGTTACCTCTGCGCACCCGATGGCCTGGAGTCAACATCTGGCCTGGATCGAGTACGCCCATAACAGCCAGATCTTTTCAGCGACCGGCCTCTCCCCCTTCAAAATCTGCTTGGGGTACCAGCCCCCATTGTTGCCAGCAGTAGAGGGAGAGGTCGAGGTTCCCTCGGTCCAGGCCCATCTCAGGAGATGCCGTCGGGTGTGGAAGACAGCCCGCTCTGCTCTCCTGAAGGCCCAGACGCAGGCGAAGAGCCATGCGGATCGCTGACGAGCCCCGGCCCCAGCTTACCAGCTCGGGCAGGAGGTGTGGCTCTCAACCAAGAACATCCCTCTGCAAACGGACTCACCAAAGCTTAAAGACCGGTACATTGGAACCTTTCCCATCACCAAGATCATCAGTCCCGCCGCAGTGAAGCTCCAACTCCCAGCTTCACTGTGGATACATCCGGTTTTCCACGTTTCAAAGATCAAACCACACCACACCTCAGACCTCTGCCCCCCCGGACCAATGCCGCCTCCTGTCCGCATCATTGACGGCGAGCCGGCCTTGACAGTAAGGAAGCTGCTGGACGTACGTCGGAAGGGTCGGGGCTTCCAGTATCTGGTGGACTGGGAGGGTTATGGACCAGAAGAGCGAGTGCTCCTGGACGAATTTCTGACGTGATTTTTTTTCACTGCACTGAGGAAGTACACAGTCTTTTTTGGGGGGGCGGGGAGTACACAAAGTTGGTGCACAACATCACTGACGACATCATCAGAATTATTTTTGGACTCCTATTTAAAGTTCATGTTGGATTGTTGACGTCAGAGCAGCAGTGATGCACCGAAGATGGATAAATTTCTGAGGTGATTTTTTGCTGGAGTGAGGAGGGACACAAAGTCTTTTTCTTTTTTGAAGTACAACTGGTGTCCGCGAATAGCTGTAGCGACAGGTGCACGAGGCAATTTTTCAGGAATTGAATGCAATTACTCCTTCATGCGCTAGTCAGCTTCAATCATGTTATGTGTGAAGGGGCCCCTAAGGCATATACAATAATGAGTGCACAATCACAGTGAAGTGACAAATAGGTGATCAAACAACATGCCTCATGCAGAATTGGACAATCTTAAAATCAAACCTCGCACATAATGATTTATTACACACTCAGGATTGAAGATACTTTAAAATTTTTTTACTAACATTCTATGCTTTAATATGCTGTTATGATGTAATGCAAAGAGCAAGAATTTTAGCTGAGGAAGCTTCTGCCATTAGAAGCGAAACGTCTTCGCGTCAAGCAACACAGTCCAGTTGAAGATTCAAGCTTCTCTACACACACTCGCACACACACACTGATATTTTTTTATTTTTTTATTTTTTACACATTTGTGGATCTGGTTACATACACACGGATAGAAATACACACAGATTTTTGCTTTTACACATTTGTGGATCTGGTTACACACACACACACACACACACAGAAACGCACATTTGCAAATACTTTTGCTACAATAATTGCCCCACAACTGCAATTCTGCATTTTGCATCCCCAGTTATCCATCTTCATGATGAAGTGGTATAGAGGAGGATTTTCTTAAAAAGAAGACCTGAATGTTTAGCTACTAATTGCCAGAAGGTACATCTGAGATGCAAGCCTGGATTTGATCTGTTTTGGTGAAAGAATATCCTTCTCCGCTCCACTCCACTATGACGCTAAGAGTGGTGATGCAAAATCTGCACTGTGCACAATTTCTCCAGTCACAGCCACATAAACCTATAATATCTTCTGGGTTGTCTGGGTGTCTTGGTGGCTTTCCTCACTCTTCTGCTTCTTGCACAGTCACTCAGTTTTTGAGAACTGTCTACTCCATGCAGATTTACCATAGTGTGCCATACTGTTTATATTTCTTTGTAATTGATGTAAATAAAGTCCAAGAAATATTCAGTGGCAGCTTCACCATCAGAGAGCCTCGTCCACAACTACCACAAAAGACTCCAAGCTGTCGTTGACATTAAAGGGGCAATACACAGTATTAAGAACAGGAGTATGTAAACTTTTGATCAGGGTCATTTGGGCAAGGGCGCAATTTAGAATATAAATTGGGGGGGACAAAGTGCGAGTCCCGCAGGGCCGAAACCCATAGGCCGGGGGTCTTGTAGCCGCTTTAGGCCCCCAGAAGCCAACGGTTTCTAGATAAGCTCAGATGCATTCTGAGCATCCAGAACAGTAATTTTAATGTTTTGAGAAGACTATAAAGTGGACACCATTTGACTTATGCAATTTGAAACTGTGGATATAAGTACTTTATTCTGAGAATAGCCAGCACTGATTTTATTAACATCCTGGTGTAAATAAGGTATCGCCACATGTGTAGAACTCAAAAAGAAGGATAGGTTGTTTTCATTAAAAAAATCAACTGCAATGTGGTAAAATGTATTCATAAATATGAAAGAACAGGCTCTTCATAATTATTAACTATTGCATACTGTATTTTTTTTCTCAAGATTTGTTTTTGCATAAGTTTGAAAAAACAACAGATCATAAGTTTAGGATAAATTACTTATCATGAATTTAATTTTCGAAGTGGCACTAACGATAACACTCATACTGAACATAATTTCGCTTACATAGACTGATTTTGGAGATCAAGCAATAATTGCAGATGGGCTTTCTGAGGTCCCAGATAGCTTTTCTGATTTCCTTTTCTAACTTTCAGAATCTAGTAAATTAGCATATGGTCCATTGATACTTATGTGTAGACACTAGTCCCTAGAAGCAACTATTTTTGGTTTCAAATCTGGGAAAATGCAGTCCCAGAAAATTCCAAATGTGACAAACAAGAAACAGGTGTTGTAAACAAGTCAATGCTGCTAAAAATACAAACTTGCAGAAACAAAGATACTATTCTGACAACGTTTTGCACATAAGACTGACATAGCATGTTTCAAGTACACACATAGATGTCAGAAGGTGGGGGGGGCATACCATATTCTGTCCCCCCTGGTTGAAAAGGTCCCCCACTAAATTGCGCCCATGCATTTGGGTAGTATCTGTTGTCATTATTATTTAAAAAGGGTAAACACAATTGTTTGACAGTAAGTGGCTTCACACAACCACTAACCATGAGTCAGTGGTGGGCACATTTCTGCTAATCCGCTAACCGCTAATTAGCGAAGGTAACTTTTTCATTAGCGGATCAGCTTTTCAGCTAATACTGAAAACCATCAGCAGACCAATTCGCTTCCACTAAATTGAGTTCCGCTAACTTTCAGTACACTAACATTATTTTGTTGGTATCGTGAGTAAAGCTTAACAATACATTTGTAAACCCTAAAATGTATACATATTAGTTCCTGTCTGTTGTGTGTTTTGCAACAGTCAGGCAGCCATGAGGAGCTCCTCCCTCCCCCAGCAGAAAGGGCACGGGGCAGCTCCCGGCTGCTGCAAAAAAATGTCTTTTCACACACAACGACACAGACAGTGGCAGAAAAGATCAAACGCAAAGTACTTTTCACTCACAGTCACAACATAACTCTTTACCAGTGATGCACTGAGCTTTACAAAGACATTTTTATGTTTTTTCTCCTTTATTTAGAATTCTGAGATGAATCGCTCCGTATCTGCTCGCTAAAAACAGCTGATCCTCCGCGACGCGTCAACAACTAAATACTATTTTCCACTCAAATGCACCTAAACTCTCTTTCTGAGGACCACATGATGTGAAAACACAATAAAACTTTCTTACCTGTAAATCTGGTCATGTTTTCTGCATAAATAAATGTTATCCATTCTTTGTGCTCAAACACCAAAGCAGGGGTGAATCCAGATAGAATGGGGGCGTGGGGCAGGGATGTGCCCCCCCACAACACCCCTAGATTAAAGGTTCAGTTTTGAAGCCTTTTTTTTTTTTACTACAACTACTAATACTACTTATAATAATAATAATAATTTCGACAGGTAAAATGTTTAGAGAGAATTTAAATGTTAGAAAAATGTTAGAAATAATTTAATAGTTACATTTATAAACAATGTAGGTTAGAAATTGCACGTTTTACTGTTACAGTGCTATCAACAGTTAAATATGAAGTCAAGAAAGAGGTCTTTATTTTACTTTTTATTTTTACTTTGTATTTTCATTGAAGTCAAGAAAAGGTGACTATAAAGTGAGTTTTGGCAAAACAGGTATCATTGTCAGGTTGAGGTGGCAGAGGGTTGTTGTCGGCAGCTGGAGAAAGTAACCTACAAAGTAACTAGTAATCTAACTTAGTTACTTTTACAACTGAGTAATCACTAAAGTACCTAAGTTACTTTTTCAAGGAGTAATCAGTAATCAGTAAGTGGATTACTTTTTCAAAGTAACTGTGGCAACACTGCTCTTCACCAAACTACATTCCTTGAACAATAAAAACAAAACAAATCTATAACACCAACAACACTGCTAAACTAACATGTAGTACAAAAAAAAAAAACTCAAAGCGATCGACAGGGTGTCTGCTTTAAAGACTGTGTACATGCAAATCTTTACTTTTATTTTAAGCGAAAAGACACTTATTTATCCACCCTTTTCAGTTTCAAATCCCGCAAAACCTCGGAGAGTTCGCCGCGCTGCGAGATCTCGGTAACATTGAGAACTGCATTGAGACGCTCTGATCAGGCTGCACTTTAACCGCTGCACATAGACAACACCATTAACATCGCAACATAAAACTATTTTTATATTGTGCCTAAAACTCCCATGAATATATTCTCTGGGTTTATAGATGTTATTGCGTTTGTTTTATGTAAACATGCGAGAATCACAGGCTGTCTCTCCGTTATTTTCAATGGGAGCTGCTGTGCGCTACGCTCGCTTCCTGATCATGTCGTTCTGGGGGAAAGTGAAGTTTGCTCTTTAACGTCCTGATTATTGTTCTTTACAACACTGTTTGTCCTCTTTGTTTCAGACTAATATATATAAGATGTCTGAAATTCGGTTTGTGTATATTAAATTACACGCAGATTACATGTAGCAGACACGGATTATTCGTTATAATTGTTTTAGCAAGTTTTCAGGGTATCATGCAGCAGTCTCTTATTAACATGGTTGAAAAGCATAAAAAAAATACATTTTTGTAGTATAATATTCATTTACAATTGTCATCATGTGGATTTTTTATATGTTGTTTTGACTGCAGCGACTCTCTGGCCCGCAAGGGATTATGCGATACATGAAAACCCTGGATGGACTTAAATTTGTCTCATTAATACCTGCAAATGCACAGAAGGTGATGTACAAATTGTCCATGATTTGCACACGTGTTTTGCGATCCAAAAACACAAATTTCCGATTTGTAGCTTCTGTGTTGTTTTTTACAAATAAATGTGTATTTGTAAATATGTAATTTTTTTCATTTGTAAAAAAAAAACAAAAAAACAATTCTGATTGTGAAGTGTGATTCGGCATTTGTGGATCACCGATCACACGCTGGTTGCTATTCACACTCCCATCCAGTAGGTGGCAGTGTTCTATGCATTTTGCGGGGGATGATGAGAGGAGACTAATTTCCCATAATGCCTTTGGTGCGTGTGTTAACACTCATACCTTCAAAATTAGTGCATTACTTTAAAAGATATGTGGGATATTTTCACTTTGTAAAAATGACAGAGTTGTCGTTAATGGTGATAAACTGTCCGGAATTAGTTTTGCTTATAAATGAAACCATGAGTGAAAAGTGCCTTGAGTTTAATCTCCTCTGCCACCGTCTATATTATTGTGTCTGAAAAGTGTGACTTCTTTGCAGCAGTGGGCAGGGTGCATAAAGACAAAAGCTGTGGCTCATTGTTTTGGGTTTGTGATCACCTTTGAATTTACTCAAAAGCGCCTGTAGTGCTTAAACTCAAAACTATCTTATCAGTAGTTGACTGTGTTGAGTCAATACTAGAAGTTAGTGGTTAGCTGTAACTTCCACTAATTTTTTTTAGCGGTTTAGCATTATAAAAGTTAACTTTTCAGTTAGCGGATTAGTGGTTATCGAAGCTAACTTTTTGGTTAGCTGTGACCACCGCTGCCATGAGTGAAAAAAGTTTTGTGTTACCATTCATATTCTCTGAAAAATGGCCAAAAAAACAGTGTGTAACAAGTGTACACTGCGCACAACTGTATATATTAATAGCGAAGTGGCCTCTGTGTACGTCTGTCTGTGTAACTTTGATCACAGAGAAACTGGGGAGAGCTAACATTTGCCATTGGCATGTTTATGTATTTTGGGTCAAGGATGAATGCTGCAAAAATGGAAAGTTGATAGGACTAATATTTTTAGAGAAATTAGGGATACTAGGTAACAACAGTGAACAATGGACATTGACAATTAAATTCTGGACCTACATCATTCCAGCAGGGGGCGGTAAATCATAATCTATATATTAAAAGCCAAGTGGCCTCTGTGTGTGTGTGTCTGGCTTTAACCACAGAGAAACTGGGCAGAGCTGACATTTGCCATTTGGTATGTTTATGTATTTTGGGTCAAGGATGAACATCACGAAAATGTAAAGTTGATAGGACTAATATTTTTAGAGAAATTAGAGATACTAGGTAACAACAGTGAAAAATGGACATTGATATCACCATTAAACCGTCCCTTGTAAACAGACAAGTTCTGAACAAAGGAAATATTTCAATCTTGCCAGTTGTAAAACATCAACTAAATGTGCCAAATAAGAAATACAATTATTCACAAAACTTTATTTTAATTTCCTGCACGTTCAGTTAAAATCATTATAGAACTTTGCATAATTTATTACCACCCTTGAAAAATGTCAGCTACCTATTTTATAAACGTTACCCAACCTAGAGCCCATGGATCCCCACGGTCAACACGCTAAACACTAAATCCCTAATCCTTAAATGTTGCAAGACTTCACTGATCCTACGCAAGGGAATTTCACTCAAAACAAAATCAGAAAGTGGAATACAAATAATACAAACAAGGAAATTCATAAATAAAACAAGAGTTAAACTCTGAAAAGTGATATAAAGTATATACAAAAGAATTAACATTAAATATTACATCTTAATGAAATGAAAGGAAAACAGGATACAAAATTGCACTAAAAAGAATTAACTGGTATAAATTAAAAAATATAACTACAGAATAAAATTAAAGAGTACTAAATAATATAGAATAAAATAGAATAAGGTGTGGTAGAAATAAATAAACAGCAGTGCAGATAAACATGGTACTGAATGCGTTTTCAGCAGACAAACTGAATCCGTCCTCTGCTCTCTGGTAGGAGTAAAAAAAATGGGGGCGGGGGGGGGGGGGGGGTCGTTCTCACCTCGATCTGGTCTATGGTGTCCTGGTATTCCTTCTCTCTGGATTTGAACAGAGACTCTGTGTCTTTAATCACCTTCTCGATGGACTCGTCCTGCTGCAGCTACAAACAAGAAAAGAAGGAAAACAAAATCTTTGCAGTTATCTTTCAAGGATAACCTCACTTTATTAGAATTTATTACTGTTATTATATTTTTATTAGTTCATATTATTTATACAACACCAAATCACATCAATTCAAAGTGTCAGACACAATTTAAAAAGTCATAAAATTTTGATCAGTTGATCATTAGGACAGCATACAAAGATCCCGCCCTCCCCTTTTTCTTAATGTAGAGTTTAGATACTTGTCTCCGTCATAGATTAACACTTTTTCAGATTGTGTTGATGGAGCGTTCTGTTAAAGGTGGATGATGTCACATTTCTATCTGATGCCTCAAACTCCATCAGTTCTTCAGTTGTGATCTTGAGGTTTTCTTGGACCTTTCAAACAGAAGCTTGTTAACTTCTAGCTGTTAATTCAATGATGATGTAAAGTCCGTTTGGTCTCAAACGTCTTACATTTTCCTGTTATAAAGTGTACTGTTATTTGTGGTACCATGAACATTTTTTTAGACGGTTTTAAGGAGGAACTGGACTTGTGGAGATCCAAACTTCTGCTCCAGAAACTTTGATTTAATTCCTTAGATTTTTTCCTGGCTTGTAAACATATTAAGGCACCAGTTCTATGGGCAAGCCCTTAAATCCACACAAATGTTCCCTAATTGACTCCAAATTATTCCAATGAGTCATTCTGAAGAGTTTAAAAATGCAATTCCATCAATTTCTGGACTCTTCCAAACTGTTTGAAGATGCATTCCTCTTGGGTCTTGCGGAACATGGCAGCCTGTGATTGGACAGCACGGGCTAACGACGAACCATGATTTCTACCAAAATTTAAAGGTGTAAATCACTTTGATTTTCTGCAAAACAGACAAATTTTCTTTTGGCTTGAAGTCTAGTTATTATAATGTGTCTTTATTTCTGAGGTATAATCACAAAACTACAGCTAATTTTGGGGATTCTGCAGAAAATCAGGCATGTTTGCTCCCTGTGATTATACAGACATGGAAACAGCACATGCGTAAAGGTCAAAGTTTGTGCTGCATTTGAAGGAAACTGGGAATTCTGAATATCTGACTTACAACTCAGAAAAATACTTTTAATAAAGGTTTGGTGAAACATTAATCTCCCTAACAACTTATTTTGACAAACCAAGTAAAAACACAACTATAATGTTGGTGTTGAAAACTGACACAGCAGACCTCGGAGTGTTTTCTTGTCTGTCCAGTAGATATCCAGCAAATCTTTAATGTGAAATACATCCAGATGTTATCTGGAATTCTTCCCAACAGGATCTCTGGTGGCCTGTGTTTATTAGTGATGGTTGCAAACCTACTGAATTTTTCAGCGCTTTCAACCACAACCGAAGATCTGCTGTGTGGCTTTAGTTCCATGACACTAACACTAGCATATGTAGTGGAGCTGTACCAGTCAACCCTCAAACGGTGTAGGTTCCCAGTATCCCCGTTTTAAAACTTTATTAACAGATATACGAGGTCTGTTAGAAAAGTATCCGACCTTTTTATTTTTTTCAAAAACATATGGATTTGAATCACATGTGATTGCATCAGCCAAGCTTGAACCCTCATGCGCATGCGTGAGTTTTTTCACGCCTGTCGGTTGCGTGATTCGCCTGTGAGCAGGCTTTGTGTGAGCACTGGTCCACCCCTCTCATCGTTTTTTTATTGCGAATAAATGTCTGAATAATTTGGAGCTTTGCTATATTAATTTTTTTCCAGAAACTGTGAGAGACCTCCAGGTGGACACCGTTCGGAAAATTAATATGGCTTTCAGGGACGATTTTATGGGGATTACACAGATTAAGGAGTGTTACTGCCCCTTTAAGGACGGCCCACAACTGCTGAGAGCGCGGCGCGCTCCCAGCCCCCATCGACAGGCTGACACCCCGCTGGAACAACCAGATCATTTCCAACGTGAAGGCTTTGTTGATCCGGTACCTCGTCTGACTTTCACAAAAAGGCAGAAGATGTGGACATCAGCACTTTTTCGGTACATTCCACTGTTACAGGAGTTTTTTTCATGGAAAGAAAAGCGGAGGGACGCGCCACGGAGCCGTTCATTACGTGGGACAAAACCACCTCGGTGTTGGTCTCACAGGACGGCTTAAAGGTGGATTTCAGATGGATTCCGGTTGCTTTTCAGTCGTGTGATTATCCGATTGTGATTGTGCATGAGCTGGACCTGCCCCAACATGTCCTGGAAGGCTTCATCACAGCATTGCTTTGCGCCATGCAGCTCCACCGCGACGCTCAGTGGAGCAGCTCCTCTTTCCATGACATAAATTCCTGTAACAGTGGAATGTGCCATTCATTTCTAAACTGGACGCTGTCTTGATCCGGTATGTCGTCTGACTAGCACAGGAATTGTGAAAAGACGTAGACATCAGCATTTTTTCGGCACATTGAGACAGACGTGCGGAGGAATTCCACGCGTCACGGTGGAGCTGCATGGCGCAAAGCAATGCCGTGATGAAGCCTTCCAGGACATGTTGGGGCAGGTCCAGCTCATGCACAATCACAATCGGATAATCACACGACTGAAAAGCAACCGACAGCCACTTGAAATCCACCTTTAAGCCGTCCTGTGAGACCAACACCGAGGTGGTTTTGTCCTGCGTAATGAATGGCTCCGTGGCGCGTCCCTCCACTTTTCTTTCCATGAAAAAAACTCCTGTAACAGTGGAATGTACCGAAAAAGTGCTGATGTCCACATCTTCTGCCTTTTTGTGAAAGTCAGACGAGGTCCCGGATCAACAAAGCTTTCACGTTGGAAATGATCTGGTTGTTCCAGCGGGGTGTCAGCCTGTTGATGGGGGCTGGGAGCGCGCCGCGCTCTCAGCAGTTGTGGGCCGTCCTTAAAGCGGCAGTAACACTCCTTAATCTGTATAATCCCCATAAAATCATCCCTGAAAGCCATATTAATTTTTCGAACGGTGTCCGCCTGGAGATCTGTCACAGTTTCTGGAAAAAAATTGATGCAGCAAAGCTCCAAATAGTTCAGACATTTATTCGCAATAAAAAAACGACGAGAGGGGTGGACCACACCTCACTCAAAGCCTGTTCACAGGCGAATGACGCAACCGACAGGCGTGAAAAAACTCACGCATGCGCACGAAGGTTCAAGTTTGGCTGATGCAATCACACGTGATTTAAATCCATATGGTTTTTGAAAAAAATAAGAAGGTTGGATACTTTTCTAACAGACCTCGTATATTTACAAACAGTTTAGATGTCTGCTCAATCAAGCATATTATTTTAAAAAATGAATAAATAAAAGTAACAATTTCCCAGCGTGCCACTCGAGGACTAGAAATCACCCAACTACCCCACATCAGTGACATCACCACAGAAAGTGTCACTGTATTTTAACCCACAGGGGTCAAAAATCTGAACTGGTCGAGACAAGGTGAATTTGGTGATGCAAGATGGTGCATCCTTTATTTAATTACTCAGAAACCAAATTAAAGTTGAGAAGAAGGAAATACTTTTTATCACCAACACAGTTTAAAACAAAAAAAAGGGGGGGGGGGGGGACTGTGGTTCAAAGCAAACATGCGCTCATCTCTCTGTGCGTGTCAAAATACCATAGTTTCAGGAGTATAATTCACAGCTTTTTTTTTTACCCAAAATAAAGATTTTAAATTTATTTTAATTTATTTTAATTAATAAATGGACTCATGTTTTTCTTTTAGTCGGCAAGCCGTGTCCATCTGACGACTTCTTTTGTCCAAACTGTGTCAAATAACATCCAACATGTTGTCCAACACACGTTTATTTGGGTTGGCCATAATTAACCTGCATTTATTTATTTAATCTGTAAGTCTGATGCGGAAATTCAGCAAACTTTAATGTTTCTTTTTTCCTCAAATATCAGAGACAGATTTTTTTCCAAATATTTACTACCCCCCCCCCGAAAATCTTGGTCGGCCCATAATGAAAATACTTTCAACATGTATAGAGTTGATCAGGTTGTCAATTGTGGCCTGTGGAATGTTGGTCCACTCCTCTTCAATGGCTGTGAAAAGTTGCTGGATATTGGCAGGAACTGGTACACGCTGTCGTATACACCGGTCCAGAGCATCCCAAACATGCTCAATGGGTGAGATGTCCAGTGAGTATGCCGGCCATGCAAGAACTGGGACATTTTCAGCTTCCAAGAATTGTGTACAGAGCCTTGCAACATGGGGCCGTGCATTATCCTGCTGCAACATGAGGTGATGTTCTTGGATGTATGGCACAACAATGGGCCTCAGGATCTCGTCACGGTATCTCTGTGCATTCAAAATGCCATCAATAAAATGCACCTGTGTTCTTCGTCCATAACAGACGCCTGCCCACACCATAACCCAACCGCCACCATGGGCCACTCGATCCACAACATTGACATCAGAAACCGCTCACCCACACGATGCCACACACGCTGTTTGCCATCTGCCCTGAACAGTGTGAACCGGGATTCATCCATGAAGAGAACACCTCTCCAATGTGCCAAACGCCAGTGAATGTGAGCATTTGCCCACTCAAGTCGGTTACGACGACTAACTGGAGTCAGGTCGAGACCCCGATGAGGACGATGAGCATGCAGATGAGCTTCCCTGAGACGGTTTCTGACAGTTTGTGCAGAAATTCTTTGGTTATGCAAACCGATTGTTTCAGCAGCTGTCCAAGTGGCTGGTCTCAGACGATCTTGGAGGTGAACATGCTGGATGTGGAGGTCCTGGGCTGGTGTGGTTACACGTGGTCTGCGGTTGTGAGGCTGGTTGGATGTACTGCCAAATTCTCTGAAACGCCTTTGGAGACGGCTTATGGTAGAGAAATGAACATTCAATACACGAGCAACAGCTCTGGTTGACATTCCTGCTGTCAGCATGCCAATTGCACGCTCCCTCAAATCTTGCGACATCTGTGGCATTGTGCTGTGTGATAAAACTGCACCTTTCAGAGTGGCCTTTTATTGTGGGCAGTCTAAGGCACACCTGTGCACTAATCATGGTGTCTAATCAGCATCTTGATATGGCACACCTGTGAGGTGGGATGGATTATCTCAGCAAAGAAGAAGTGCTCACTATCACAGATTTAGACTGGTTTGTGAACAATATTTGAGGGAAATTGTGATATTGTGTATGTGGAAAAAGTTTTAGATCTTTGAGTTCATCTCATACAAAATGGGAGCAAAACCAAAAGTATTGCGTTTATATTTTTGTTGAGTGTATATATATATATATATATTTTTTTTTTTTTTTAATTCCTTATGTTAAGTAAGGACACAGGCTGTGGTGTACATGTGCTACACTGAGTTCCTGTCCATTGTTAAACCGGCTCCCAGGGAAACACCTCCACATAGAGAAAACAGGTGCGACCTATAGGACATGTTTTTCCCCTCTTTACAGTGTATTTTTTGGCGAGTGCAACTTAACCCCTTAAGCCCTGGAGCCTATTTCACCAAACTCACATACCGATAAACATTATGATTTATTTCTCAGCTTGTACATGGTCAAAAATGCAAAAGTTTGGATCAACTAAAAGACAGGTCCTAGGGGATGTTGTGGATGCAAAAAAAATTGAAAGTAAATAATACTTGGTAGGAGTAAATGAGTTTTTTTCCCCCCAAAAAATTAATTCCGATTTATGTCTATTTGCTTGGCGTTTCAGCTGTGGTTAGTTGATATGTGACTGAAGTGGAAACTTTTGTAGAGGAGACTTCGTTTGACATTTTGAGTATAATAAGTGTATGTTGGTGTCAGCATTGGTTAGTTATGAGTGTTCAAATGTTCCAAAACAGGGCAAGTCCTCAAATTTGGGGACTCTAGGGTTTAAGAGGTTAAACTCCAGAAAATATAGTAAACATGTGCTAGCAAATATGCGTGCACTTCTCGTGCGCTCACTTCTCCGTGCGTTTCCACAGCCGTTGTGTATCCGGGAAAGTCTTCCCAGAGCAGCAGCGTTTCCTCCGTTTCCTCCCAGGCCAGACTGTCGCAGTCGTCTTCAAACTCGCACTCCCTCCTGGACAACACGTGAAAGTTAACGGGCGCCGTCTTTAAACGTCATTACAGTAGCTTTCAGGCCAAAACCACTTACAGCTGATTCAGCATCTTCTGCATCTGCTCATTGATCTGATTGGCTGACACACTGTACGACTCCTCATCTTTGACTCCGCCTCCCTCGCTCTCAGACACGCTGTTGGAATCGTCGCCGTCCCCACCCTTTGCAGACTGCCCGCTCTGCTTCCTGGCCTGGCGGCTCAGGGTGGAGGGAGGCGTGGCTACCTGTTGATTGAGGGTGTGTTTATTTAATGTGAGTTGTTGTATATAACTTTGTTTATGCTACATTTTACACATAATTTTTGAAGTTTACAATTTATATTTACATTCTAAGTTATGAAAAGACAGGTGAGTTGAGGTGGGCGGATCGATCCTAATATCGATAATATCGATACCAACGCTGGTATTGATATTGAACGATCCTTGTGCAAAAAGATCGATACTCAAGCTTTTTTTCTCTCCCGCACGCACTGACTGCCGCGCACGCAGATTCATCAAAGTCTACTCTCTAAGAGCAGCGCTGCGCTGTGTCACACAACACGGAGCAGCGCACCCTTATATTGTGGTTTGTCAGCCCTCAACCTCAGGAGATTTTAAGTTGTGTTAAGTGATATTTTTTTAAACAAAAATGTTGATTGTGATCATAAAGTATTTTTGTTGTCACGTACAATGTTTGGCGAAATTCTATCCTAGGTCTTTTCGATCCTTTGGATCTATGAAGCTTAAATATGAAAAAGTATCAGTATCGGTATTGATATCGGCGATACTGGGCCTGTATTTACTTGGTATCGGATCAATACCAAAATTCCCGGTATCGCCCACCTCTACAGGTGAGGTTGTGCTGAAAAAAATGAACCAAACAAGGCCAGTTCAACAGTTTTTAAGGTAAATTATGAAGGTAAAACCAAAAGTAGTCAATAACGCCCAAAAATAGCCAAGACTCCAGAGGGTTAATGAGAAAACAGGGAATTCCGGAGCATGACTTTAAAGCCGTCTTTCATCCCTTTGCCGCAGATTCACCTGGAAGATACTGATCATGTCCTCGCAGTTCCTCTGCTGGGCGACGTCACAGAGTCGGGCCGTGATGTCAATCCTCCGGCAGATATCCATGTCCACCTTCATGGCCTTCTCCTGGATCTTACTGTCCAGATCTGATAGGTTCTGATGGAGAGGGCGCGGTCAAGTGATGAGACAGGTGATTGACAGGTATCAATCCACATGTGGGCATTTCTAATCATTTCTAATGATCCTCGTTAGCTGAACGTAACGTGGATCAGACTCACATTGCTGATGAGTCCTTTGAAGAGAACAAGCTCCGCCTTCAGATGCTTGACCCTGACAACCAACTCATCCTGATACAGTTCGCTCTCCTGCAGGTCCTGCAAAAGACAGTTTGTCTTATAGGGACTGTGATTAAACATCTCTGTTCTTCAAACAGCTAACCACCAGGTCTCAGATCAGGAGCTGCTAGTGCACATTTTCTATCACTACCTGATCCGCCTGCAGGTGATTGGCCCGGTAAGGCTCATTTTAGCTCCTGATTGGCTGAGCAAACCCAAATGAGCCAATCAACTTGTGGCAGAGGAGGAAGAAATGAAAACACGTGCATTTTTGGGGTCCCTGAGGACCAGGATCGGGAAGCACTGCTTCAAATAACACCAAGAAGATTTAGCTAAAAGCTCTTAGCATGATTCAGAGCCATGTTTTTCAGTCCTGGAAAATCAACTACTTTCAAAGCTGCTGAGAAGCTCAGAAGATTCTCCAGCTTTGTGGAGCTGATCCTGAGGAAAATGCTCCCACTGGTCCTGGTACAGGTCCCAGATTGGGTCAAAGCTGTTCTACTTCCATGTGTCTCATTACTCCTCAAAGTGTGTATGATGGAATAAATCTCAGGTTACCTCCTCTAGTTCAGCAATCTTCTCCTGCAGATCCATCCTAGACGTGTACTCCTCTTCCCATCTTAAAAACAAGCAAACAAACAAAAAAAACAAACCTGCAGCGTGATTATAAATCAGACATCTGCAGCCATTATTAAGACCATCAACTTGCTCCTGGACATGACCCGTTCTGCAGGTTTCCCAGTTAATCAATCAATCAACATTTATTTCTATAGCCTTTTACAGCAGCCAGACGGTGTCCAAAGTGCTTTGCAGTAAAATCAAAAATCAAGACTTCACAAAAATAAAAATATAACGCAATGCTAAAATACCCTCAGCCGTATGAGCATCATCTTCTTTATGATTTGCAGCTGTTTAATTGGTATTCCAGTGCAAAATATATATAATTATACATTTATTGTTGTTTACATTAATTATTAAGATCCTATTGTCTTACGTACAATTTACATGTTCAATACGCCCCACCAGTGAATCAATCATAAATAATATTTACATTTTAACGGCGTCTGTTGGAGGCCTAACCCTCACCGCAATACATGAGCTTTTGACAAGAACAGAAGTTAGCTTTGAGTTAGCAGAAGTTAGCGTGCACGCTGATGTCTGTGAAATGTTTTGTAAATCACTCCAGGGATGTTTTCACGTTACAAAAACAGCGTTTTCAGATTTAGAAGTTTTTATTTCTCCCTAGCTTTTACATAATATATGACAAAGAAGCTATATTTACATACAAACCAAATGGAGTTTGCAGCTAGCTAGACCAGCCTGCGATGTCACCATGCTAACATCGGCAAAATGTCTTGTAAATTACTCCAGAGGTGTTATTAGGTTCCAAAAACAGTCTTGTCAGTTTTAGAAGTGTTTATTTCTCCCTAGCTTTTACATAATATATGACAAAGAGGCTATATTTACAAACAAACCAAATGGAGTTTGCAGCTAGCTAGACCAGCCTGCGATGTCACCATGCTAACATCAGCAAAATGTCTTGTAAATTACTCCAGAGGTGTTATCAGGTTCCAAAAACAGTGTTGTGAGTTTTAGAAGTGTTTATTTCTCCTTAGCTTTTACATAATATATGACAAAGAGGATATATTTAAACACAGTACCCAATGGGCATATTTGATGGCCTTGACTAACAAACATACAAAAGAGTTAAAATGGTACATAAATCAAAAAATGTCTCAGCACCACTGGGTATTTAAAGTCAATTTAAATAAATAATTGAGCTTTGATTTAAAAAGTGCTCGGTCAAAAATAGTCCAGCTACTGCAAAAATACAATCACCCCAGAGTGTGTATTTTGACCTCAGAACACGTAAGTAAAGCTGACCAGACGTCCGTAACGTCCTACTGTAAGTGCGAAGAGTTAAAATTTCAGACAAGTAGGAAGGTGCAAGACCATTAATAGCTTTTAAAAAAACAAACATTAAAATCTTAAAATCAATTCTAAAACGAACTGGAAGCTTGTGGAGTGAGTGAAGTACGGGCGTAATATGTTCACTTCAGACGTGTTCGCTAACATGAGCAGCAGCTTTTTGCACAAGCTGAAGGATGAAAGAGAAGAGTGATTAACACCAGAATAAAGTGCATTACAGTAATCAAGTCTGGAGCTGATGAAAGCATGAATGGCTGTGGGCCAAGCAGGTTTTTGGTATGTGGTAAACGATACTTACAAGGTCTGTTAGAAAAGTATCCGACCTTATTATTTTTTTCAAAAACCATATGGATTTGAATCATGTGTGATTACATCAGACAAGCTTGAACCCTCGTGCGCATGCGTGAGTTTTTTCATGCCTGTCGGTTGCGTCATTCGCCTGTGAGCAGGCTTGGAGTGAGGGGTGGTCCACCCCTCTCGTCCATTTTTTATTGCGAATAAATGTCTGAATGATTTGGAGCTTTGCTGCATCAATTTTTTTCCAGAAACTGTGAGAGACCTCCAGGTGGACACCGGTCGAAAAATTAATATAGCTTTCAGGGACGATTTCATGGGGATTAAACAGATTACGGGGTGTTACTGCCGCTTTAAGGACGGCCCACAACTGCTGAGAGTGCGGCGCGACAGGCTGACACCCCGCTGGAACAACCAGATAATTTTCAATGTGAAAGCTCTGTTGATCCGGGACCTTGTCTGACTTTCACAAAAAGGCAGAAGATGTGTACATCAGCACTTTATCGGCACATTCCACCATTACAGGAGCCGCCACCATGCAACTCATGGCGCGGCACAAAACCACCTCCGTGTTGGTCTCACAGGACGGCTTAAAGGTGGATTTCAGACGGCTGTCGGTTGCTTTTCAGTCATGTGATTATCCGATTGTGATTCTGCATGAGCTGGACCTGCCCCAACATGTCCTGGAAGGCTTCATCACGGCGTTGCTTTGCGCCGAGCGGCTGCACCGCGAAGCGCGGTGGAGCAGCTTCTCTTTCCTTGACAAAAACTCCAGTAACAGTGAAATGTGCCGTTCATTTTTAAACTGGACTCTGTCTTGATCCGGTATGTCCTCTGACTAGCACAGGACATCAGCACTTTTCCGGCACATTAAGACAGACGTGCGGAGGAGTTCCACGCGTCGCGGTGCAGCCGCTCGGCGCAAAGCAACGCAGTGATGAAGCCTCACGGGACATGTTCTAGCATGTCCAGCTCATGCACAATCACAATCGGATAATCACACGACTGGAAAGCAACCGGAATCCGTCTGAAATCCACCTGAAAGCCGCCCTGAGAGACCAACACCGAGGTGGTTTTGTCCCGCGTAATCAACGGCTCCGTGGCGCGTCCCTCCACTTTTCTTTCCATGAAAAAAAACTCCTGTAACGGTGGAATGTGCCGGAAAAGTGCTGATGTCCACATCTTCTGCCTTTTTGTGAAAGTCAGACGAGGTCCCGGATCAACAAAGCTTTCACGTTGGAAATGATCTGGTTGTTCCAGCGGGGTGTCAGCCTGTCGATGGGGGCTGGGAGCGTGCCGCGCTCTCAGCAGTTGTGGGCCGTCCTTAAAGCGGCAGTAACACCCCGTAATCTGTTTAATCCCCATAAAATCGTCCCTGAAAGCCATATTAATTTTTCGAACGGTGTCCACCTGGAGGTCTCTCACAGTTTCTGGAAAAAAAATTGATGCAGCAAAGCTCCAAATCGTTCAGACATTTATTCGCAATAAAAAATAGACGAGAGGGGTGGACCACACCTCACTCAAAGCCTGCTCACAGGCAAATGACGCAACCGACAGGCATGAAAAAACTCACGCATGCGCACGAGGGTTCAAGCTTGTCTGACGCAATCACACGTGATTCAACTCCATATGGTTTTTTTAAAAAAATAATAAGGTCAGATACTATTCTAACAGACCTCGTATGTACATTCCAGCCACAGTGTACAATGGCCTGTACAAAAGTATGGTGGCCATCTGAGGGTGGCAGCTGTAGCCAGGTAGGGATCAATATTTAAAAATACTCCAGTCATAATGGAAAGATATAACACATTATTTGTTTGATCATAAAAATTTCTAAAAGGTATAATTTGGACTATCTATAAGAGAGTGGAGTTGGAGTTATGGAGTAAAAACTGCAAAAATGGTGATTCAATTAAATTCAATTAATTTCATTTATGCCACAACAAAGTTGCCTCAAGGCGCTTGACACAAGTAAGGTCTAACCTTACCAAAAATGGTGATAAAGGTACATTTCAGTCTGAACAGGGGTCAAAATTTAAAGCTGCTCTAACTTTGGTCAAAAGTGAGGCAAATTATTGGTTGAGCTAATGGGATTCTAAGAAGAATAGTTTGTGCCATCTATCACACTTAGTTATCATGTTATAGAGTAACATGTAAAATGTCACAGAAGCCAATGGACATCAACCTTATCTGACCGTTACTTTGGAGACTAAACATTCAACATTCGGTACTTTAACATTTCCCATAATCCCCTGGCTGGCAGCCCCTGCACTTCCCAGAATGCACTGCGGCATCAGCAGAGTCCCGGTGTTTCACAGCGCGTGTAAAAAAAATGGCGAGCAAGGATGTGGATGGCGTCGATTTAGCAAGTTCACGGGTGATTATAATGATGACAACACGTTCTCCCAAGTTGAGAGGGTTATCTAGAGGAGGTGTAGCACCTGTGATGGACTTCTGCCGTGCCCCAATGTCTTGTTGTTCATACTTCGCAAGGTGTGTTTACATTGTGCCCTGAACTGGAACTCTGTTGAAACTGACCTCTTGCAGGAATCACAGACCATGAGAAAGCGCTAGATTCAATTCAATTTATTTAATTTATATAGCGCCAAATCACAACAGAGTTGCCTCAAGGCACTTCACACAAATAAGGTCTAACATTACTAACCCCCAGAGCAGCAGTGGTAAGGAAAAACTCCCTCTGAGGAAGAAACCTCAAGCAGACCAGACTCAAAGGGGTGACCCTTTTGGCTTGGGCCATTCTACAGACATAAATTACAGAAGAACTGTGAAACAGCGAATGGTCAAAACTATTCCATGCATTGATCCTATTTGTTCACCTAATAATGTACATTGTGTTTTACCAAAACTGGAGCAACTCTTGTGTAATTCTTCACTGACCTGGATACAGCTGCCACCCTGGGATGGCCACCATACCTTTGTGTCAGCCATTGTATACTGAGGCTGGATTTACCTTAAGTTTGGAGTTTGGAGGGAAGGTGACCTCCATGAGCAGGGATGGTGTCCTCTGCATCATGGTAATGTGTCACTGGATGACTTTTTGGGGACTGAACTGATGAAGCATTTTGTCTGATAGCAAATAATAAAAATACAAATTGTATTTTTGAAAAGGAGCATGAAGACGTATTCACTTATTTATTCCTTCCCATTTTTCATCATAATTCTATGGAAGTAAATCTGTCCCATCAGTTTGAATTTGAATTTTTTAAGTTTGAATTTTTTTTAGTATCAAAATTTTTAAGGTTGACTTTTTTTAGCATCAAAATCAGAGTTTGAAGTTGAATTTCTAAGGCTGAATGTTTAGCATCAAAATATTAAGCCTAAAAAAAAATTAGAGCCCGACCGATATGGATTTTTTGAGGCCGATGCTGATAATATTTGGATGAAAAAAAAATGCAGATAATCAATAAATCGGCTGATTTGCCGATAGCCGATAAATCAGCCGATATTATTATTTTTTTTTATGAATAAAATGTTCTTTTTTGGACCCTTAACAAAAAAGGTATGAGCTAAAAGCTGAAGCTTTGTCCTCATATTGATTAACTTTATAACAGAGACAAATTTTCAAGTTCAAAAAATGCAAAAATGCAACGAGGTCACTGACGACTGACGAAAAGACAAACCAGCAGCTGGAATAAACCAAATTTAACAGGAAAGAAAAGGGGATTAAAGAGGAAATGGAGGCCAAATAGTGGTGCAGCTTAGCTAAGATTTCCATAAAAATTGTTCATTTTATGATAAAAGCATGGAATTTGGCACACGTTCTAAATTAACTAATGTTTATTTTCAGATATGGAGCCATCCTGGAGCTGACCTCTAATGAGCTACAGGAGTCAATAAAGAATTACACAGGGGTCAAAATATAATAATGCTCCAATCACGTTGAAAAATATACCACATTATTTGTCTGATCATGAAGATTCCAAAAAGGTATAGTTTGGACTATCTGTGAATGAATGTTATGGAGTTATGGGGTAAAAACAGCAAAAATGGTGACAAAGGTGAGTTTCAGTTTGTACAAAGGTCAAAAGTTAAAGTTGCTCCAATGGTAAAAAAAAAAAAAAATGATGCAAATTATTGTTTGAGTTAATAGGTTTTTAAAAAGGAATAGTTTGTACCATCTGTCATGCTTAGTTACATTACGGGGTAACATATGTCATACGTCATAGAATCCAATGGACGTCGACCTTGTTTGACCTTTACTTTGAAGACCAAACATTCTATTCCATTTATTAATCCTATTAGCTCAACCAATACTTACATAATGACATATGTTACCCCGTAACAGGATAACGTGTGTGGTTGAGCTACCTCAACCAAGGTAGGTCAATGTGCTGAACTTTTTTTTTTTTTTTTTTTTTTTTTTTTAAATCAACATCACTAAAATGACCCCCCCCCCCCCAAAAAAAAAGAGAGAAAAATATATATACAGCTCAGGTCAGTACACTCTACAAATTAATGAATTGATCAATTGATCATCTGTAATCAAACACTCTCTCAACAGGATGCAATGTGTATTACAGGTATTTTAAACCTCCTGATAAAAACATCTAAAACTTGTTGAGTTATAAAGGACAAGCTCAAAGGCCAAACTGAAAAACTGTGACCCCAAGACAAGATCAGGTTTCAAGAGGGCCTTCTAGGGCAGACGGTGTAAAGCAGAGTGGCAACCAACCCCAGCAGCCCCAAACACTCCTTTATCCTCACCTTCTCTTGTACTCGTCTCGTTCTCTCTTCACTTTGGCCAACACGTTGTACAGGGCCCTGATCTCCGGAGTGATGGTGTCAATCTGAACCCCGACCCCATCTGAATGTGTCCAGGAGACCCCAGGTCCTATGGCGCATGACTCCCTGCTGGTGCCAGACCGGTGGGTGGGATTGTAAGACCAGATGGTCCCTGGGAGGAAACGTGAGGGAGGAGCGTGGATGTTGACCCCCGTGTGACTGGTGTACTTGTCATTGATGTTCATTAAGGTTTTGGGTGCGTCGGTACTTGGACTCTGTGCAGGACTGATGGAAAAACAAGATGTGGTGAGGTTGGAGTTTGAATCCATGGAGAAGGGGTTCAGGTTACTGCCCAGCAGGTATTTGTTGGCACTGGTGTCAAAGTGAGGCAGTGGGTTCAGGGTGGGAGACAGGAGACCACCAGGCAGGTAGGCAGAATTATTAACATTGTGGAGTGGAAGAACATTTGGTCTCGCTGGGATTGGTCCGATAAATCCAGTCTGGACCCCGATCTCTTTGGTCAGGGGTTTGTGGTATCCAGCCCCTCTGGCGTTATCCTCCAAAGCTTGTTGCAGCTGCTTCTCCAGTACCTTGTTCCGGCGCTCTAGCTCATGGACTTTAGCCAAAAAACACCGGAAGCGCAGATTCAAAGTCTTGAGCACGCTGATGTTGGAACCAAAGTCGTTGCGTAGCACCGTAGCTGATGGAGGCACACGGTGCAGAGGGCTACTCAGGTATGAGAGGCCAGGCGGTGGTAAGGCCCCAAGATCCAGTCTATAAAATCCATCCGGACCGAACCCGGTGTGGTCACCCAAGAAATAGCTCGCGGAGTCCGGCATGGGAGAGTCTGTCTGGCCCGTCATGTGATGGTGCTGCTGTTGTGGGGCCAGGAAGCCATTCTCTCCCAAGACCGGATTCATTCTTGAGTAAGAAAATCTGAAGTGCTCGAAATCCGGCATGAACTCAGACTAGTGCAGGTTATTCTGTATGAAGATAACTATCCCACGCTGTGTACCTCTTCCCCCGATGATCTCCTTCACAGAGGAACAGAATACTTGGTTTAAAGAGTAAAACCAGACTGTGAAGCTAGCCTAGCTAGCCTAGCCCACAATGCAATGGCTAGAGAAGGCAGCTAGCTTTGCTAGTTAGCATATAGTTTAGTCAAAAATGACCCATGTGTGTTTGTAGTAAATGTACTCTGATTGTGCTCACTGGTTAATAGACTAGTGCCAAGTTATTCATTTGTAACTGCCACGTTTCATATACGATGGTTAGCTCCTTATTTAATTAGACCCAATTGTAAGATCACAACATTTCATTTGGCGTCAACAAGAATCTGTCAAAGGCCAGTGATGTTGAATTCAACACAAATGAAAGGCATCGGTAGGCTGACGCATATACTGCGCACTTTACGCTTTATATAAATGTAAAAGTAAAAATCAATCAATTTTTTTATATAGCGCCAAATCACAACAAACAGTTGCCCCAAGGCGCTTTATATTGTAAGGCAAGGCCATACAATAATTATGTAAAACCCCAACGGTCAAAACGACCCCCTGTGAGCAAGCACTTGGCTACAGTGGGAAGGAAAAACTCCCTTTTAACAGGAAGAAACCTCCAGCAGAACCAGGCTCAGGGAGGGGCAGTCTTCTGCTGGGACTGGTTGGGGCTGAGGGAGAGAACCAGGAAAAAGGGGGAGCAGAGATCAATCACTAATGATTAAATGCAGAGTGGTGCATACAGAGCAAAAAGACAAAGAAACAGTGCATCATGGGAACCCCCCAGCAGTCTACGTCTATAGCAGCATAACTAAGGGATGGTTCAGGGTATATATATAGATGATATAAAATATAAAATATATAGATGACCCTTGTGTGACTTCATTATAAAGTCATTTAGAACAATCAATCACAAATGTGCTTTTTACGAGGGCTGTCCGTAAAGTATAGGTCCTTTATTTTTTTCAAAAACTATATGGATTTCATACATATGTTTTTACGTCAGACATGCTTGCACCCTCGTGCGCATGCGTGAGTTTTTCCATGCCTGTCGGTGACGTCATTCGCCTGTGAGCACTCCTTGTGGGAGGAGTCGTCCAGCCCCTCGTCGGAATTCTCGAAACATCAGCAGATTATCGCAGATTAACAGATTATCGACTCGTTTCTGCTTAAAACTGACTTTACAATGATTTAAAAGGTTTTACTTTGTCATCTGATGGTTAATCACATTATTCCCTTTGACTGGTTTGGGTGTAGAGAATCACAGTCAGATTCAGACACGTTAGTGCGTCGCTCTGATCAATCCCCCATCTTTTTTATGAAATAATGCTGAATTTATGTGGAAATGATTGTTGTGCAAAAGCTTCAGCGATCTGCCACAGAGATAGATAATGGCTGGAGTGCAATTTTAAGCAGAAACCAGGTGATAGGAGACCGTAGTCTTGTTTGAACCCTTCGTGATAATGTGGGATTTGACCACTTATGGGGACCTTCATTTAATATACACACTTCACATGGATAATTTGTGTACAGATTTGTTTTCGCCTGCAATCACTGTAGCAGTCGTGAAAAGTTTTTTTTTTTTTTCAGTTCCCAGTGGAGAAGAAAAGGCGAGGAGGTGGGAGATGTCGTGTGGGTGTTAGCCTACACAGCTAACCAGCGTAGCTGCATTCTCTCACCTGTAAAACCACCTCGACATGTTTGTGCTCTTTGCATTTTCACTTTGTTTGCATGTAATTAGCCCAAAACCCCATTGGAAATGCTGCAGTTTGTACCCCGGAAGTAGAGAAATTGTCATATGTGTCATATTTTACCCCTTTAGTGCCCGCCCCCAAAACGAGACTGCGCTGCCCTATAATCTGTGAATCACTGCTGATGCTCCGAAATGACATGCACAGTGAAGGCAGGGTGGCCAATCAGAACGGCCATACTAAAATACGAAATGGAGGAAATGAAGCCTGAAAAATCACAAAATAGGGGCAAAATGTAACAAAATGACGCAGACTGACTCCAAATATGATTCAATTAATTACTTTTTTTTTTTTTTTTTTTTTTTTTTTAAGCGAAATGGGGCAAAATAATGAAACAGGGTAAAACGTAGCGAAATGGGGCAAAATGGGGACTGATAACGAAATGGGGGTAAAACTTAATGAAATGGAGCAGACTGACTTCAAATATGATTAAATATGATTCAATTAAATTTTTTTTTTTTTTTTTTTAAGCGAAATGGGGATTGATAATGAAAGTGTAAAACGTAGTGAAATGGAGCAGACTGACTCCAAATATGATTCAATTAAGTACATTAATTTTTTTTCTTTTTTGCAAAATGGGGTAAAATGGGGACTGATAAGGAAATGGGGGTAAAACATAACGAAATGGAGCAGACTGACCCATTGACTGAAGTTTCATCTCCTGAACACCAGATGGCGAACTGCCTCTACTATATGTACGAGGTCTGTTAGAAAACTATCGGACCTTTTTATTTTTTTCAAAAACCATATGGATTTGAATCATGTGTGATTGCATCAGCCAAGCTTGAACCTTCGTGCGCATGCGTGAGTTTTTTCATGCCTGTCGGTTGCGTCATTCGCCTGTGGGCAGGCTTTGAGTGAGCACTGGTCCACCCCCCTCGTCGGATTTTCATTGTCAGGAAAATGGCTGAGCGACAAGCAGTGCTGAATCAAATTTTTCCAGAAACTGTGAGAAACAGCCAGTTGTAAACCATTCGGAAGATTCAGACGGCTTTCGGTGAGGATACTCTGGGCGTCACACAGATTAAGGACCATTACAACCGGATTAAAGACGACCCACAGCGGCGCAGGGCGCGCCGCGCTCCGAGCGGCCATTGACAGGCTGAAACGACCAGATCATTTCCAAAGTGAACGCTGTGTTGATCCGGGACGTCGTCTGACTACCAGAGAAATTGCAGAAGCTGGAAATCTCACAGGACAAGTTGTGACATGCCCAGCTGTTACACAATTTCTCGGATAGTCACTCGACTGAAAAGCCACCGAAAGCCGTCTGAATCTTCCGAATGGTTTCCAACACGGACGTGCTTTTAGTCGTGCGCCATTGCGGCTCCGTCCCGATGCGCAATATTCCTCCGCATGTCTTTCATTACAAAATCTCCTGTAACAGTGGAATGTGCCGCAAAAGTGCTGATGTCCACCTCTTCCACAATTTCTCTGGTAGTCAGACGACGTCCCGGATCAACACAGCCTTCACTTTGGAAATTATCTGGTAGTTGCAGCCTGTCGATGGCCGCTCAGAGTGTGGCGCGCCCTGCGCCGCTGTGGGCCATCTTTAATCCAGTTGTAATGATCCTTAATCTGTGTGATGCCCAGAGTATCCTCACCGAAAGCCGTCTGAATCTTCCGAATGGTTTCCACCTGGCTGTTTCTCAGTTTCTGGAAAAATTTGATTCAGCGCTGCTCGTCGCTCAGCCATTTTCCTGACAATGAAAATCCGACGAGGGGTGTGGACCAGTGCTCACTCAAAGCCTGCCCACAGGCGAATGACGCAACTGACAGGTGTGAAAAAACTCACGCATGCGCACGAAGGTTCAAGCTTGACTGATGCAAGTGCACGATTCAAATCCATATAATTTAAAAAAAAAATAAAAAGGTCGGATAGTTTTCTAACAGACCTCGTACTAAGCGCACCTCTCAAAAAAAAAAAAAAAAAAAAAAGCCAAACAATTAAATAAAAGTACTTATTTGGAGTCAGTCTGGTTCACTCTGCTGCATTTCGTTACATTTTACCCCCATTTCATGATCATCAGTCCCCATTTCGTATTTTAGTATGGCAGATCAGAAGGGGGGACCGTTGAGTCTGACGCCATAAAAATTCTGGTTACGCCCCTGACGCAGGCCTGATCATCTATATATATCTCTATATAGATATATATATGCGTACATGCACAGACATGCATATGTATACACACCACACGCATCTCACTTTGCTGACTTACATGAACAGATCACTTCGACAAAAGATTTTTTAACATAGATACGACCAAAGCTCTAAATTCTTAAAATCGTAATGAAATCATTTTCAGTCGCGTACCTTCAGCTTGATGATCAAACTGACTTTGGCAGCAGATCGTCGTTTTTGCTGCAGTGAGACTCTGCGGCGTTCGGTTGTCGTAATGGCGCTAAACCAGGAGCACCAGGAATCCAGAGTAACGTAACAACCAGGTTACAGGCGCACAGGCTGTAAACAGGTTCACACGGCGAGATAATTACGCCGATTTTTGACCTGATCCTCCTCTTCGGACCATCATTAATGTGTTACTATATCATTCAATTTCCAAAAAGTTTTACACTAATTTTTTTGGAGATTTTGTTTTCACCCCTTTGTGAACAGCCTGTAACCCACAATTTTTCATATGAAATTTTAATCGTATTTGAAGATTTGAATTTAACATTGAAAAGCACTTTTGAACCATAACACTACGTAACAATTTTTGTTCCTGGCTTCTAAGTGTTATATTTCAACTGCTTATGTCTAAAGTCTATGGAAAAATGACTATTCAGCAAAAAATGTTATTTTATTTATTTTTTAACGTTCTAGAAAGTTCTAAAAGTTTCTTGAAATTTCTAGATAATTCTGGAAGCTTCTAGAAAATTCTGGACCGTTCTAGCAGTTAAAGAATATTAGATAAGACTACTCAGTAGTAGTGAAGGCGAACCGAAACAGACAAATTTCAAAATATTGTCCTGATCACAGAAGCAAAGTTTCTGTGGAATAACAGCTATTTTCTGTTTAAGGCATAACAGGTTAGGAAAACACACTGTGTACCCAGGAACTAAACAAAAATAAAAATTGTTACATAGTGTAATATTTGAAGCTTATAAAGAGCCCCTTTTAACAGGACTTTGACCTTGAAAATTTTTTCCAATGTAAAAAAGTTTGTGGAATTGAGAACTAGTGTTGGAGGTTTGCGCTGTGCTCTAGTTTGACATATATATCTGCTACCAAAGTAAACAGGTGCTGTCCTTTAAAACAGATTATTTTGTGGTCAGATTTGTATCACGTCATAGTTTGAGAATGACTGATTTCACTCGAAGTGACATTTAAATCTTAATCCAGGTTCTGTTAATTTAGTGCAACCAGGTGTTTGTTTATACCTACATAAGATGGCGGACATGCAGACAGTCTTCTCTAGGAACATCAAATTGCTTTTATCTTTTAAAGAAATATTTAAAAACTCAAGTCTTCTAGTTTCTTCGTCTGGATTCCTGTAATAGGCTCTTTACTAGTCTTCAATCAGAGTGGAATGGCTTCAGACAGAACGCTGCTGCTAGATATAGAACAGCTCACAACATTCTAGTTTTGGCCTCTTCCTTGGGTGCCAGCAAATTAAAAATTTTAGTTAACTTTTAGGGCCCTACAACCTCCCCAGTACATCACGACCTGCTGAAACATTCTTCCTGGGCTCTTACGTCATCAGGTCTGAGGTTGCTGATGAGCCAGACTAGTTTTAAACATTGTTGGGAACTGATTGTTTCAAGCAGTCACTAAGACTCGAACACTCTTCCTCTGTCTTTACTCTGCACAGACGATTGACTGAGGACATTTATATAGACAAGCTTTCAGCTGGACTTGTTATAAAAGTTAATGCTCTGTCAAATGTTTACCATTATAATTGTCTTAGTAATTGATTGAACAATGCCATGGAAGAGGAAGAGCACAGTTAAGATTGATGAGGTGAGACACTCGTTCATCAATGCATGATGAACAAGGACTATTCGTCTGATTGTCTTATGCTATGTGATGAGGTGAGATATTATTTCATCAGTGCATAACAAACAACCAGGAATGGACTTTGAGACCGACCGTCTACTATCAAATGATTTCATTCAATGGACTTTGGAACTGTATACAAGTGGCATGAAAACTGAATGTACTTCTATTTGTCTTCAGACAAACACTCTGAATGACATCTACCTTTAAGGCTTTAAATAAAAGATCTTAGAAACTGAAACCTGTTTCCCCCGGTGTCTCATTTGTTGTCCGTTTCAGAGAGTTTAAGTAATTTTTCCTAACACTTGTTTTTGTGTTTTATGCAGTTTCCTCATTTTTATCATTTTGGATATAGCTTGATATGCTGCGATTTTATTTTTACCATTTTTTGTGAAGCACAGCTTTTCCTCCAGTGCAAAAGTAATTATTTGATGTGCGACCTAGTAGACTTAGGCCCAATCCCCAAAGTGCCCCACAAACCATTCTGTACCAACAAAGGCAACTACATTCCCAGCATTCACACTGTGACGACACCCGGTCCACGCATTCACTGGACACCACAGCAGTGAGACCATCCACCTAGAACTCATTTAAGGTTTAAGGAGATGTTCCTCAGTGACTCAGGAAGCTGCAGATGTCAACAGATTTTACTTTATTCATGTAAAGTGCAACACCAACCAGGACTGTATAGAGGGGCACTGAAGTGCCCCTGCTGGCACAGGTCTTTATGCTTAAAAAATATATAAAGAGGTGGCTCCCAGGAAGACGGCACAGGTGACAGAGCGAATGATGAAAGGTTCACTCCTTTGAGAACATGTAGGCGACCAGGTCACACACTCTGACTGTAGCCAAACTCGTTGTCATACCTGCAGAGGATGAAAAGGAAGTACAAACCTTTCTCAGCATGTTTATTTTATTCAAATACAGCGTAAAAGCCAAGACACAAGTCAGTGGTTACAGCTGATCCTGGGTCAGAACTATCACACTCTGGATTAAAATCCTGGCGATCAGACCTGTGACTGACTTTAGGGGGTTTGGCCCCATTAAAGCGAACTCCTGTTTCTTTGAAATGTGCGATTTCAGACGCTGAATGGGTTTGTGTACATACCATGACACCAGCTTGACAAAGTTGTCGTTGAGTGCGATGCCAGCAAGAGCATCGAAGATGGAGGAGTGAGAGTCACCTATGAAGTCTGTGGACACGACCTGAACACAAAGATGCACACAAACATTTTAATCAACAGTCCCACTTTGATAACCTTAATACTGACAAGTGGCACTTTTGTGCAGAAAGCTTTTACTAAGTACAGTTTGGTGATTTTGATCTTCTGACCCCCAGATCAAGAGCCTTCTTGGAGTCACCACACCTAACACACAAACCAAGTTTGATGATAGGGGAGGTGATGGTCTAGTGGCTAAGGTGTTGGGCTCGAGTCCAGAAGATCATGGGTTCAAATCCCCACCTGACTGGAAAATCACTAAGGGCCCTTGGGCAAGGCCTTTAATCCCCTATTGCTCCCGGTGTGTAGGGAGCAAAACTGCAAGGTACTTTAGGAATGGCACTCTGCTGCCACCTACTGACATTGTAATGCATATCCACACTCCACCACCACAACTTTTTCCCGAAGTGCATGGACACATTTTTCCCCACTGTACCTGATCCTCTGTATATCCCAGAATTCCCTTCATGGGTCCATCTGCGGCAGCTTTGATAGCTTTCTTGATGTCCTCATACTTTGCCTGAGAAAGACAAGAAACGAAAAAGAAGAAAAAAAAATTAAAGGGGTGGGGCACTTTGTTCCAGAGCCTGTTCAGATTGTGGTAAAGCATCAAAAGTTCTTTCAACAAATGCTGATGTCAGAATGGTCCCCCCTTTTTCAGGCTGCTCTTGAAATGAGTCATTTATTCTACGGTGGACAAAATAGATCAATGAGAAAACCTTCAAACATGACCTCCACAATTCTCATCCAACTTCAATAACAATAAAAAAAAAAATAAAATAAAAACTCAAGTCTCAAGAGGAAAAAAATCTCAGATAAAAGAAGGTTAGCCAGACGCTACATGCCACTTACAGGTTTCTGCAGGCGAACAGTCAGGTCCACCACAGACACATTGGGGGTTGGAACACGGAACGCCATCCCGGTCAGCTTTCTGTCAGAATCAAAGCAAAACAGTCAGCACACGTCGCCTTATTCAAATTTACCAGAAACCCAGAAGAATGAGCTCAAGATACTTTTGTCTGCCTGCAAAAAGGCCATTTTTATTTTCTTGCTGCAGTAAATAACAGACACACACTACACCAACCAGACAGCTATTTTAAAATAAACCTACACCAGTAGGTGGTGCTGTTAATTGATGTCACATTTTAAACAGTTTGGATGAATGCGTTGCAAAGCACCTGATCTCAAGCTGCGCAGGGTAAACTTACCCGTTGAGGTCGGGGATGACTTTGCCCACAGCCTTGGCTGCACCGGTGGAGGCGGGGATAATGTTCTGGGAGGCACCACGTCCGTCTCTCCAATTCTTACCAGAGGGCCCATCCACAGTCTTCTGCGTGGCAGTGGTGGCGTGGACGGTGCTCTGAGGACATCAAATATTGACTTGAGAAACCGGTCGAACTTATTAGATGTGAAAACGTCTAACCAAAAACAAACAATCAGCTAAAATACTGCATGTGGCCAGTGAATTGTGTTTATTCTTAAATCCAGCAGCCTGGTGACAGAGGTTTGTGTGCTCATTTCCAGAGCAGGAGGTTGCCTGCAGAGGATAGAGTGGTTTCTTCTTGAAGCAGCTCTTCACTGTTTTGCATCAGCTATGAAACATTTAACAGGTAGGTGCTCAACTGATTTTAAATTTTATAAATGTTTGTAGCTGTTCAGCTTCATTTACCACGTTATCGGTCTAAAAATTATCGGACAAAAATTTATTGCAAGATAATTAGTCCGATAATGGTTTTTAAAGTTATCTAAAAAGATAATCCGATAATGAAAACATTATCTTCGATAATTATCGTTATCGGAACTGTGCCCACCACTGTGTAAAAGTTATGCCAAATCAGTGTGCATATGCATAATGCCTCTGCTTTAGTGAAACCCAATGAAAGACTGAAGTCGAAAAAAAAAAATTACTTCTTAAATCCCAAGAAATGAGACTCATCTTGACAAAGCTTTAAAGTTAGAGCTTCAAAAGTTAAATTTTTATTTCACATATTGAAGCTGCACATTTGGAATTTCAGCGATGATGGGAGGAAAAATAATCACATGGAAGATTTGCAGTCTGGGACGTTTAGCTTTTCAAATGTGGGAATTCTGGGTTTGACCACACACAAACAAACTAAACATGAAAACCTCTAAAGACTTTGGGTTCATGAAGTTTATTTAAAAAAAGAAAAATGTTTTGTTTTTTTTAAATAACCAGCAGTTTATATTGGTGTAAAAGCATCATCTTGAAGAGCAATGACTCCTCTGAAGTTTCTGGAACACAAAGAATGTTTGCTGAAGGACACCTTTACAGCAGGATGTGTCCACTTCAACCAAAAAACAACATTACAGTAAAAAGCTGGCACTCCTGAGAGGCAAAATGGTTATTTTCCAATAAGGTTTTACAACAAAGTGATACAGGATAATTTTGTGGAAGCTTCCAGAACTGACCAGAGTCTAGAAGTTCTTTTAACCAACAATGGAACATTTAGACAATCTGGGTGAGTTTTAGTTGATGTTTTTGGATAAAATACTTGCTTATAGATTTATTTCAGGAACTTAAAACTGATTAAGACTAAAATGAGAGTGCACCACTTTAAAATAAATATGAAGGTGTGATTATTTTTACCATGAGACCCTCGATGATGACAAACTCCTCATGTATGACCTTGGCAAGGGGAGCCAGGCAGTTGGTTGTGCAGGAAGCGTTGCTATGGAGACAGTGAGGTGCATTAGAAATGCCCTGAATAAAGGTGGACCTGGTTATGGCACACGTAACAACCCAAAAACATATTGAAATAAATAAAGAAACCCTACAGCTGCACTGTGTCATCCGTCACAGTGGTAAACTTTCTGCTTGGAAGGTCAAAGCGCCGCACACTCACCTCACAACCGTCATGGACTTGTTGTACTTTTCGTGATTGACACCCATGACGAGCATAGGTGCGTCTGCACTGGGAGCGGAGATCACCACTCGTCTAGCTCCGCCCTTCAGGTGAGCCTGAGGAAGAGAGAAAAGGTGTAAGAGGACAAACGTTGGGATCATATGAACTTGTGAGACAGCCAACATGTACATTTTCCCTAAAAACACTAGTTTTTAAATAAAATCTGCAGGGATGCGCACTCCCTCTCGGCTCACGATGTTAATAATGATCTTATGAAGTATTCATGGCATCTCTGAAAGTATGAGCTCCAAATCAGAAAATTATTTAAACATGGCCGCGCTGGATTTGTGCTGGAAATCCGCAGCAATTCAGCGCGATGATCCGACTTTGTCATAGCAACAATATCTTCCATCATAACTGTTGAGATCATAACAGACAGACACACGCACAGTACATGATGTCACCCAGAGTCTATGGAGACCCTGAAGAACCAGTTTGTGGCTGTTCTTACTCCACCCACATCCCGACCAACCCATAAACGGTTAAGGGGGGTGGGGGGGTGGGCAAGACCCTGCTTGGTTCATGAAGCCAGAACATGCCCCGTCTCACAAATCCTGAACTAAGAGCTAACAGGCTACGCTTGGGTAGGATGTTTCATTAAAGCTTGTGTGTGGTTATTTAAAGTTATGACATGCTTATTTCCTCTAACTGTCGATTAACTGGACCCCAACATACTGAAACTGCTTAAGAATACTGATGTGTTAGCAAAAAATAAATAAAATAATGTCCTTTGAACTTTATGCAGATTAACTTACCGAAGCTTTCTCCACAGTGGTGAAAACACCGGTGGATTCCACCACGTAGTCTACACCTGTAGACCCCCACGGGATTTCAGCTGGATCCTTCCTGCACAGGTCGCACACAAAGCGTGGGCTGACTCAGACAGACTGAGTGGGCAGGGCCACACAAACATTTTATTCATTGAAAGATTAATGTTAAAGTTGATTAAAGTTATGATTTATTTATTGGCAAGTTAACTTTAACTAGTAATGACTTCATGACTTTCTTTGCTAACAAAATTTTAACTATTAGAGAAAAAATTACTCATAACCATCCCAAAGACGTATCGTTATCTTTGGCTGCTTTCAGTGATGCCGGTATTTGGTTAGACTCTCTCCGATTGTTCTGTCTGAGTTATTTTCATTAGTTACTTCATCCAAACCATCAACATGTTTATTAGACCCCATTCCTACCAGGCTGCTCAAGGAAGCCCTACCATTATTTAATGCTTCGATCTTAAATATGATCAATCTATCTTTGTTAGTTGGCTATGTACCACAGGCTTTTAAGGTGGCAGTAATTAAACCATTACTTAAAAAGCCATCACTTGACCCAGCTATCTTAGCTAATTATAGGCCAGTCTCCAACCTTCCTTTTCTCTCAAAAATTCTTGAAAGGGTAGTTGTAAAACAGCTAACTGATCATCTGCAGAGGAATGGTCTATTTGAAGAGTTTCAGTCAGGTTTTAGAATTCATCATAGTACAGAAACAGCATTAGTGAAGGTTACAAATGATGGCCTCGGACAGTGGACTCATCTCTGCTTGTTCTGTTAGACCTCAGTGCTGCTTTTGATACTGTTGACCATAAAATTTTATTACAGAGATTAGAGCATGCCATAGGTATTAAAGGCACTGCGCTGCGGTGGTTTGAATCATATTTGTCTAATAGATTACAATTTGTTCATGTAAATGGGGAATCTTCTTCACAGACTAAAGTTAATTATGGAGTTCCACAAGGTTCTGTGTTAGGACCAATTTTATTCACTTTATACATGCTTCCCTTAGGCAGTATTATTAGACGGTATTGCTTAAATTTTCATTGTTACGCAGATGATACCCAGCTTTATCTATCCATGAAGCCAGAGGACACACACCAATTAGCTAAACTGCAGGATTGTCTTACAGACAAAGACATGCATGACCTCTAATTTCCTGCTTTTAAACTCAGATAAAACTGAAGTTATTGTACTTGGCCCCACAAATCTTAGAAACATGGTGTGTAACCACATCCTTACTCTGGATGGCATTACCCTGACCTCTAGTAATACTGTGAGAAATCTTGGAGTCATTTTTGATCAGGATATGTCATTCAAAGCGCATATTAAACAAATATGTAGGACTGCTTTTTTGCATTTACGCAATATCTCTAAAATCAGAGAGGTCTTGTCTCAGAGTGATGCTGAAAAACTAATTCATGCATTTATTTCCTCTAGGCTGGACTATTGTAATTCATTATTATCAGGTTGTCCTAAAAGTTCCCTAAAAAGCCTTCAGTTAATTCAAAATGCTGCAGCTAGAATACTGATGGGGACTAGAAGGAGAGAGCATATCTCACCCATATTGGCCTCCTGTTAATTCTAGAATAGAATTTAAAATTCTTCTTCTTACTTATAAGGTTTTGAGTAATCAGGTCCCATCTTACCTTAGGGACCTTGTAGTACCATATCACCCCAATAGAGTGCTTCGCTCTCAGACTGCAGGCTTACTTGTAGTTCCTAGGGTTTGTAAGAGTAGAATGGGAGGCAGAGCCTTCAGCTTTCAGGCTCCTCTCCTGTGGAACCAGCTCCCAATTCAGATCAGGGAGACAGACACCCTCTCTACTTTTAAGATTAGGCTTAAAACTTTCCTTTTTGCTAAAGCTTATAGTTAGGGCTGGATCAGGTGACCCTGAACCATCCCTTAGTTATGCTGCTATAGACGTAGACTGCTGGGGGGTTACCATGATGCACTGTTTCTTTCTCTTTTTGCTCTGTATGCACCACTCTGCATTTAATCAGTGATCGATCTCTGCTCCCCTCCACAGCATGTCTTTTTCCTGGTTCTCTCCCTCAGCCCCAACCAGTCCCAGCAGAAGACTGCCCCTCCCTGAGCCTGGTTCTGCTGGAGGTTTCTTCCTGTTAAAAGGGAGTTTTTCCTTCCCACTGTAGCCAAGTGCTTGCTCACAGGGGGTCGTTTGACCGTTGGGGTTTTACATAATTATTGTACGGCCTTGCCTTACAATATAAAGCGCCTTGGGGCAACTGTTTGTTGTGATTTGGCGCTATATAAAAAAAATTGATTGATTGATTGATTGAAGTTAACCAGGTGAATTGATTAATCAGAAAATGTCTACTAAAACTGATTTATTGGAGAAAAAGAAAAAAAAAAAAAGGCCAAAAAAGTTACAAGTCAAGTTTAATAGCTTTGGGAGTAGTAACAGTAAGACAGAGGACAGGAACAGTAGTAGCCAGTAAACCAGTAGCAGGCAGTATTTCTGGTACATATTTATATTTACATTTTGCAAATTATTTTTACTTTAGATACTCTGTGCTTCTTACCCTGTGTGCTGCTACACAATGCTGTTAGAACATCAATTTCACTGAGTGAGTCTTCCCAAGAGATTAATAAAGTTCTATCTAATCTAATGTTGCCTTGCGTGTGTGAGGCACCTTGGGTGACTTACGTTGCTGTATAAATAGGAATCAAACCATAAAGTTTTTGACAGCCGATAGTGATGGTTATAGCCAAGGTTGGATAGGATTACTTTGAAAGAATACACATGGATTACATGTATGTATGTACATACATTTGGATTACTTGTAATCTGATTACATTTCAAAGTAATCCTACCCAACCTTGGTTATAGCTTCCTTAAAATAATTGCTTAATTTAAACCAATTTGGTCTAAAAATGGCCAGAGCACCTGAGACAAACTAATTTGCTCTCAGGACCAGACAAAATACCCAACTGTCGCTGAGACAATTCAAACTGACGTTGGCAGTCTGTTCAGGTTCATGGTGTACTACATCAGCTCTGCACTGAAGGTACTTTAAGTTCAGTGTTTTCAAACTATATTTGAGTGGTTTGACTTGAGGTTTGTGTGTGTGTGTGTGTGTGGGGGGGGGCAGTCATGAGTTTTTCCAATCAATAAGTGAACCTTTATCTTTACATACATTTGGAAGACCTTGATTTTCGTTTTTCCGATGACCAGCATGTCGTTCTCAGCCTGGACATCGCCGCCTTTCCAGATCCCGTGGGTGGAGTCATACTTAAACAAATACGCCTGAAGAAGAACACAATCTTACTTTATGATGCAACTCTGTCTACACTTTATCCTCTTAAAGGCAGCAAGAAGAGTTACAAAAAAAAAAAAAAATCCTATTTCATAACATTAATGACTAGTTCCTCTGGTCCTCTCACCATGTAGTGCGGGTTAATGAAGGGGTCGTTGACAGCCACCACCTCCACATTATTGCCTATGAAAGAGGCACGTGTCACCAGACGGCCGATGCGACCAAACCTGAAAGAAAAATGGTGCGCTCAAAACTCGTGATGTCAGCAAGGTCACAGTCACGCCCTTATTTATTTTACATTTTTGCAGCTGGCAGTTTATTGGACATTACCTGAGTCCAAGGGCCTCAAAAGTTTTCAAGATTAAATGATTGTAATATTGTATTTGTTATATTCAAACATTGTTACCCTATATGAGACTAAGGAACAAAGTTTAGGTGGATTTTCACTCCAATGAACCCACAAATACTCATCCACTTTAGTGTGCAAAACTGAACTTCCTTTAGCTGTCCAGCAGGTGGCATTAATCCATTCCAACTCAAAAGTGTCCATAAAAGGAATGCAGGCTGGAAACTGAGGAGAAAAACTGCACAGGAAGCTGAAGTGTGCTTCAGAATAACATGGCTGCTGGAACAGGAGGTCCAACGGGGACACGCCTGAACGAATCCGGAACAGGAACAGAGCTGTTCGGACACGAGTGTAACTGATTTTATATTGAACCTGCTCAAATTCAACCAGGACAAGAGAGCACAATGACCTCTCTCAGAGCAAAATAAAGAAAAACCCATTCAAAGTGTCTCAAAAATTACTGTTTGTTAACTTTAAACTATTACTTCAAAGTAAAAGCATGTTACATTCGCGACAAAGACAAAATGAAGCAGCTTTGCTCAAAATGTGATCTAAAAGGATACCATGAATGGAGGCTGATTTGTTTGGGAGTCAGATGATCAAAAATGAAACCCCCACCCATCTTTTATTCTGCATGCCACTGTGAGGTCAGCAGGGTCAGAGCGCTCCATCATATTTTATAATTTTACACACACTGTTTTTAAATGTTGAATAGACCAACCCCATTAATTTGTACTGAGCACTTAATTTTCCAAACCACCTCCCTGCTCAGACATTCTGAACAGGCTGTCTTGTAATCCACAAACAGTGAGTTTAAACCTTTATTCAGATCACAGATTAAAGTGGATCAGTTTCTGTTAATTGGCTTGCCGATTTGCTTCTTCTGGTACTGAAGATGTTGACAGGTTCAGGTTGGATCATTGATTTAATGAACGGTCAAAAGGCATCTCTCAAACAGCTGATCCTTTTGGTAAATTACTGATACACACTTAGTGATTCCCAAAAACAACGACCAACATTATGAGCGTGAGGTGCCACATCTTTATGACCACATGCTGCATTTGTTTTCCACACCAATTTGGCAGAAGCCCCAATCCAAACCATCCGTGGGCTTGAAGCCCAACTCTGGTCTCTGAAGCAGAGTGCTGGGCACCGACCTAAAACTGACACCACTCAGCAGCAACTGCTGAAAGAAAGAATCGTTTCACTGTTGTCTATCTGAAAACCCCAGTCACATGGCCTCTGAACAGAAAGATTGCAGGCTAAAAATGGATGAGGAAGATAAACGGAATGTGCCCGCTGACAAAAGAGTGTGAAAGGTGGATATCAACAGATAACTCAGTCAACAACCAGAACCAGATCCAAAAACCTCAATGAATAAATAAATTCCACATGGTGTGTCCCTGCGGCAGACTGGCGTCCTGTACAGGGTGTACCCCGCTTCATGCCATATGACTGCTGGGATAGGCTCCAGCCGCCCCAAATGCATTTCCTATTTTCGCTCTGATAAACCCTAGCCACTCACAGACTATCCTGTCCAAGGACAGGAATGGGTAGCATCACTTGTAGTACATGTTCTAAGATGCCACAAATGGGCCAATTGTTCACATTTTGAAAACAGCCTGAAGCTTTTCCCACTCAATCTTTAGGTTATAATTAACAATTTAAGTGGTGGACACCAGTGAAATATGTAAATTAAGTAGGCGATGCATGTGATTTTTCAAGATGGCCACCAAAAGAAAATTAATGTAAATACATATAGATAACAAGAGCAATCAGGGATTTTTGACGTGTGCCAAACGGAATCACCTCCAAAATTTAGCAGGGTCTGCCATGGCCTAATATGTAATTTGAGGTGAAAACTTGGTGAGAATCCATGAAGTAGTTTTGACGTAATCCTTCAAAGACTATATAAAGTGAAATGTGATCCAGAATCCAGAACCGGATCCAGATCACCTCCAAATTTAATGGAGTCTTTCATGGCCTAATATCTATCTGTGGTGTAAATTTCATCAAGATCCGTGCAGTAATTTTGATGTAATCCTGCAGGTCATTTTATTACGTCCTTGGCGGATGTAATAAACGCACTTTATTTGCAAATCACAGCTTGAACGTGTAAAAATCAACATTTCTCACTAATTGCAATGATGTCCAAATAACAGGTCTCAGTAACTGTAAAAATGGAACACATTTTATATGATGTGGCCATTATACAAATCATTTACAATGGCATCAATAATCAAAATTTACATTTTCTGTCTAGTCTCTATCCTAAGCACTCTTCAGAAATGAAGTAACAAATAAGGTGTTACTGCAAATAATAGGTTGGAATAGAATAGGCTCATCATCTGTGTGGTGATTAACCAATTTGGATTATCATGTCAATGTATGCAAACGTTTGGTGTTATCAAGTCATTTCACATATATATCTGCAAATGCATGATTCTACTTGTATGACAGTCAACTGGCTATATTCAGACAAAAAAAAAAAATCATATTGGAACAGCTTTAAACTTACAAAAAGAGCTACATGTAAATATTCAGCAAGTGGCAGTTTCGAAAGATATTATGCAATATTATCTGAATCTGCAGCTTAGTTTTTCACAAAATGCTAAAGAAACATGTAATGTCCATTTATTTCTCTCAAAATAAAAATGACAAGCCTTTAACAAGTTATATGTGTCACAATATACATGTTAAAGCAACAAAATGTATCAGTCATCTACTCTGCACATCCTTCACAAGCACATATTTTGGTGCAAATCTGGGCATTTCACTTGCATAACCCTCTGCATGCTTGAGTTACTGAGAAGTAAGCGATCATTATACTCATGCCTGGAACAAAAACAAACAAAAAAAACTATTCTCTTAACTATGTATCTGGACCATTCTTTACTGGTTCTGACCACTGCCTCTGAAATTCAAGACTATTATATGTTATGCATGCAATATTAATCTTTCAACATCACAAAAATTAACAGCAAAACTTACATTACAATTGCCGTCATTTCTTGAAGTAATGAGTTGCAATGTGAAAGTCAAAGGCAGTGGGGGTAAACATGTTGGGAATGCACTTCTAAGACTACAACACATTGCTTTGAGAGTTTTTTTTTTTTTTTTAAAGAATTTCACCATCAGTCATAATAAAAAAAACAAAGTGTGCAAGGACAGAACTATTAAAGGACAGAAGTATTAAAAAGTAGTCATTTTTAGCACACTGGTGGTTATCTTAAAAAAAAAAATCAGTGATTTCCACCCCTAATTATTTTCTATATACCCTGTGCTACATGTGCCAAGTTTCATGCTTTCTTCATAATCTGAAGAATACTTTTGCTTAGAACCTGTACTATCATAGCCATCATTGGTTTTAGTGGGTCATCCATCAACCAAAGGGTTAAATGTGCAAATCTCAGTTATACACTCCGCTTCAAACCTCATGGGGGTGGTGGTAGAGCACTATGTGGTCATCCCATAGTGAAGCAATGCTCAACTACAACACGCCAACTGTACTCACAGCACACATCAATCCCACTGAAAAAACACAGGAGCCAAGAAACAAAAAAACCCCACCAAACTTACCCATTGATACCAATCTTCACCCGTCTGCCAGCCATGGTCAAGTACTCACTAGAAAGAATTTAAACGAAACATTAACCTCACAATTCACATAAAGCTGCTTCAGATCTGAGAGAAGATTCACAGACCAGTGTTAGATGCTGAAGTTTGTGCAGAATGTCTCAAAAGATCCTGCAAAACATTTAAACATCAAGTCTGTAGAGTGATTAAAAAGGCCAGATTTGTAATGTAACAGTCCTGGAGTTAAATTTCTGCTGGCACATCTAGTCTTTAAGTCTATTCCCCATTACTGATTTTTGATACCCAATTGACTAATGTGATGTAATCTGGAGGCTATAAAACGGTGGCAAATCTCCCACTTCCATGAGATTCACCACAGCTCCGCCCACAAGAGGACAATGGAAGGGCCGAGGCAAGAAGCAGTCCCACAACACTAGGGCCGGGTTCACACGGCAGGATAATTAGGCCGATTTTGGACCCGATCTTCCCCTTCCGACAATCTTAAGGATGCCCCAACAATGGTGATGACGCTAAAGATAATCTTATCAGATATTCCTCCCGTATGTGGTGTGTTAAGAGTGCTCTGATCTGCTCGGAAGGGTGTCAGGAACGCTCCAATCGCAAATCGGGGATATTCAACATGTTGGATTTTTTTTGGCCCGATATCGCAGCGTGTGTGGTGTCCTCCGACCACAAACGAGCATGCAGCCTGCTGAATGTGACGTGCAGCCAATCAAAGCTAGGTGACGGACATACGGAGCGGAAAATAAAATCAAAACAGCTGTTCTGACTTACCAGAAAGTCCAGTGGTCGCGCTGTCTCCACTCCTTTAAAGAGCACCTTTTCTTTTTCTGTTTGTATCATTTCTTCCCTCTGTTGTAAATAGTCCACAAAGTACCTCCGTTTGTTTACTCTGAAGTCACGTTTAATCTCGAGAGATTTCCTGTCTGAACTGTAAATGTTCGTGTGTGAAATCTGTTCGTGTGTGGTGTTGTCCTTACCGTGTGGCTGAACACCACACACTGTACGACCAAACCTGTTGGATCCATGATTTTTTAATCTTCACGTGTGTGGTCTCAGGTTTTGGAAACCTACAGATAATTTTAAAATTCTGTCGTGTGAACCAGGCTTAAAGAGCAACCATTGGCACATTCAACACCCCACTCAAGGAACCATACATAAATCAGGTGTAATCTACAATACCTGTATAAAAGCTGATAAAAATTAAGTAAGGGTAAGAAATAAGGTTACAAATATTGGCTATGGGTTTAACAGTCTGGCCTGATTTCCTCATATTGGGGCCAATAATGGACAGCCCCCTTGTGGCATTTAACATATTTCTAATCAGAAGTCCATTCTGTGAACTACCTGCATTTTAGGTCAAATAGCACCAGTGGGGAGTTTAGGTGGTGTGTTTGAGTTTAATCAGTTTCCACTCAAAGCAGTTCAAACCTGACATATTTTAGGTTTTAAACACTGTTGCCCCCCCTGAAAAAACACCTGTATTCACACCAGTGTCAGACTGTATAGCAGAACTGCAACAACTAATCCGTTAAACAACAATTCAGTTAAATTAATCACAATCTCAGTAAATAATCATTTTGAGCATGTTTTATTTTTTAATGTGCAAATTCTGAATTCATCTTCTTGAAAGTGAAGATTTTCTGGTTTTCCTCCTCTTTACAGTGAACTAAAAGATCTATTATGGGGAAAAACAAGACATTTGAGAATGTCATCGTGGGCTCTAACAGACGGACATTTTACACCATTTTATAAATTTGTGGCCCAAAGAACAAATGCACTCATCAAGAAAATATTCAGACTCGCAGATAAAGACTAGAGCACCGTGCTTGAAGAGTGCCAACCTCCACCACAAAATTTTGCCTTTAAAAAAAATTGAAGGTCAAACTGCTGTTAGAACTGGCTTTTCATGAGCTAAATTAGATGTGATCAAAACTCAAGAGTATGTATTTAGTTTTTTTTATGGTGTTGTCAAGTTGTTTTTTTTTTTCCCCTCAACTTCTTTGGTTTCTGAATTCTTTTCAGAGAACATTGGTTATCTTTGCTATGCACAATTTGTCATTGCTTTTTGACACTTGGTTCCCGACTGAAATGTACACCAAAATGTACACCAAATGGGCACAAAATCCACAATCCGGATCGAACTTTGTCAGGTGATTGTGAGTGCGGCTGCACCTCACTTTCAAATATGAGAGGCACATTTGATTAAGATGCAACGTAAAATATACATTAAATGGTGTTTTCAATGTTAAATCTAAATGGCCACAAAAATCTGTAATCTGGATCAGATCTGGATCAAACTTTGGCAGTCGATAACACTCAACTATGAAAGAAATTTTATCTTTATTGACCATAACAAATATTTTTAAAGTAGACCTGCATTGAAATAAATGTGGTCAGATTTCAGAAAGAAATAGCTGATATGTATTTATAAGACCCTTGTGAATGCAGTAAAGTAAATCTGTAAGCCCAAATTTGTAATTCAGCGGAGAAATCTTCGTTTAAAAATGACAAATTTGCAGCTAAAATTTAGCCCTCTGAAAAGTTTGTACAGCCGTATCATTTCCATGATGTCAGGGACAAGACGATGCGCTCCCGCCTTCAGTCCGATCCCGCACTGAAATTGATTTTATCTGTTAGTAATGTTACTTATACACGTCCTGGTTTCAACATCCAAAAGTAAGCTGCAATGAATGAGATACAGATCTGTGTGCTCAGATCAGCAACGACATCGACAGCGGGCGCTGTTCTTCCTCTCCCGCTCTCTGCCTCTGCTGCGCTTATTAAGTCTGCGGGCTCGTTAACCGCCAACGCGGGCCACTCACACCGCCCGTGTCTGCTTTGCAGCCGGTGTTGTGCTAGATTCAGTGCACGACACCGCCATCACCTGTCTACTGAATGGAGCTGCAGCACACTTGGCACAAGTCCTGAGATTACGCTCGCTGTTTTAATGCGAAGCGGCCGGTACACCTGTTGCTGCAAGGACAGACTTCTATCCACAGCACTGCACGTCTCGGCAATTGGAGCCCCAGAGCTCCATGGACGCTGAGAGGTTTATACATTTTTAATGACTGGGATTCTTTGCGGGTCTCGCCTCCATATCCCGCGATGGTACCGGAGGCGAAAGACAGTAGATTTTCATTGCGATTTACTTTACTACATTCAGAAGGATCTCATGTGTAAATGTAAGTCATTTTTTGTTCAAAAAAAATCTGACTGCATTTTTTTCCAATGCAGGTCTCCTTTAAATTTGTTCAATGTTAAAGACAGGGATTTTATTTCCAGGATTTTTCTGACCTACGACCCTGAAAATTGAATCAGTTCTTGCCTATCAGGATATGAACCTTGTTCAATAAAAATTTCATAACGATATATGAAAGACTGTCAGCTCTAGGCTGTTCACAATCAAACAGACAAACAAAGAGGGAGAAAAACATAACCTCTGCCAACGAAGGAAGTAAAAATAACTTAGTTGTTGCAGCCTTGTAAGTATGCTCGGAATTTATCTGCCCATTTGTCTCAGGAAGACGTAAAGCTGAGGAGAGGTATCTCCCCCCCCCATTGATACCATCTTAAATTTAGCCAAAATATATTTGAATGCAAGGTACAGTGCATCTGGAAAGTATTAATGCGCTTCAGGGTTTTCACATTTTTTTTATGTTACAGCCTTATTCCAAAATAGATGAAATTCTTTTTTTCCTTCAAAATTCTACACATAAATACCCCATAATGACAATTTTTTTTTTAGATTTTTGCAATAAATAAAAGAGAAATCAATGTTGTAGGTATTCGCAGTCTTTTTCCATCCTGTTTCTAACAGTCCTTGACTTGAAGCTTAATTGAAGTCCAGCGGGGGCAAATTCAGTTGATTGGACATGATTTGAAAAGACACACACCTGTCTACATATAAGGTCCCACAGTTGATGGTGCATGTCAGAGCACAAACCAAACATGAAGTCAAAGGAATTGTCTGTAGACCTCAGACAGAACTGTCTTGAGGTACAAATCTGGGGAAGGGTATAGAAACATTTCTGCTGCTTTGAAGGTCCCAATGACCACAGTGGCCGCCATCATCCGTAAATGAAGAAGTTCGGATCCACCAGGACTTTTCCTAGCGCTGGCTGCCTGTCTAAACTGAGCGATCAGGGAGAAGGACCTTAGTCAGGGAGGTGACCAAGAACCCAATGGTCACTCTGTCAGAGCGCCAGCATTCCTCTGATGAGATGTGAGATGAGAACCTTCCAGAGGGACAACCATCTCTGCAGTGATCCACCAATCAGGCCTGTATGGTAGAGTGGCCAGACAGAAGCCACTCCTCAAAAAAAGGGCACAAGGCAGCCTGCCTGGAGTTTGCCAAAAGGCACTTGAAGGACACTCAGACCAGGAGAAGAAAAATTCTCTTCTAATGAGACAAAGACTGAACTCTTTGGTGTGAATGCCAGACATCACGATTGGAGGAAACCAGGTAGCATCCCTACAGTGAAGCATGGTGGTGGCAGCATCATGCTGTGGGGATGTAAAGAAATGTACAGAGACATCCTGGATGAAAACCTGCTCCAGAGCGCTCTTGACCTCAGACTGGGGTGATGGTTCATCTTTCAACAGGACAGTGACCCTAAGCACACAGCCAAGATATCACAGGAGTGGCTTCAGGACAACTCTGAATGTCCTTGAGTGGCTCAGCCAGAGCCCAGACCTGAATCTGATTGAACATCTGGAGAGATCTGAAAATGGCTGTGCACCGATGCTCCCCATCCAACCTGATGGAGCTTGAGAGGTGCTGCAAAGAGGAATGGACAAAACTGCCCAAAGATAGGTGCACCAAGCATGTGGCATCATATTCATGAAAACTAGAGACTAATTGCTGCCAAAGGTGCATCAACAAAGTATTGAGCAAAGGGCGTAAATACTATCGATGTTATGCTCAAAATTGACTGCTCGACACAGTATTTATGTATCAAAGCAAAAGTTTCGCTGCAAGATGTTTCTATGGCTCGCTTCACCCGGCTGCACCCTGCGAAAAATTATGACTCCCAAATGAAGCTTATTACGTCACAAGCACCTATTTGAATTCAGGGCCAGAGTTACCAAACTCTCAGTGTTTATAAACTGGCACAATCCCTCTGTACTTTGTGGGTTTTTTGAGAGGAGAGTTTTGGCATGTATAGTTTCATTAACTGACCAGACAAAGATTTAGGTCAGACTAGCATTATATTAGATAAACCACATTTATACACTCACACTGGCACATAGAGACTATACTTACTGATTTACACACTTACATACTGACACATTAAGTATACACAAAAGTGCAATTTAGAACTAGAAATTGGGGGGGGGGGTGGGTGCGAGGCCCGCAGGGCCGAAGCCCATAGGCCGGGGGCGTGGGGGCCACTTTAGGCCCCACAGAAGCCGAAGGTTTCTACATAAGCTCAGATGCATTCTGAGCATCCAGAACAGTAATTTTAATGTTTTGAGAAGACCATAAAGTGGACACCATTTGACTTACGCAATTTGAAACTGGATATAAGTACTTTATTCTGAGAATAGCCAGCATTGATTTTATTAACATCCTGGTGTAAATAAGGTATCACCACATGTGTAGAACTCAAAAAGAATGATAGGTTGAGTTCTCATTAAAAAAATAACTGCAATGTGGTAAAATGTATTCATAAATATGAAAGAACAGGCTCTTATTAACTATCGCATACTGTATTTTTTTTCTCGATTTGTTTTTGCATAAGTTTGAAAAAACAACAGATCATAAGTTTAGGATAAATTACTTATGAATTTAATTTTCAAAGTGGCACTAATGACAACACTCATACTGAACATAAATTTGCTTGCATAGACTGATTTTGGAGATCAAGCAATAATTGCAGATGGGCTTTCTGAGGTCTCAGATAGTTTTTCTGATTTCCTTTTCTAACTTTCAGAATTTAGTAAATTAGCATATGGTCCATTGATACTTATGTGTAGACACGAGTCCCTAGAGGCAACTATTTTTGGTTTCAAATCTGGGCAAATGCAGTCCCAGAAAACTCTGAATGTGACAACCAAGAAACAGGTGTTGTAAACAAGTCAATGCTGCTAAAAATACAAACTTGCAGAAACACAGATACTATTCTGACATGGTTTTGCACATAAGGCTGACATGGTTTGCACATAAGACTGGCATGGCATGTTTCAAGTACACACATATATGTCAGAAGGTGGGGGGGACATACCATATTCTGCCCCCCCTGGTTGAAAAGGTGGGGGGGACATCTCCCCCCATCCCCCACCAAATTGCACCCATGAGTGTACATAAAAGAGAAATATTTCTAGGCTTTGAAGGATTACGTCAAAACTACTTGACAGATTGACAATTTTCAACAGATACATATTAGGCGAAAGAAGACTCCATTAAATTTTGGAGGTGAATTGGATACAGATTGCAGATCATGTTTCACTTTAGTCTTTGAAGGATTACGACAAAACTACTTCTTCGATTCTCACCAAATTTGCACCACAGTTAGATTTTAGGGCAAGTCTCCACTTAATTTTGGAGGTGATCCAGATACGAACTGGCGGACGTCAGAAATCTGATTGCTCATTATTAAACATACACTATTGTGTTGCCCGTGGGGATCCATGGGCTCTAGATTGGGTAGTGTTTATAAAATACGTAGCTGACATTTTTCAAGGGTGGTAATAAGTTAAGCAAAGCTTGTATAATGAGTTGGAATAGCGTGTGAGTCAAGAATGCCTTTAGAACCTTACACCTCAAAAATTTTTAGAAAAGGAACTCAACCCTTTTACCTTCTGTTAATTATGGAATTTTTAATGTTAATTTGCTGCCTAAATGTATTTATAAGTTGTTTAGGTTCTCTTTATCACACTTATTTTTACTTATATTTTGTCATTTGATTTTTAAATGGACCACAATGAAAATAAGTGAATGAAAACAACTTTCTTGTGTCATTCATGTATTTTTAACATATTTACTTTGAACTTACAAAATAAAATCACTCACCACACTCGTGCTTTTAATATAATAACTTACCGCCCCCTGCTGGAATGACGTGCGAGTCCATAACGTAGTTATCAACACCCATTGTTCAGTGTTACCTAATGCCCGTAGATTCTCCAAAAATATTTTTCCTATCAATGTTCCACTTTGGCAGTGTTCATCCCTGACTAAAAATATTTAATACATAAAATACATACATATTGATTCAGTGGTACAAAAAGTTTCCGTCTCTCCAACACTATAATGAATAGTTATGTACATGTGATTTGTTTTTTTTTATTTTTAATAAATTTGCAAAAACCTCCAAAAACCTTTCATGCTGTTATTATGGGGTGCTGTGAGTAGAATTTTGAGGGGAGAAAACGAATTTACTCTCATTTGGATTAAGCCTGTGGACAAAGTTAAGAGCTGCGAATCCTGTAGAAAGTTACTGCTAGAATCTAATCCCAACACTAACCATTAACAGATTAATCATAAAACTAAAATCAAGAGAAAATAAGTTAAAAATAGTTAGTTGCAGCGTTACTGTGCAGACTAATGATGGAGAACTTCCCAAAACGTTTCGAAATCGTAACAGTCAACTCTTTCAAAAGTTGCTGTAAATTTCCAAACTGGCGTTTTGGCGGAGGTCACCGCAGGAAGTCACGTAGCAGGTTAACTACCGGAAGCCAGTTATTACGCCTTAAACTAACCCAGCCAGTCAAAGTATTATCCGTGTCATTAATCGGATACATCAAACTAAATACACGGTGGTTCTGGAGTCCTGCATTACAACTTCTTACCTCACCTGAGGACTTCACCGCACAACATTTAAGCTCAAAAGTGAACGTCAATGCTTAAAACTGTAAACTGGCTTTAAGGTATTACTGATTTAAACTCTTTTGTGGAAGAAAAAAATAATTATTTACCGTTTGCTCAGATGTATCCGTCCTCAGAGGAGTCAGGGAGTGACTGAGCGTGGGGGCGGGGCCACTGCTGGAATTTATACACAACACGCGCGCGGCCAAAACGTTTCGAAATCGTAACAGTCAACTCTTTCAAAAGTTGCTGTAAATTTCCAAACTAGCGTTTTGGGCGGAGGTCACCGCAGGAAGTCACGTAGCAGGTTAACTACCGTAAGCCAGTTATTACGCCTTAAACTAACCCAGCCAAAGTATTATCCGTGTCATTAATCGGAGACATCAAACTAAATACACGGTGGTTCTGGAGTCCTGCATTACAACTTCTTCCCTCACCTGAGCACTTCACCGCACAACATTTAAGCTCAAAAGTGAACGTCAATGCTTAAAACTGTAAACTGGCTTTAAGGTATTACTGATTTAAACTCTTTTGTGGAAGAAAAAAAAAAATAATTATTTACCGTTTGCTCAGATGTATCCGTCCTCAGAGGAGTCAGGGAGTGACTGAGCGTGGGGGCGGGGCCACTGCTGGAATTTATACACAACACGCGCGCGGCCACGCCCAGTCCGCTTTGCACGAGCCTGTTTCTTCAAAAATCAAGTCAAACTGGTTTAAAGGACTTGTTCACACACACAAACACACGCACACGCACGCACGCACGCTGAAAAGCCAGGTCATGGAAGGTTATTTAATAATAGCTGGAACAGATGTCCAACTAAATGGTTGCTGAAATCAATAATATTGATCAAATCTTTTACAAAGCTTAAACAACTCTGGATTTTCAAAATAAATATATACATTAAATGCACTTTTCAGTGTTTTCAGTATTAAATTCGTTCATCCTGCATCTTGATGGAGCTGAACTGTGAATTGTCTTGTTCTTGTCTCGATGTTTGTCAGGATGAGACCGCCAGCAGTCAGGGTTAAAGGTTGGAGGTCATGGGGATCAATTCTGATTTAAAAATTATTTTTTTTCTATACCCGCTTACTCCAGTCAAGGGTCATGGGGTGCTGGAGTCACAGCACGTGACCTGAACAGGATGCCAGTCTATGGCAGGGGGAACAAAAAAACCCTCACAGTGAATTTTGACAGTCTGAATAAAACTTTTAACAAGTTAAAAAGAAAAAGATAAATCAAAAACACATTTCTTTTGTGCACGCATGTGCTTAAAGTATATAAGACCTGCAAATACGAGTCAACTTGACCTGTGATTCACCACAATTATGTTTTATAATAGAAATGCAGTTGCTACGGCAACAACTGATTAGGCATTCAAATATAGCCATCTCTGTGTGACTTTTTTTTCCTTTTCTCCTCCAACTGCACAAACATGTTGGTTTGTGGTTAAACTTCCATGATTGTCTATAAGCAAACGTTTTACCCCCATGAGAATTTGGTGAAACGGGTCACGTGCCGATATGTGCAGTCTGCTCCTGCAAAGTGTCTATGAAAAGCTTGGACTTGTCCAACAGCATTTAGACATACTAAAATTACAGAGGCTGAGCTCCCAGAAGAATACCATCCCATTTTCTGTCAGGCTACGGTGGTAATACTGACGTGTGACAACGATAATAGTGAACTAGTCATTTAAGTCCTGTGACAAAGTGCAAAAATATAATTTTGTGTTTGGATGCAGAAAGTAAAACATCATCTCAGTGGGTGTTGGACTCCATCAGGGTTGTGTCTTGACACTAGTTATATTTGTGTTTTTCATTGACAGAATCTCAAGGCTAAGGGTTAGTCTTGCTTCAGTGATGGTCTCGAGACTGACTTGCTGCTTTTTGCAAATGATGCAGTGCTGGTGGCTTTTTCAGACCCCCCCAAACCTGGATTTACCAATGCACTATCACGTGCATTTGTAGGGAATGCCAGCTAAGACATTCTGGTCATGATCCATCGCACATGACTCAGTGTTGAGGACCCCAGCAACTGGACATGGCCAAGGAGTTGCCTGGATGGTTGCTATGCAGGATCTCAGGTGGATGTGGTGGATGCAGTGATGCAGGACATTGATGCATGATTCCAGACCTGACTCAGATGCTTTCCTTTGGAGGGTTTTCAGGCATGCCAACCTTGGAGTAGAGACCCGGATGATCCAAATAACCCCAGAGGGATATAATGTATCTGGACTGAGAACACTTTATAGTGCAGCGGCTAAGAGAATATTTAGAGCAAAATCGTGCAAATGGTGATACAAGCACCAAAGTTGGCATAAATACTCCTTAGACATTACTCTTTTGAACAAACCGACTGGCCACTTGAATTTTCAATAGGGGGCCAGGTAGGGTCAATTGAATTACACAGGGGCTGAAATTAAAAATGCTGAAATCATTTTGAAAACTACACATTATTTGTCTGATCATAAAGATTCCAAAAAGGTATAGTTTTGACTATCTATGCCTGAATGATCAGAAGTTATGGGGTAAAAACAGCAAAAATGGTGACAAAGGGTTCAAAAGTTACAGGGGTCAAAAGTTAAAGTTGCTCTAATTTTGGTGAAAAGTGATACAAATTATTGGTTGAGCTAATAGGATTAATAAATGGAATAGTTTTGATTGTGTTGAATGTTTGGTCTCCAAAGTAAAGGTCAAACAAGGTCAACGTACATTGGATTCTATGACATACGTATGTTACCCTGTAACATGATAACTAAGCATGATAAATGGTGCAAACTATTCCTTTTTAAAACCCTGTTATCTCAACTAATAATTTGCATCAATTTTACCAAAATTGGAGCAACTTTAACTTTTGACCCCTGTACAAACTGAAACTGACCTTTGTCACCATTTTTGCTGTTTTTACCCCATAACTCCTAATCATTCAGTCATAGATAGCCCAATCTATACCTTTTTGGAATCTTTGCGATCACACAAATAACGTGGTGTAGTTTTCAAAATGATTTCAGCATTTTTAATTTTGACCCCTGTGTAATTCTTCAATTGACCCCTACCTGGCCACCTACTGAAAATTCAAGTGGCTAGTCGGTTTGTTCAAAAAAGCAATGTCTAAGGAGTATTCGTGCCAACCTTGGTGCTTGTATCACCATTTGCACGATTGTTTCAGTTATCTGCTGCACTATTGGGGTTATCCAGGAGGAGCTGGATGATGTGGTTGGGTAGAAGGACCCTGAGGTACTTTATTGAGCTGCTGAGACTTAAACCTGTCCCCAGATATGAAGTCACAATGGATGAATGATTGGATGTATGGAGACAAGTGTCTATATTATGTAATATTAGACAGTGGAGGGTGATAAACCTAAAAAAAAAAAGTCTAAACTGTACCATGTCCATGCTTTGTAAAAGTGAGAGGTCACAGAAGTCAACAGGCCTGTCATCAATAAACTAAATAACAGTAATAGATTAGACAGAACTTTATTAATCCCTTGGGAAGACTTCTTCAGAGAAATTGAAGTTCCAGGAGCATTGCATAGCAGCACACAGGGTAAGAAGCACACAGAGTATCAAAAGTGAAAATAAGCCTATGTTGTCTATAGTAATAGAGGACAGCCTATAATAAGCAACACACTAATAATAATAAATTATACACATACGTACAAAATTTGTCCTCTGCATTTAATCCATCCTAATTACAATTATACACATTCCAATTACTAGGAGCAGTGGGCAGCCACAGTCTGGTGCCTGGGGACCAACTCCAAATATATAGATGCTGCCTTAGTCAGGGGCAGAGAAAAAGATCAGATCCTAAATCCAAGAATCAGCAATAGTTTTTAATTAAAATAATATCACCTTCATTATTGTTCACAAGTGACTCAGTCTTAGATGCTGTGATGTCCACTGCACGAGCTCAAACTGCTTATGTGACCTTTCACTCAAAACGGGATGACACTGTATGGTGTATGGTTATGGCTGACCCAACAACTGACAAATAGGACCCAAAATGCAGACACAACCTGGAGACAGAGAACAGTTCTTACAGTTTATTTTGTTGAGATGTAGGCAAGCTTGGCTGGAGAGGTCTGACAGCAGAGGACAGGAACAGCTGAGCAGCAGAGGAGTTGAAAATGAGTGAATCAAACAGGCGGTGGAAGACCGAAGCAAGGCAGGTGGCAACTAGGATTCTGGTGGATCAGTCGTGGAGCATCCAAGGAGGATCTGAGGCACAGAGAAAAACACGGAAATAAATGTCTGGGAAAATAATACCAGAAATACAAATCATGAAAAAAATCTTCTCTGAGATATAAGGGCAATATGTCTATACTACAATGGAGACTGAAAGATCTGAGCCACGGTTAAATACTGCAGTGGCTTGACTGGAGATAGGTTGCAGGTGAGCAGACCCAGCAGCTGCAGAGGATCCGATGAGATGGACAGGCTGGAGGAGGAAACACAGAGTCCACATGCAGAAACACAGAGACAGACTGAGACAAATATGACACACCAAGGACGAAAAATGATAAGACACACAAAGAAAGGGAAAGGAAAAGCCTAAACCCTAACATGTATGACAACATAAACACGACGGGTCACTACAGCCTTGAACCAAGACAATGAGAAGAAAACTACTGTGACAACAAACATCTTCTCACATCACCATCTGAAAGGAAAAGACACCTTGGAAAATTTATTCCACAATTGGATGAGATTAATGTCAAACATTTCAATTTTTTTTTTTAGTTCAACACATTTTGCTTTATTGTCTGAACCGCTTATTGTAAAATGTTTTCTTGTAAGATTTAGGATAAAACTACAAATCTGGCAGTATGAACAGAAATTCTAGCAGTGAGGTCTTCGTGAACCCAGGATGACCTGACGAATTTATCACAGTTCAATATATAAATTATATTTAGAAGAAGGCAACTGGTTCTGTTTAATGTCCTCCACACAAAGGGGCGCTGACATGTGCCGCCCTCTAGTTAAAATATTACCTTCCTGTAGCACAATCTATTATAATATTTCACATGACACACACACACACACACACACACACACACACACACACACACACACACACACACACACACACACACACACACACACACACACACACACCCTGAATAAAAAATTAATAAATAAATAAAATAAAAATGTATTTGTGCAGTCTCATTTTTTTTATATTTCAAAGAATACATCAGTGAGTTTTTGCTTGTGATAAAAGGATTGTATTTAATCAGTTGCATGAATAACAGTTAGATCTGCCAACCAGCAGAGGAGTGAGATGGTTTGGTAGTCATCTCTGTCTGCCAGCCATCCTCAAAAAGTGAGTGAGTGTGCATGAAGGGGATGAGTGAGGAAAGCCACCAAGACACCCTTGACAAGATAAAACATTATGATCTAGGCTTGAGGTTACCAAAAGTTACACAGGAGACTTGGCTGAATTTTACAGGCCTTATGTGAAGTAATGACTTTGGCTTAATTAAACTCTGACAGGTTTGAAGTGACTTGGAAATTTCGACGGTGTTTTAGGGCCACATTGATTTGATTGAGATATATATATATATATATATATATATATATATATATATATATATATATATATATATATATATATTAGACTTCGAGAATAAAGTCGAAATATTATGAGAATAAAGTCGTAATTTTAAGACTTCGAGAATAAAGTAGTAATATTATGAGAATAAAGTTATAATTTTACAACAATAAAGTCATATTTTTATGAGAAAAAAACAAGTTTCCCGGTTGACAGACAGCTAACATAGGCTAACGCTATCATGTGGAAGCAGCTATAGAAGATTTTTTTTTTTTTTTTGGAAACAGCCTTAGAAGTAGTTAACTAAACAGTGCCTCAGACTTGGGTTTATGAACAAGCAAAACTGTTTTATAGAAGTTTGACATGGATGTGACGCAACAGAGAGGAGTCACGGAGGCTCTCGCTGTCAATGTTTCATTTCCGGAATCAAGCATTTTGTTCCTCTTTCACGATTACGAGTTTTTTCTCGTAAAATTATGACTTTATTCTCGTAATACTGCGACTTTATTCTCAAAGTCTAAAAAAAAAAAAAAAAAAAACTAAATTCAATGTGGCCCAAAAACGCCGTCATAGGAAATGAATTTACAATTTTCAATTCAATTCAATTTATTTCATTTATATAGCACCCAATCACAACAAAGCTGCATCAGGGTGCTTCACACAAGTAAGGTCTAACCTTACCAACCCCAAGAACAAGCACACATGTGGCAGCAGTAAGGAAAAACTCCCTGTGATGATATTAAGGAAGAAACCTAAAGCAGACCAGACTCAAAGGGGTGACCCTCTGCTTGGGCCATGCTACCAACACAATTGACAATGTACAGGAAATTTTAGGAGTCCATGCCGGTGTCCAGGACAGGAGGCCTGCAGAAGAAGACACCCACTCCCACCTCTGGATGGAGCTGTTATGTGGGCCGCCAGAAGAGGAGGTACTGCTGGCCCACCACCAGAGGGCGCCCTGCCTGAAGTGCAGGCTTCAGGCACGAGAGGGCGCTGCCGCCACGAACACAGCCGGGGGTGACAGCTGTCACTCATTATCTCATGACAGCTGTCACCCATCTACACTTCATCATACTACTCCATAAAACCCGGACGTCATCTCCACCTCATTGCCGAGATATCATCTACCTGTGAAGGTAATATTCTCTGCCGTACTAAGTAATTATAACTTACGTGTGCTCTGTTAGCAGCCGTTGTCCTGTGGTGCCTTGTCAGCTGGGTTGGCGGTTTGTGAGAGTGCCGACGTCTTCGCCTCTCACTCCTTCCAGATAAGTGCTTTAATAGGAGCTGCATGAGTCTGACTGTTTTTGTTACTGGGTGTGCACACACCCACGTCTCACTGTTTGTGCTCCTCGCCAGCAGTACCAGATCCGACAGTCGGGGACGGTGATCACCTGGGAATTCGGGACTTGGCGGCTCCAGTATTCACCGGGTTCTGTGGCGGTGGAAATCGTGTGGTTCCGGCTCTTCTCAGGACAGACGTCTTCTATCCTCGAGCCTGCCCACACGTCACCTTTTGTGGATTGACTGTTATCAGATTCTGAGATTGTCTGTATATTCGTTGTACACATTCACAACATTAAATTGTTACCTTTTGGCTCATCTATTGACAGTTCATTTGCGCCCCCTGTTGTGGGTCCGTGTCACTACACTTTCCCCAACAGGAGCTGCACCTTAAGCAGAGAGAAAAAACAGAATCAGGCGGCAGAAAGACAACAAATACAGTATAATTTGTCAGTAATTAAGCAACAATAAAAACAGAAGAAATACTAAGGTGATCACTGGCCACTAGCCCTAAGCATCACTTAAAGACCCAGAATTTAGATAAAGTTGAGGCCGTGGCCTCCTCCGTTTCATAATCAAATTACTTTAAAAGGGTAGAAAGCATAGTAACATACTATGCCAGTATGCTAGCCATATGAAAGGGAAAAGCCAGTGAAGAGACGCCAAAATGAGTGTAATGTGGTCAATTAAATTCAATTTAATTAGCTTATAACGCACCAAATCACAGCAAAAGCTGCCTCAAGGCGCCTTACATGAAGCAATTCAACATAAAATTTAAATAAATAATTAAAAATGAATTTTAAAAAAATACATAATTAAAAACAGAAGTAAATAATAAAACAGATTAAAAAAAAACTATTCATAAGAAATAGAACTACAACTTGAAAGGGTAGTTGTAAAACAGCTAACTGATCATCTGCAGAGGAATGGTCTATTTGAAGAGTTTCAGTCAGGTTTTAGAATTCATCATAGTACAGAAACAGCATTAGTGAAGGTTACAAATGATCTTCTTATGGCCTCAGATAGTGGACTCATCTCTGTGCTTGTTCTGTTAGACCTCAGTGCTGCTTTTGATACTGTTGACCATAAAATTTTATTACAGAGATTAGAGCATGCCATAGGTATTAAAGGCACTGCACTGCGGTGGTTTGATTCATATTTATCTAATAGATTACAATTTGTTCATGTAAATGGGGAATCTTCTTCACAGATTAAGGTTAATTATGGAGTTCCACAAGGTTCTGTGCTAGGACCAATTTTATTCACTTTATACATGCTTCCCTTAGGCAGTATTATTAGACGGCATTGCTTAAATTTTCATTGTTACGCAGATGATACCCGGCTTTATCTATCCATGAAGCCAGAGGACACACACCAATTAGCTAAACTGCAGGATTGTCTTACAGACATAAAGACATGGATGACCTCTAATTTCCTGCTTTTAAACTCAGATAAAACTGAAGTTATTGTACTTGGCCCCACAAATCTCAGAAACATGGTGTCTAACCAGATCCTTACTCTGGATGGCATTACCCTGACCTCTAGTAATACTGTGAGAAATCTTGGAGTCATTTTTGATCAGGATATGTCATTCAATGCGCATATTAAACAAATATGTAGGACTGCTTTTTTGCATTTACGCAATATCTCTAAAATTAGAAAGGTCTCAGAGTGATGCTGAAAAACTAATTCATGCATTTATTTCCTCTAGGCTGGACTATTGTAATTCATTATTATCAGGTTGTCCTAAAAGTTCCCTGAAAAGCCTTCAGTTAATTCAAAATGCTGCAGCTAGAGTACTAACGGGGACTAGAAGGAGAGAGCATATCTCACCCATATTGGCCTCTCTTCATTGGCTTCCTGTTAATTCTAGAATAGAATTCTTCTTACTTATAAGGTTTTAAATAATCAGGTCACCCCAATACAGCGCTTCGCTCTCAGACTGCAGGCTTACTTGTAGTTCCTAGGGTTTGTAAGAGTAGAATGGGAGGCAGAGCCTTCAGCTTTCAGGCTCCTCTCCTGTGGAACCAGCTCCCAATTCAGCTCAGGGAGACAGACACCCTCTCTACTTTTAAGATTAGGCTTAAAACTTTCCTTTTTGCTAAAGCTTATAGTTAGGGCTGGATCAGGTGACCCTGAACCATCCCTTAGTTATGCTGCTATAGACTTAGACTGCTGGGGGGTTCCCATGATGCACTGAGTGTTTCTTTCTCTTTTGCTCTGTATGCACCACTCTGCATTTAATCATTAGTGATCGATCTCTGCACCCCTCCAAAGCATGTCTTTTTCCTGGTTCTCTCCCTCAGCCTCAACCAGTCCCAGCAGAAGACTGCCCCTCCCTGAGCCTGGTTCTGCTGGAGGTTTCTTCCTGTTAAAAGGGAGTTTTTCCTTCCCACTGTTGCCAAGTGCTTGCTCACAGGGGGTCGTTTTGACCATTGGGGTTTTTACGTGGTTATTGTATGGCCTTGCCTTGCAATATGAAGCGCCTTGGGGCAACTGTTTGTTGTGATTTGGCGCTATATAAATAAAATTGATTGATTGATTGAAATAGAATAAAAATAGGTTTTCAGTCTTGACTTAAAAATGTCCACGGACTCCGACTGCCTCACGGTCACAGAAAGACTGTTCCACAGGATGGGTGCATGATACGAAAAGGCTCTTTGACCCGGGTGATTCTTTAACTACGGGCACTACTGGCCTTGTAAATGTAATTTCCACCACACCATTGCCTTACAATATAAAGCGCCTTGGGGCAACTGTTTGTTGTGATTTGGCGCTATATACATGTGCTCTGATGTCACTGTTTATCTCCATAGAAACTACCCAAACAATCTTTCATACAAACTGTTTAAAGGGACATTACAGTGTTGTGGTGGAAATTACGGCAATAGTGTGGGACAACTACATTTTGTTTAAAAAAAATCACAACAGTTGTATGACATTGAATACCCCAATTATGTTTTGATTATTTTACTGATATTTTATTCAGAGATATTTTAAAACATTAGAAAAAACATTTCTTTACCATTCATTTTTATCATTGAAGATCAAAAGTCTGGGTGTGGGACAAGCACAAAACGGCAATATTTGCATATAATGATGCTGAAAAAAGGTGAAAAAGTCATCATAGACTACTAGAACAAATTTCTTAACACACTTTCATTGTAAAGATAACTATAAAAGTGTGAAATTTCCCCTTTTTTCTGTTTTTCATACAATATGATCAAAGGACATAAAAAGTGCCCGTAGTCTAAGAATCACCCACCCGCTGACTTCTTCTTCACCCTGGGAACACAGAGAAGTCCCACATCCTGCGACCGCAAAGCCCGGGTCGGCACGTAGAGTTCCACCAGATCAGCCAGATAAGATGGCGCCAGTCCATGAACAACCTTATAAGTCAATAACAAAACCTTAAAATCTGCTCTCACAGAGACAGGGAGCCAGTGCAAAGATGCCAAAATGGGTGTGATATGTTCAGACCTTCTGCTACGTGTCAGAAATCATGGCGGCATCGTTCTGAATCAGCTGAAGACCCCTGATGCTGGACTGTGGTAACCCTGAAAATAGAACATTAAAATAATCTAGTCTAGAAAAAACAAAAGCATGAATCAGGGTCTCAGCATATATTCGCTATATATCGCTATATTTCGCAGATGGAAAAAAGCAGTCCTAGTAACATCCCTGATGTGGAGGTCAAAAGACAACCTGGGATCAAAAAATACCCCAAGGTTCCTCATTTTGTCCGTATGATGTATGACACACAAACCCAGGCTGAGCGCTAGCCGGTCAAACTGATGCCGATGTCTCGCTGGACCAAGAACGATCATTTCAGTCTTATCAAAGTTTAAAAGTAGGACGTTACTAGACATCCAACTTCTCACTGATAGAAGACAGTCTTCCAGGGATTTATGGGAGTGAGATTTCCCGCAGTTATTGGCATGTACAACTGAGTATCATCAGCGTAACAATGAAAGGTAATCCCAAAACTCTGCAGTATACGTCCAAGGGGTGCCGCATACAGGGAGAAAAGCAAGGTCAAACTTTTTGCTTCCTGTCAAAAGTCTGGCAGCAGCATTTTGATCCAATTGGACACCCCTAATGTTGGACTGTGGTAAACCAGACTGACGTGAATCATGGCTCCAACACGAGAGATGTCAATTGAAACAAAGGAGAGGATTATCAAACTCTTAAAAGAGGGTAAATCATCACGCAATGTTGCAAAAGATGTTGGTTGTTCACAGTCAGCTGTGTCTAAACTCTGGACCAAATACAAACAACATGGGAAGGTTGTTAAAGGCAAACATACTGGTAGACCAAGGAAGACATCAAAGCGTCAAGACAGAAAACTTAAAGCAATATGTCTCAAAAATCGAAAATGCACAACAAAACAAATGAGGAACGAATGGGAGGAAACTGGAGTCAACGTCTGTGACCGAACTGTAAGAAACCGCCTAAAGGAAATGGCATTTACATACAGAAAAGCTAAACGAAAGCCATCATTAACACCTAAACAGAAAAAAACAAGGTTACAATGGGCTAAGGAAAAGCAATCGTGGACTGTGGATGACTGGATGAAAGTCATATTCAGTGATGAATCTCGAATCTGCATTGGGCAAGTGATGATGCTGAAACTTTTGTTTGGTGCCATTCCAATGAGATTTATAAAGATGACTGCCTGAAGAGAACATGTAAATTTCCACAGTCATTGATGATATGGGGCTGCATGTCAGGTAAAGGCACTGGGGAGATGGCTGTCATTACATCATCAATAAATGCACAAGTTTACGTTGATATTTTGGACACTTTTCTTATCCCATCAATTGAAAGGATGTTTGGGGATGATGAAATCATTTTTCAAGATGATAATGCATCTTGCCATAGAGCAAAAACTGTGAAAACATTCCTTGCAAAAAGACACATAGGGTCAATGTCATGGCCTGCAAATAGTCCGGATCTTAATCCAATTGAAAATCTTTGGTGGAAGTTGAAGAAAATGGTCCATGACAAGGCTCTAACCTGCAAAGCTGATCTGGCAACAGCAGTCAGAGAAAGTTGGAGCCAGATTGATGAAGAGTGCTGTTTGTCACTCATTAAGTCCATGCCTCAGAGACTGCAAGCTGTTATAAAAGCCAGAGGTGGTGCAACAAAATACTAGTGATGTGTTGGAGCGTTCTTTTGTTTTTCATGATTCCATAATTTTTTCCTCAGAATTGAGTGATTCCATATTTTTTCCCTCTACTTGGTCTAAGAAAGTAACTGTTACTGACTGCCACAATTTTTTTTTCCTGATTTCTTATAGTGTTTCTTAAAGCCAGAAAGTTGCCATTTGAAATGACTTTAGTTTTGTGTCATGTCTGTGATCTGCTTTTTTTCTACAAAATTAAACAACTGAATGAACATCCTCCGAGGCCGGTGATTCCATAATTTTTGCCAGGGGTTTTATATATATATATATATATATATATATATATATATATATATATATATATATATATATAATTATGATTAGTTACGTGTGTAATTATGCATTGACTGATGCGTTAGGCCATAATTTAGATTTGTTTTTAGTTTGAAATGACAGATTTGTCAGACTGTTTTTTATGTTCATGTTTATTTAAAAAAACTTGCACACATAAAATTCACCCTGCAAACACTGTACCCGAATGCTAATGTGCTTTCCTTTACTTTCTAGACATTTGGACTTTAAAGACAGATTGCACTTTGAATTAAAAAAGTGACTTTTATCATCATCGTATCCTTGTTTGAGAACTTTTGACATTTTTCAAAAGAATCCATATTTCACAGGTCAAAGATAAGGTATGAGAGCAAAATACAAATAAACAAAAGCTGAGGAGGATCATATTTTGAGGTTGGCACGGTGTCGTATTGGTCGCAACAAGAACCAACAAGAAGATCCTAGGTTCTCTTCCGACCTGGACCTTTCTGTGTGTAATTTGCTTCCTCCCACTTCCAAAGACATGCAGGTTTTCTGAATCTGTGACTTTAAACTGACCCTAGATGTGAGTAGGACTGCGTAAGAGTTTGCCTGTGTACGTGTCGGCCCTACAATAGATTGGCCACCTGTCCAAGGTGAATCCCACCTCTTGCCCAGTGACCAATGGGATAAGCTCCAATCCCCTGTGACCCTGAACTGGAATAAGTAGGTTCAGAAAATGGATGGATTGATCACACTTTGTGGTCATCTCATTAAAGTCCCATCTGACTGCTCCCTCACAGGTGACTATTTTACAGTACATCCAGAATGTAGGGGGAGGTGATGGTCTAGTGGTTAAGTGTTGGGCTTGAGACCAGAGGATCCTCGGTTCAAATCCCAGCCTGACCTAAAAATCATTAAGTTCCAGTGTTGCAAAGTAACTTCGGAAAGATACTGTTACGTTATACAGTTACTTCATTAGCAGCTGCGGACAACTTGTCGGCAGCTGCTGAATGTAATTAATAAACTAACTCATAATCTAATTTGGTTATGTTTAAGATTTAGTACTCAGAAAAGTAATTATTAGTTACTTTGCTGATGAGTTACTTTGCTGATTGCTCAATCTTAAAAGTAACTAAGTTAGATTACTAGTTACCTTATTAGTTACATTACTCATTAGTTGCAAGTTTTCGGCAGATTCTAGTAAAGTAATTGCATAAAGCTGCTAATGAAGTAACTGTATAAAGCAACTAAAAAAGAAACTAAATTAGAAGCACTCGGAGAGCGCAAACCTCTGCCAAGGCCAGGGTCACTGACATCACATGGAATACCCTTTGGCAAAGAGACTTATTCCACGTCGTTTCATGCATCTACCGTCATGTTTCAGATTCAGTGGTTAACCCTCTGGGGTCTGAGGGCATTTTTTGGACAGTTCACTCGCCTGGCATAAATGTTTTATTATTGCTGTTAACAGCTCTCCCTGCATCCCACAATCAAGTTTTATGTCTCTTTTTTTCAGGACAACCTGTACTTTCAGAATATATATGCTGTAGTTGTGTTTTATAAGTGTAATAAAGGTTTACAATCAGAAATAAGAAAGGAAAAAGTAAAGTGGAAAATAATTTTCCACACACATTTATTCAAAACACACAGCAAACTATAATAAACAACTGTTCTGACACTTTATAAAGGTAATTTGAGGTCTTGTGTGAAAGACTGTACAAAAAAGGTTCAAACAATAAACACAAATGCACATTTTGAACAATGTATACAAAATGTGTATGCCTTTTGTTTGTCTTCATCTCAAAGCAATTTCTGTCTGCTATTACACAAAGGTCACATCACAGAGTTTTACTATGAAGTTGACTGTGTTTGTGCTCTCCTGCTCTGAAAGCAACATTCACACTTCGAGGCTCATTCAGTTTGACGAGCGGCCCCTCCTCCCTCGCTCCATTGATATGGTAAACAGTGCTTTACGCCAGAGCGAGAGAGCTTGCCACAGGCATATCCAGTAACATTCACAGGAAAACTAGTCGAGCAATCCTGATACTCACACACTGTTTGAGCACGTGAGATTGTATGAGAGGCTCTCCATCTACTCCGTCTGCTCACTTTCACTTTCGCTTTGCATAATGGCGCTGTGGCGAGAGGAGAACCTTCCAGAAGGACAATCATCTCTGCAGCAATCCACCAATCAGGCTGTGTGGTAGAGTGGCCAGACAGAAGCCACTCCTCAGTAAAAGGCACATGGCAGCCCACCTGGAGTTTGCCAAAAGGTTCCTGAAGGACTCTCAGACCATGAGAAACAAAATTCTCTGGTCTGATGAGACGAAGATTGAGGAAACCAGGCACCATCCCTACAGTGAAACATGGTACTGCATTTTTTATTTATATAACGCTTTTCCATCTGCATCAGATGCTCAAAGCGCTTTACAATTTTGCCTCACATTCACCCCGATGTCAGGGTGCTGCCATACAAGGCGCTCACTACACACCGGGAGCAATAGGGGATTAAAGGCCTTGCCCAAGGGCCCTTAGTGATTTTTCCAGTCAGGTGGGGATTTGAACCCATGATCTTCTGGACTCAAGCCCAACACCTTAACCACTAGACCATCACCTCCCCTTCATGGTGGTGGCAGCATCATGCTGTGGGGATATTTTTCAGTGGCAGGAACTGGGAGACTAGTCAGGATTGAGAGAAAGATGAATGCAGCAATGTACAGAGACATCCTGAAGGAAAACCTGCTCCAGAGCACTCTTGACCTCAGACTGGGTCAATGGTTCAACAGGACAGTGACCCTAAGCACACAGCCAAGATGTCAAATGAGTGGCTTCAGGACAACTCTGTGAATGTCCTTGAGTGGCCCAGCCAGAGCCCAGACCTGATTCCGACTGAACATCTCTGGAGAGATCTGAAAATGGCTGTGCACCGACGCTCCCCAACCAACCTGATGGAGCTTGAGAGGTGCTGCAAAGAGGAATGGGCAAAACTGCCCAAAGACAGGTGCACCGAGTTTGTGGCATCATATTTAAGAAGATCTGAGGCTGTAATTGCTGCCAAAGGTGCATCAACAAAGTATTGCTCAAAAGGTGTGAATTTTTAATTTTTTTTTTTATTTTCATTTTTAATAAATTTGAAAAAAAAAAAAAAAAAAAAAAAAACTTTTTTCATGTCATTATGGGGTGAGTAGAATTTTGAGGGCGAAAATGAATTTACTCCATTTTGGAATAAGAATATTTTGTTATCTTACAGATAACAAAATGTGAAAAAAAGTGAAGCGCTGTGAATACTTTCTGGATGCTCCGTAACCCACCTTCCCCTCAGAGGCTTGGACTATTCATCTGAATAAGAGCTTTCCTGGCAGACAGACAGTGTTTTGTCCTTGTCTCGTCCTCTGTTACAGGAAGGGGCCTCTAATCAGCTCTGCAGAAAGGATGCTGGGGGGGACTGGCAGAAAACCAGGTGAGGAGAGCTAAATGAGATAGGATGGATGATTCATTCATTAATTGACACACACATTCATCCATTCTGAGAACAACAGTTGAGGTTAGAAATAGATTAGGACTCTTCAAAGCACATGCTTCCAAAGGAAATCAATCAGAAGAGATAAAGTATACCAGATCTGGATCCAGGCCAAACTGTATTTGTTAAGTGAGGTAAAAACTAATGACTTAAAATGTCCAGTCATTATGTCCTTTACAAAATTTTGTCGTGACTTCCTTTCTGTAATGCCAAATGATGTATATGACAGCTAGGATTCATGGTGTTGTAGTTCTCAAGTTCAGTCTTCGTCTGGAGACAATCACAAATTTGAACTGGCAGCAGGAATTTTAAAATGAAGCATCGTGCAGAATGTAAGTACTATAATTTCAGCCTTGTGTTTTTTGGTCTCAGTCTCAACTCTGTCTGACTTCATCTTGACTCACACTTGACCCTTTTTGGACTTGGTCTCGACAAAGACTTGATATAGGTGGTCTTGTGCCCATCCCTAATTCATGGCAGGAAAATGCATGTGACTGTGTAGCTGTGCTTTTCTCTACCTCCTCCAATTCAGTGCTGCCTTTGAAACAGTTAACAATATCGTCCTGATCAACTGATTAAAAGGTTTGTAGCAAGGGCTCTCCTTTAAATTGGGTCAACTCTGACCTTAATACAACCCCAATTCCAATGAAGTTGGGACGTTGTGTAAAATGTAAATAAAAACAGAATACAATGATTTGCAAATCCTCTTCAACCTATATTCAATTGAATACACCACAAAGACAAGATATTTAATGTTCAAACTGATAAACTTTGTTTTTGTGCAAATATTTGCTCATATTGAAATGGATGCCTGCAACACATTTCAAAAAAGCTGGGACAGTGGTATGTTTACCACTGAGTTACATCACCTTTCCTTCTAACAACACTCAATAAGCTTTTGGGAACTGAGGACACTAATTGTTGAAGCTTTGTAGGTGGAATTCTTTCCCATTCTTCCTTGATGTATGACTTCAGTTGTTCAACAGTCCAGGGTCTCCGTTGCCATATTTTGCGCTTCATAATGCGCCACACATTTTAAATGGGCGACAGGTCTGGACTGCAGGCAGGCCAGTCTAGTACTTGCACTTTTTTTACTACGAAGCCACGCTGTTGTAACACGTGCAGAATGTGGCTTGGCATTGTCTTGCTGAAATAATAATATTTCTTTGAGCATTCATCAACTTTCCCAGTCTTTTGTTGCCCCTGTCCCAGCTTTCATGAAATGTGTTGCAGGCATCCATTTCAATATGAGCAAATATTTGCACAAAAACAAAGTTTATCAGTTTGAACATTAAATATCTTGTCTTTGTGGTGTATTCAAATGAATATAGGTTGAAGAGGGTTTGCAAATCATTGTATTGTGTTTTTAATTTACATTTCACACAATGTCCCAACTTCATTGGAATTGGGGTTGTAATAGGACGTTCTGTGTTAAAACTGGGAATATTTTCTCACCCTCAGCTAGTCTTTCTTGTGGGGTTCCATTCTTGGCCCCATTGTGCTTTCCTTCTACAAGATCTAGTAAGTTCTTTCAACTTCTCTCAACCCCCCTCCCCTGCAAACACCCCCAACACACACACAGAGTCACCACAGCAGACCAGATATGCATCTGCATGTGTTTTGACAAAGGTTTCACACTGCATGAGCTTCCTGACGTAATGCCACATTGCATAGAGAATGGACACGAGTGGTCTTGGAAACCTTGGTGGCAACCTTGGGTTTTGGAAGCACATGCACTGACTACATGGCTGACACACTGCCTATGACACCTGTGTAATGAATCAAGTAAGGGATTGCCTCTTGGGTTGAAATACGGTAGGGACATTGTGTGTCCCGTGGCTGCAATGGCAGCCATGAAGGCCCAACAGGAACTCTGAACATGAAACAGCAAACAGGGCTCTGGTGAAACAATAAGTCCTCAGTGGTGGATAAGGCAGAGGAGGTGATGTCTTGCAACCCAGAGGCTGTGAAGGCGGAGTTGCTCCAGCAACTCATCAGACCCCTACTGTATGGGATTTCCCAGTCCAGCCATCAGACCAGATTAAGGATCCGTCAAAGACCATGTGTTTGTTGCCATATAACGACATTCTCACCTCAAAGAAACCCAAGCATGGAAGGTCTCTAGTTCGACCCTGGATATAGATTTTCTAAACAGTCCGTGTCAAGACCGGGCCTGTTCAGACATCTCTGCATACACCATCCCATCCAGGAATCAACCAAGAGACCATCTTCCTCACCACAGAGGGATTGCCACAATGATACATCGAGTGTACCGACCACTTGGCAACAATGCTGCCTTTATGCATCGATCTACATGATCCTATTAGGTAAAAAATACCAGAGACAAAATATTTCACATCATTGTTATGCAGCTGACACTCAACTTTACCTCCCGCTGATCCTCAAGGCTATCAACAAGTCTACCCTTGTCTGCTTGCAGTTTGTCCAAAATGCCAGGCTGCTGACTGGGAATAAAGAAAGGATCATATTACCCTGATTACTGGTGTCAGTTTAGTGGCTTCTAATGCAGTTCAGAATTCAAGATTTTCCTGTTTACCAACAAGTGCTTAATGGAATGAAGTACAAATAAAACCAGTATCGGTATCACAGTCTGATCGGTCCCCCTGCCTTCACTGCACATGCGTTATTTCGGAGCATCAGCAATGACTCACAGATTATCGTCTAGTTTCTCCTTAAAACTCACTTTAAAATGATTTAAGAGATTTTACTTTGTCACCTGATGGTTAATAATAACATTATTCCCTTTGATCGTTGTGGGTGTAGAGAGTCAGACTCAGAGAGTCAGACTCAGACAGGCTGGTGTTGCGCTCTGATCGATCCCCCGCCTTTTATTATGAAATAATGTTGAATTTATATGGAAATGATTGTTGTACAAACTCTTCAGAGATCTGTCGCTGAGATAGATGATGACTGGAGTGCAGTTTTAAGCAGAAAGAGGTGATAATCGCTGAATCACTGCTGATGCTGTTATGTGTCGGACGCAGCCCGGAGAACCGACCAGCGTTTGAAGGACCCAGTATAAAATAAGCAGAGCACGGTACAAAGGATAACAGAGTTTAATGAACATAACAGTGCTGTGAAAAATATAAAAGTGCACGGTCTGGCGTGGTGGTTTTGCGGTGCGCTCCCAGCAGCGCCAGCGTCCGGAGCCAGAACCAACCCGGACCCAAGGACCCCGCCGACACCCCCCAGGTGGCCGCGACAAACCGAGTCTGTGAAAGAAGGAATTATTATGTGAGTCCACACTCAACACACAGAGAGAACGCTCAAAGGTGCACAAACAGCAAACACTTCCTGGCTTAATTACTAATCAGCTTCCCACCCTGCAGGCATGGAACACCCAGTTCACAAAACTCCACTGCAGTGGAAGCTGATTACACGACCAACATACAGCTCAATATAATAAGGTGTGAGGGACACCACATTTACTGACTGTATAAATGTTAGTCACAAAATCTAACGTACCTCAGGAAGTGTGCTGACGAGCGTGAGACCTCACCCCCTCCTCTTTCACAGACCATGCATCAAACCTGGACGTTCTCTGCATCCACTGATGATGAGATGGCTCCCGAGACGACGATCTCACCCGTCTGGTCACAAGGTCGAGTCTCTGGCAAATACACACTGTGTACTCCAGTCTTAAATGCCACCATGTTCCAATCCATGTAGATGCACCACAGCTGTGAGTCCTGACGAGCTGCAGGTGATCAGCCTCAGGTGATCAGGGTGAGGTCCTGATAAACTCAGCTACACAGCCACTCAGTCCCAAATGCAAGCCACCTGGAAGGAAAAACAAAAGACAGAAACAAAAAGGCAGCCAGGCCCCCCCAGCCATACAACAGTACCCCACCCTCACGGGAAGCCTCCCGGCGACCACACAAACCTGGCCCAGGAGAAACACCCCCCTCCAGGGACCATGGCTGGAAACCGTATCCGCATTCATCTTCCAACAGAATCTTCATCTAACAGAACGGTTGATGTCTTCTCCTCTGGCTGCATCTTTGCCCTTGTTTCTATCAGTCAATTAGCACAGGTGTGGCCAGGAGTTCTTGAACCCGTGCGGTCAGCCTTTGTCCAACCATGTTCACAGTCTGATTAGTCATAAAACAAAAAAGACAAACACAAACAACCAAAACACCCCCCCTCCCCAGGGGACCGTCCCATCAAACCCCGGGAAGAGGAGAAAAGAAAAACACAACCCAAACTTAAGCTTACAAATAAAAACACTAACCCCCCCCCCCCCCCCAACGACATGTAGGGACCAACACCCCCCAGAGGACATCCCGCCAGCTCCAGGAGTAATAACCACAGCCGAGGTCCCTCTGGGATCCAACGTCACCCACGGGGACTCCCAGCGCCTCCCAGAGGACCATTCCATCAACCCCAGGAGACGCCTCCCCGCATGACCAATGGACCCAGCCCCGGCCGTCTATGGCTAGATGGACCCACAGCCTTTTCCCCCCCAGAGGACACCACAGTCAAACCCTGAGGGCGAAAACTGGGGGGAAAAACAAAAGGAGAAAAAAAAACCATACAAACAAAACAACCCCAACCCCACCCCCTTGGCGCAGTGGAAACTGGAAGCACGTCCAGTGTCACCAACCGTGACTATACCCCAGAAGCCAACCGGGAGGAGTGGAACAGCGGTTATGGCAGACGGCACAAAACGGCGCCACTCCTCCGACTTCCAAACCAGCCACCAGCTGCGGGTATATCCCACTGCCCCAAACCTCAGCCACGCCGATGGCAGACGGTTCAAAGGCGCGCTGAAGCCGGAGGTGGAACAGGGAATCAACAAACAAAAACACCCCCCCCCCCCCAGGTGCAGAGGTTACCTGGGAAACGCCCAGCATAACCAAACTGCACCACTCCAGCAACGCCGACACTACGGCTCACACGGCTGGAGCCAGAGGAGAAGAGAGGGAACAAAAAGAAAATACCCCAAACCCCCCCCCTCCCCTCCCGGGTGCAGAGGTTACCCGGGAAACGCCCAGCATAACCAGACTGCACCACTCCAGCAACGCCGACTCTACGGCTCACCCGGCTGGAGTCAGAGGAGAAGAGAGGGCATAACAAAAAACAAAACAAAAAAAAAAGAAAAAAGAAAAAAACAACCCAATTACCCCCCATCACCCCCCAGGGGACCGTCCCATCAAACCCTGGGGAGGTTAAACTAAAAGGAATAAAAAGAAAGACTAACAGACTAACATAAAGTTGCTTGGGTCCTTTTGTGTTGGTCCAAACAGGCTGCAGGGTCACAACCCCAGACACTAATAGTGGAAAAAAAAAATAAAATCCCACACAAAAACCAACTCAAAAAACACCCACACAAAATGAACTAACACAAAACAAATAAGTGATTTATACCGTCAAGCTCAAACAAATGGAACACACCTGTTCCAACTTAAGAGCTTGACGGTAATGTGACTCAGTCACCAACAGAGGGAGCCAGAGTGCTAAAAATGGAAAAACCCTCTTTGGTGACAGAGAAAACAAACGAGCTGCTTTTCTGTGCGCAGCTGTGAGCAACACACAACCAAAAATGTGATTCAACTAAATAACACCGGAGCTGACACAACAGACGCAGTAGCTATCATTACCCGGGGAAACGGGGCTACGACTGTAACACAGGAAGCACCGCGACCCGTGCCACAGAGCTCCGCCGTGCGCGTTCACCCATTACAGACCCACTCCTGCAGCTCCCGTTCAAACCTCTTATCCGGTCGAAGTGCGACGCGAAGCCGTCGCCAGTCACACTCCACCACGACCCACGGATAAGGCACAAACACAGGAACACGGCTGCACGCGCTCAAATCAGTATTCAGTAATGGGTTCTCCAACGCGCACCATCCGGGCGGAGAGCACCCGCAACTGATCCGGATAACTTCTGAACGTCTGCTGCCGCCTTCCCGGCGCGTTACCGTCTCTGCTACCGCTGGGTCTGTGATGTTTGGCCAGAGACTACTGTTATGTGTCGGACGCAGCCCGGACAACCGACCAGCGTTTGAAGGACCCAGTATAAAATAAGCAGAGCACGGTACAAAGGATAACAGAGTTTAATGAACATAACAGTGCTGTGAAAAAATATAAAAGTGCGCGGTCTGGCGTGGTGGTTTTGCGGTGCGCTCCCAGCAGCGCCAACGGTCCGGAGCCAGAACCAACCCGGACCCAAGGACCCCGCCAACACCCCCCAGGTGGCCGCGACAAACCGAGTCTGTGAAAGAAGGAATCATTATGTGAGTCCACACTCAACACACAGAGAGAACGCTCAAAGGTGCACAAACAGCAAACACTTCCTGGCTTAATTACTAATCAGCTACCCACCCTGCAGGCATGGAACACCCAGTTCACAAAACTCCACTGCAGTGGAAGCTGATTACACGACCAACATACAGCTCAATATAATAAGGTGTGAGGGACACCACATTTACTGACTGTATAAATGTTAGTCACAAAATCTAACGTACCTCAGGAAGTGTGCTGACGAGCGTGAGACCTCACCCCCTCCTCTTTCACAGACCATGCATCAAACCTGGACGTTCTCTGCATCCACTGATGATGAGATGGCTCCCGAGACGACGATCTCACCCGTCTGGTCACAAGGTCGAGTCTCTGGCAAATACACACTGTGTACTCCAGTCTTAAATGCCACCATGTTCCAATCCATGTAGATGCACCACAGCTGTGAGTCCTGACGAGCCGCAGGTGATCAGCCTCAGGTGATCAGGGTGAGGTCCTGATAAACTCAGCTACACAGCCACTCAGTCCCAAATGCAAGCCACCTGGAAGGAAAAACAAAAGACAGGACAAAAGACAGAAACAAAAAGGCAGCCAGGCCCCCCCAGCCATACAACAGATGCTCCAAAATGATGCAGGCGCAGTGAAGGCAGGGGGACAGATCAGAAGGGGGGACTGTTCAGACTGTAACACCAGTATCTGCCATTCCCAACTCAGTCTCACAGCATATCATGATCCAGCAGCACGAAAGATACATTAATCTATTGGTTTGTCATATTGTCACGAAAAGTGCAAAATGTTCATCATGGGAGCACGAATTCATTCTTCATTCCGTGATGGCTGCATGTAATTAAAAGTGCAGAGGAGGGGTCGGGGGTGGTTATGGTTAGGGCTAGGGGAAGGAGTAGGGTTAGGTTATAATTAAGCTTAAGGGTGGGGGTAGGAGTAGGGTTAGGTTATAGTTAAGATTAAGGGTGGGGGTAGGAGTAGGGTTAGTAATAGTGAGTTAAAAAAAACCTTTTCACAAAAACTTTTAATAATTTCGTGACGGGAGGATGAAAAAAAAGTGATACTGGGCTGGCCATTCCACTACATTTATGTAGCATGGCATTGTCAGAACTTTAAGCCTTACCAACAACAAACACTACAAAGAAATTGTTGTGGACTAACAGCATTATCATATATATGACAGTAATATTAATAATGTAACACTTATCGAAACACAGACCTTTTTTATGCTACCTATATGCTAACCAGCCAAGTTACCTGTCTTAGCGCGGCACTAATAACGGGACAAAGCTAGATAGCTAGGCTAATGAGCAAGCTAGCTCGATTACTGTTTGTACAATTTAGTCATGTTTTACACCTGATTGATAAAATGCTAGTGTGACTAACCTCTTACGCTACATCTGACCTTCAACAAACTATTAATTACTGTGTGAAATTTAAACTTCATCTGTTTCTTTGTTCTCATGTGTCCACACCAACAGACAGGCTAACCTACACTGACTTACTATGTATAAATAGCAAGATATGACAGTCAGCATGCAGCAACACATTTGTCCCTTCTTGTCTTATTTCTTGTATCCTTTCACTCATGCTCCTCCTCACCTTTCTCACCTAGAATACTTATACTTGTCCCTTCCTCATCCCTCTCTCCTCTCCATGTCTCTTTCTCCTCCTCTGTAACACGTTGCACCGGCTCACATTTCACATAAATTTTCTCTGCTTGAATTCTTTGTCCTCGTCTCTCTCAGCGTGACTCATATCAGCCTCATCGCTTCCCCCTCCTCCTTCACTTTTTTGGGCACTTTCACTCTTTAATGTCTGTTGTTTTACTTCCCCTCCTTGTGTGTGTGTATCTATATTATAACATCCAAGTAGCATCTGTGTGCGTGTGTATGGCTTCAATCACGGACAAACTGGGAAGAGCTGGCATTTGCCGTTTGGTTTGCTTATGTATTTTGGATCAAGAAGGAATGCTGCCAAAACGAAAGTTGATAGGACAAATATTTTTTTGGAGAAATGAGTGATATTAGCTAACAACAGTGAACAATGGATGATGTGCTGCAATGCACCATGAGAGTTTGGGGTTTTGGGATTTTAAAGGATGTTATTCTGGTTCATGTTAACAGTGTTGTTAGTGTTATTGATTTATTGTGTTTTTGTAGTTCAACTGGTTTAGTCAGCTTAGTAAAGTGTCATGTTGTTGCTACCATGCGTGAGAAGTATAGTGTGTTTGATGTCTTCTGCCACTGTCTCTGTTTGTCAAATTAAAAGCACCTGCTTAGGGCCGAATGCAGAAAAGACAAAAAGCTCTGGCTCGGTTTTTGTTCTTCCAGCTTGCCACAATATATTAAAAGCGAAGTGGCGTCTGTGTACATGTATGCATGTGTGTGTGTGTGAGTGTGTGTGTGTGTGCGTGCGTGTGTATAACTTAGATCATGGACAGACTGGGGAGATCTGACATTTGCCGTTTAGTATGCTTATTCATTTTGGGTCAAGGATAATTGCTGCTGAAATGGAAAGTTGATAGGATGTTAATAATTACATTCTTGATTCTCACACCATTCCAGCAGGGGCACTAAAGTGTACGTGTATATGTGCGTGCATTATTTCATTTAGTAAGTTCAATGTAAGTACATAATATAATTGTAAATACATTAAAAATACATGGATGACACAAAGAAAGTGAAAACACTTATTTCCATTGTTGTTATTGTGGTTCATGTAACAGTGTTGTTAGTATTGTTGATTTATTGTTTTTGTACTTCAACTGGTTTAGTCAGTTTAGTTAAGTGTTATGTTGCTGTTACCATGAGTGACTTAAGTGTCATGCTCCTGGTACCATAAGTGAAAAGTGCAGTGCCTTTAATGTCTTCCGCCACAGTCTCCATTTGTCAAATTAAAAGCACCTATTTACAGCAGAATTCAGCAAAAACAAAACACTCTGTGTGCATGTGTGCAATTTTGATCACGCACAAACTGGGGAGAGCTGACATTTGCCATTTTGTATGTTTATGTATTTTGGGTCAAGGATGAACAGCACCAGAACTGAAAGTTGATAGGAGTAATATTTTTTACAGAAATTACTTATAGTAGATAACAACACTGAAAATGGACATTGATATTCACATTCTGGATTCACAAAACAATCCAGCAGGGGGTGGTAAATCATCTATATATTATAAGCATGAGTGTGTGAGTGTGTGCGTGATTTTATTTAGTAAGTTCAATGTAAGTACATAATATATTGTAAATGCGTTAAAAATACAGGGATGACACAAGAAAGTGAAAACACTTATTTCCATTGTGGTCCATTTAAAAATAAAATGACAAAATAGAAGTAATAATAAAGCAAAATAATAATAATAGTACTGATAATAATAGTGATACTAATAATACTAATAATACTAATATCTATCTATCTATCTATCTATCTATCTATCTATCTATCTATCTATCTATCTATCTATCTATCTATCTATATATATATATATATATATATATACACGAGGTCTGTTAGAAAAGTATCGTACCTTTTTATTTTTTTCAAAAACTATATTGATTTGATTCATATGTTTTTACTTCAGCCAAGCTTGAACCTTTGTGCGCATGCATGAGTTTTTCCACGCCTGTGGGTTGCGTCATTCACCTGTGAGCAGGCTTTGAGTGAGCACTACTCCACCCCTCTTGTCGTTGTTTCATTGCGAGGAAATGGCGGAATGATTTGGGCTTTTTTTTCCATCAGACTTTTTTCAGAGACTGTTAGAGACAGGCAGCTGGAAACCATTCGAAAAATTTATCTGGCTTTCGGTGAAAATTTTACGGGCTTCACAGAGAATAAGGACTGTTACTACAGCTTTAAGGACAGCCCACAATAGGACATGTCTATCTCAGCTTTCAGTGCTTACCAGTCGAGTGAGTATAAGAGAAATTGTGGAGAGCTGGCCATGTCCCAACTTGTCCTCTAACACTCCAAAACGGAGGTGTTCCTTTGTCTCGCTTCATCAGCGAATCAGTCGTGACGCGCTTAATTAATCAAAAACCCAGACAGAGCTTTAATTCATTTGAAAGCTTGACTCTTAGTCTTGTCCATCTAAATTGGAAGTCCCAAAAACCAGTTTTATTTGTTATTATCTATCGTCCACCTGGTCGTTACTGTGAGTTTCTCTGTGAATTTTCAGACCTTTTGTCTGACTTAGTGCTTAGCTCAGATAAGATAATTATAGTGGGCGATTTTAACATCCACACAGATGCTGAGAATGACAGCCTCAACACTGCATTTAATCTATTATTAGACTCAATTGGCTTTGCTCAAAATGTAAATGAGTCCATCCACCACTTTAATCATATCTTAGATCTTGTTCTGACTTATGGTATGGAAATTGAAGACTTAACAGTATTCCCTGCAAACTCCCTTCTGTCTGATCATTTCTTAATAACATTTACATTTACTCTGATGGACTACCCAGCAGTGGGGAATAAGTTTCATTACACTAGAAGTCTTTCAGAAAGCGCTGTAACTAGGTTTAAGGATATGATTCCTTCTTTATGTTCTCTAATGCCATATACCAACACAGTGCAAAGTAGCTACCTAAACTCTGTGAGTGAGATAGAGTATCTCGTCAATAGTTTTACATCCTTATTGAAGACAACTTTGGATGCTGTAGCTCCTCTGAAAAAGAGAGCCTTAAATCAGAAGTGCCTGACTCCATGGTATAACTCACAAACTCACAGCTTAAAGCAGATAACCCGTACGTTGGAGAGGAAATGGCATCTCACTAATTTAGAAGATCTTCACTTAGCCTGGAAAAATAGTCCGTTGCTCTATAAAAAAGCCCTCCATAAAGCTAGGACATCTTACTACTCATCACTAATTGAAGAAAATAAGAACAACCCCAGGTTTCTTTTCAGCACTGTAGCCAGGCTGACAAAGAGTCAGAGCTCTATTGAGCCGAGTATTCCTTTAACTTTAACTAGTAATGACTTCATGACTTTCTTTGCTAATAAAATTTTAACTATTAGAGAAAAAATTACTCATAACCATCCCAAAGACATATCGTTATCTTTGGCTGCTTTCAGTGATGCCGGTATTTGGTTAGACTCTTTCTCTCCGATTGTTCTATCTGAGTTATTTTCATTAGTTACTTCCTCCAAACCATCAACATGTCTATTAGACCCCATTCCTACCAGACTGCTCAAGGAAGCCCTACCATTAATTAATGCTTCGATCTTAAATATGATCAATCTATCTTTATTAGTTGGCTATGTACCACAGGCTTTTAAGGTGGCAGTAATTAAACCATTACTTAAAAAGCCATCACTTGACCCAGTTATCTTAGCTAATTATAGGCCAATCTCCAACCTTCCTTTTCTCTCAAAAATTCTTGAAAGGGTAGTTGTAAAACAGCTAACTGATCATCTGCAGAGGAATGGTCTATTTGAAGAGTTTCAGTCAGGTTTTAGAATCCATCATAGTACATAAACAGCATTAGTGAAGGTTACAAATGATCTTCTTATGGCCTCAGACAGTGGACTCATCTCTGTGCTTGTTCTGTTAGACCTCAGTGCTGCTTTTGATACTGTTGACCATAAAATTTTATTACAGAGATTAGAGCATGCCATAAGTATTAAAGGCACTGCACTGCGGTGGTTTGAATCATATTTATCTAATAGATTACAATTTGTTCATGTAAATGGGGAATCTTCTTCACAGACTAAGGTTAATTATGGAGTACCACAAGGTTCTGTGCTAGGACCAATTTTATTCACTTTATACATGTTTCCCTTAGGCAGTATTATTACACAGCATTGCTTAAATTTTCATTGTTACGCAGATGATACCCAGCTTTATCTATCCATGAAGCCAGAGGACACACACCAATTAGCTAAACTGCAGGATTGTCTTACAGACATAAAGACATGGATGACCTCTAATTTCCTGCTTTTAAACTCAGATAAAACTGAAGTTATTGTACTTGGCCCCACAAATCTCAGAAACATGGTGTCTAACCAGATCCTTACTCTGGATGGCATTACCCTGACCTCTAGTAATACTGTGAGAAATCTTGGAGTCATTTTTGATCAGGATATGTCATTCAATGCGCATATTAAACAAATATGTAGGACTGCTTTTTTGCATTTGCACAATATCTCTAAAATTAGAAAGGTCTTGTCTCAGAGTGATGCTGAAAAACTAATCCATGCATTTATTTCCTCTAGGCTGGACTACTGTAATTCATTATTATCAGGTTGTCCTAAAAGTTCCCTGAGAAGCCTTCAGTTAATTCAAAATGCTGCAGCTAGAGTACTGACAGGGACTAGAAGGAGAGAGCATATCTCACCCATATTGGCCTCTCTTCATTGGCTTCCTGTTAATTCTAGAATAGAATTTAAAATTCTTCTTCTTACTTATAAGGTTTTGAATAATCAAGTCCCATCTTATCTTAGGGACCTCATAGTACCATATCACCCCAATAGAGCGCTTCGCTCTCAGACTGCAGGCTTACTTGTAGTTCCTAGGGTTTGTAAGAGTAGAATGGGAGGCAGAGCCTTTAGCTTTCAGGCTCCTCTCCTGTGGAACCAGCTCCCAATTCAGATCAGGGAGACAGACACCCTCTCTACTTTTAAGATTAGGCTTAAAACTTTCCTTTTTGCTAAAGCTTATAGTTAGGGCTGGATCAGGTGACCCTGAACCATCCCTTAGTTATGCTGCTATAGACATAGACTGCTGGGGGGTTCCCATGATGCACTGAGTGTTTCTTTATCTTTTTGCTCTGTATGCACCACTCTGCATTTAATCATTAGTGATTGATCTCTGCTCCCCTCCACAGCATGTCTTTTTTCTGGTTCTCTCCCTCAGCCCCAACCAGTCCCAGCAGAAGACTGCCCCTCCCTGAGCCTGGTTCTGCTGGAGGTTTCTTCCTGTTAAAAGGGAGTTTTTCCTTCCCACTGTAGCCAAGTGCTTGCTCACAGGGGGTCGTTTTGACCGTTGGGGTTTTACATAATTATTGTATGGCCTTGCCTTACAATATAAAGCGCCTTGGGGCAACTGTTTGTTGTGATTTGGCGCTATATAAAAAAATTGATTGATTGATTGATAGTGATTGATCTCTGCTCCCCTCCACAGCATGTCTTTTTCCTGGTTCTCTCCCTCAGCCCCAACCAGTCCCAGCAGAAGACTGCCCCTCCCTGAGCCTGGTTCTGCTGGAGGTTTCTTCCTGTTAAAAGGGAGTTTTTCCTTCCCACTGTCGCCAAGTGCTTGCTCACAGGGGGTCGTTTTGACCGTTGGGGTTTTTCCGTAATTATTGTATGGCCTTGCCTTACAATATAAAGTGCCTTGGGGCAACTGTTTGTTGTGATTTGGCGCTATATAAATAAAATTTATTTGATTTTGATTTGATTTGCTCAAGTCAGCACATGTCCAGGCCTGACTGAAGTTGACCAGTGACCATCTGGATGATCCAGAGGAGGCATGGGAGAAGGTCATGTGGTCCGATGAGACCAAAATAGAGCTTTTTGGAATCAGCTCCACGTACCATGTTTAGAGGATGAGAACAACCCCAAGAAAACCATCCCAACCGTGAAGCATGGGGGTGGAAACATCATACTTTGGGGGTGCTCTTCTGCAATTGGACAGGGCGACTGCATCGTATTGAAGGGAGGATTGATGGGGTCATGTATTGCAAGATTTTGGCAAACAACCTCCTTCCCTCAGTAAGAGCATTGAAGATGGGTCATGGCTGGGTCTTCCAGCATGACAATGACCCCAAACACACAGCCAGGGCAACTAAGGAGGGGCTCCGTTAGAAGCATTTCAAATCCAATCTTTGGAGGGAGCTGAAACTCCAAACCTGAAAGATTTGGAGAAAATTTGTATGGAGGAGTGGACCAAAATCCCTGTTGCAGTGTGTCAAAACTTGGTTAAGAACTACAGGAAATGTCTGACCTCTGTAATGGCAGACAAATGTTTCTGTACCAATTGTTAAGCTCTGTTTTTCTAGGGGGTCAAATACTTATTTTATGCAATAAAATGCAAATTAATTATTTAAAAATAATACATTGTGATTTACTGGATTTTTTTTTTTAGATTCTGTCTATCACAGTTGAAGTGTACCTATGCTAAGAATTACAGACCTCTCCAGACCTCTCCCCAGGGAAAACCTGCAAAACCGACAGGGGGTCAAATACTTATTTTCCCCACTGTATATATAATAAACACTGTTCAAACACTTATTGAGTGTTGTTCGAAGGAAAGGTGATGTAACTTAGTGGTAAATATACTACTGTGCCAGCTTTTTTGAAACGTGTTGCAGGCATACATTTGAAAATGAGCAAATATTTGCACAAAAACAATACATTTTATTAGCTTGAACATTAAATATCTTGTCTTTGTGGTGTATTCAATTGAATATAGGTTGAAGAGGATTTGCAAATCATTGTATTCTGTTTTTATTTACATTTCACACAACATCCCAACTTCATTGGAATTGAGGTTGTACTATATGACTACTATAAAGATATATAAATAATAATAATATAATAATAATATACAAATATATAAACATGCAAACTTACAGTATCGCCCAAATATGAAAGCTGGTGAAGGCTCGTAGTCAGACCTGTTCGCTTCACTTCTGTGAAGAACTTGCTAACAGATGGTCCAGTTGTTAGCTGGTAAGCTTTCAACATGTGTGTTTTTTCCAATGCTGTTTAGATATTTATGGAGTATGATCATATCCGACTTGGTTTTTCCAAACATGTTTTTAGCTTTCTGGTTTGTAACTATAATTTTTACCCCGGTTTTTTTACCCCGGGCGCTGTGCATTAAAACAGCGAGCGTAGTCTCTGGACCTGTTGCTGCATGCAGCTCGGCACAGCAGACAGGGGGGCGGTGTGAGTGGCCCGCTGCGGCGCGTACCGAGCCCGCAGACTCAGTAAGCGAATTGGAGGCAGTGAGAGCAATCGTGGTGATGGTGACCGGTGCCGCGACCGGCCCGCCTGATAAGGACGCAGAATACAACGCGCTGTTTAAAAAAAAAAAGAAGAAGAAGAAGAAAAAAAGAAGCAGCATGCAAAATTGCACCAAAAAAAACCAAACAAAAAAGTGAAACTGCGGGCCGCGAAAGGGAGTTACGTTCTAAAAATAAGCTGCGATAGGCGAAATCCACGAAGTAGTCAGCGTTATTTTTTACAATTATTATAGATGTTTTAAGGCTGTAAAACCCCTCACTAAAAAATAGAATGTTTTCCTATAAATAATTATGATGGCTTTTAGAACTAACAAATTTTAACGATCAGACTACGAGGTTGGACATGTAAGAAAGTATTAATAGTGACTCACCAGTATTTCACAGTTCCTCTGACTGCGCCTCTTCATCATGGCGCCGCTCCGCTGTCCGGATTGGCTGATTACTCGGGTGGTATGAAAAATATTACCCGTCTGTGAAAAGGGTGTATTGCTATTTATTCTTTAGTGTTTTATCCAATCATATTGGTGTATCATTTATAGGTATATGATAATATCAGTTATCATGTTTTTCACCAATGAATATGGCTTCAGGGTGTATGGTTTTCTTTAGGGAGTATAAAGCCATATTCATTGGTAAAACAACTTGATAATATTTAGAATAAACTGATATATATATGTTTAAGCTTCCCACAACATCCACTTTTAAAAAGTCCTGATCCAACAGAGCAAAAAAAAAGGTACACCAGAAAAATATATATTGATTCAATATATTTTCCAGTTAAAGTTATAAAAAGATTGTCAATTGATAATTTATTTTCTGGGTTGCACTCAAGCTAGCAATCAAAGCTAGCTCTCCCTGCCCAGCTAGCCAGCTAGCTTAGCTAGTTAGCATGTAGCTGGTCCAAAAAAAGAGGCACTTGTTTGTCTTGTTCATAAGAAAGAAACAAAGTATTTTCATTAAATATATTTGACGTTCTTTATTTCAAACGTTTTGGCGTAATGAATTTCCAAAGGCTATTTTATACAAGTGTGTGGGTTTGTGCACGTGCACGCCCCGTTCGCGAGGCAGAAAGAGAGAGAGAGAGAGAGAGAGAGAGAGAGAGAGAGAGAGAGGGCGATGCGCGGGTGAAACACTCCTCGCGCACAGAGGAGAGGACAGAGAGAAGAGGTGAGGAAGTGGAGGAGAGGGGAAGAGAGAGAGAAATACGGGAGAAATGGATTTTATTCCCGCCGATCTGCAGGAGCATTTGTGAGACAAGATGGGCTGCATCGGATCCCGAACCATCAGTAAGAACAGAATGATGGATGGATGAGTGAGTGAGTGAAGAATCGACATGAGACACTCAGCACTCTAATCCCCTTTAGAGTTGTTTCGCTTTAACGCCGATTTTTATTTTTAACGCACTTCTTTCCTCTTTTTTTCGCGCTCTCCGGTGCGCGTGCAGTTTACGGCAGAGGTTACTATGGCATCTGCGCGCGCGCGGTGAGGGGATGTGTGCGGAATGAGATGCCGCCTGTGAACAGCTGTCCGTCAGGCTGCGGGAACGTTATTAACGTGTCACAGCAAAACGAGACACCAAAATTTTAAGCTGTGATCATTAGCGTCTGGTTAGTGCCGCTAGTTTTGGTAAAGGTTGAGTCAGCGTCCTCCAAAGTGACCAAAAGACACGAAAGGAGGATGCAAGGAGGAAGGAGAAAGAGCGATAGATTGGGGGGTGGGGGGGGGGGGTGCGAGACCTCCACCTTGACATAAGGTCAGTGCAAACTGGGAAAAAATTCACCCTTCTTCGCCTCATCCCTCCTTACCTATTGCCCTCCCTTCTATCCTGTCTTCCTCTTCTCCTTTCCTTCCTTGTATCATTTCCTCCTCCTCTTCCTCATTCTTTCTTCATCTCCTCCTCTTCCTTGTGTTTTTCCTAACCTTCTCCCTTCCTTGTATCCTTTCCTCCTCTCCATCCTTCATTCCCTCTCCTCCCCTATTGTCTGCTGTGCATCACGCAGCGATGTAATAAACTGGAGATGCGGGGCGCACACCTTCACACCTTGATTCCACACACCATGAATTGGTCACATGACTGCAAGTATAAATCGGTCTAGAAATGTGGTTAGTATGAAGACAGCGAGAAGCAAGTCAGCCAACATTTCCTGTTTTTGGCCCACATAAATGTCACTTGACACTCCAGGCATTAATTAGACAAATGTCTCACTTTTCCTTCAGCACAAGATACATGATTAGTTTTAAATTTAAAAAAGTTTGTGCTCAACTTAATTAAAAACACCCCGCTGTGCCTCTCTTACTGAGCAACATTACAGTTAGTACACTGCACAGTGGCCACTTATGAAGTGCTTGAATAATTGACAATAAAATTATAATTGTCACTAGCAGAAGATAAAATGAGAATTATCAGAGTGCTCTGTAACCCCCATTGCAAAATTAGGCTCCCTGTGTTCAGGTGGCGACCTACTTGCATAATTTCATTCTGTTAGGAACTACTAGTTAGGCATAAGCTGTGTCTTCAGGGTTGATGCCACTTCCAAGTAAGAAATGAAAAAGGAAGTTGACCTCAGGAAATACGAAGAAATGCTGATATTTCATTGTCGACTAGATGGGGTGTGGAAAATATATCAATTATTCAAGTATCATGAAATCTGTAGTTGATTTTTTACATTCCAGATTCTATATAATTAAAATTTAACTTTAATTGTAGGTTTTGCACACTAATGGTTAGCAAAATTCTACTGTACCTGCATTAATGGTGCATGTCCACCAGATGGAGATATTGCTCCATGTAAAGAACCTTAGTACACAATGACAACCAAACTGTTGCTTATAATTGTAGATGTGGAAGAAAGTTTGACAGTTCATTGTAGTCTGTGTCTGTCATGTTTGGAGGCATAGGGAAACCAAGCAGAGATGGAGATGCACAGGACAGACAGGATGATGGATGTGTAGAAGATGATGAGCAGTTCCTGGTGCAGATTGAGCTGTCTGAGGAAGTACATCCTCTGCTGTGGCTTTTTCTGATGGAGTCTATGTGGGAGGTCCGCTTCAGATTGTGAGAGATGGTGGCTCCCAGGAACTTGAAAGTGTCCACAGTAGGCATAGTGTTGTTGAGGATGAGGGGGATTGGGGTTCCTCCTGAAGTCTACTATCATCTCCCCAGGTTTGAGCGGGTTCAGCTCCAGGTTGTTCTGACCACATCAGAGGATCAACTGTTCCACCTCCTGTCCGTATGCAGCCTCATCACCATTGTGGATGAGTCTAATGATGGTGGTGTCATTCGTAAACTTCAGGAGTTTAACAGAAAGGTTCCCTGAGGTGCAGTCATTTGTTTTGAGGGAGAAGAGCAGTGGGGAGTGCACACATCCCTGAGGGGCGCCAGTGCTGATTGTAGTATGTGTGCTGGATGTGATGCTCCCCAGCCTCACCTACTGTGTCCTGTATGTCAGGAAGTTGGAGATCCACTGACAGGTGGGAGCTGGCACAGCGAGGTTGGAGAGTATTTTGCGGGGGATGATGGTGTTGAACGCCGAGCTGAGGTCCACAAGAATCCATTTGGTGATAATCCGAGAAGTAGTTTTTGACGTAATCCTTCAAAGCCTATATAAAGTGAAACCTTGATCCAGAATCTGGATCTGGATCACCTCCAAAATTCCGTGGAGTCTTCTATGCATATCTATCTGTGGTGCAAATTTGGTGATGATCCGTAAAGTAGTTTTGATGTAATCCTTCAAAGCCTATATAAAGTGAAACTTGATCTAGAATCCGGATGTGGGTCTGGATTCAGATCATCTCCAAAATTTATCTCTGTGGTGAAAATTTCGCCAAAATCTGTGCAGTTGTTTTGACGTAATCCTACTAACAGACAGACAAATAAATAAATAAATAAATTCCAGTGATTTTATTATGTAGTTGGTGGACGTAAAAACACTTTGGGATTTTACAAATTACCTAGAAATATAGTTAAAAATGACCAAATTGTTATCGCTTAGTGGTGATACCATCCAGCGCCAAATGTGGAGTTAACCAAACAGTCTTTAGCAGCAGCAAGTTAAGGGTCCTATGTCACTGGGCTGTGATTGTGAACATTTCAGAATGGCCTTTTATTGTGGAATAATCATGCTGTCTAATCAGCATCTTGATGTGCCACACCTGTGAGGTGGGATGGATTATCTCGGCAAAAGAGAAGTGCTCACTAACACACATTTATAGATTTGTGAACACTATTTGAGAGAAATGGGTCTTTTGTATATATAGAAAATGTTTTAGACCTTTGAGTTCAGCTCATGAAAAATGGGAGCAAAAACAATGATGTTGCATTTATATTTTTGTTCAGTGTAATTGCAAATATGTTAAAAATACATGTATGACACAAGGAAGTGAAAACACTTAAAGGCCCTGTAGACAGATTTGTGAACAATATTTGAGAGAAATAGGTCTTTCGTGTATATACAAAATGTTTTAGATCTTGTGAGTTCAGCTCATGAAAAACTGGAGGAAAAACAAAAGTGTTGCATTTATATTTTTGTATATAATTATAATTATATTATATTTATATATTTTTATAATTATATTTTTGTATATAAATGCCCCACTGGCCCTGCAAATTGGTTTATGTCAAGCCCTGTGTGGCAAATTGGTTTACTGGTTTATGTCAACTTCTAAATTCTACTGGCCCACAGGGCCAGTAGAATTTAGAAGTTAGTGGCCCACAGTGTAGGAGCACTGGCCCATGGTTTTGTGCGAGTTTATTCCATCTTGAAATCCTGCAAATAAAACTGCCTATATAATATAAACCAATCCAGAAAAAACATAAAATAGTCTATGGACCATGAAGTAAAAAAAAAAAAAAAAATATATATATATAATTTATCAGAGGGCATTCTCAAGTGTAAAAAATAAAGTGACTCCCACAAAATTTAGAGGGCATTTTTTTAAGCAACCCTCAGAGTTGGCTAACTCACAGTAGGTCCATATCAAAACTAAAAAGTATGCCTTGTCTGGATTGGAGTTATAGATCTAAAAATAAAAAAAAATATGCTTGGCTCCTTTGCTAATGTTGTCACTGTGGGGTTTCCACAAAGGCAGGCTGGTTAGACTTTTAAACTAGCTTCAAAACAGCCAGGGTCTACCAGGACCAAGCATATACTTTACTTACTTGTCAGCTTGTGACGGATAGGCCCTGCAGATTTGGCAGAAAACCTCATTCTTCTCTTGGTCATGACCAAGCCACGGCCATTTCTGTGGCCAGGTCGGGACAAACCCTCTCTTCCTCTTGTTTCTTTCAAATAGCCTGTCTCTCTCCTTTAACTCATCATCACTAAGCTTCCTCTTCTAGCCAATTCCTTTAGCAAAACTCTTTCCTGGTTGTTGTCTGGATTTGGGTGGATGTAGTTTAAACATATTTCAATTCGAATTTGAAAGCGTTCTGTTAGATTTACGTCTGTTCATCTTCATTTCCTGCAGCTTTCCGTGCATTTAAAGATGCTAACGAACATAGCCGAAGATCGGTGACGGAAACGGCCAAACGCACGCTCCATGCATGGACAACATACATTTCAATATGCGCGAGATTCTGCAGGAGCATGGAACATGGTTAGGGATGGGTATTGATAAGATTATCGATCCGATTCCTTATCGATTCCCTTATTGATACCGCTTGTGAATTTTCTGTGTACTAATAGTAGGCTTTAAAGGTTTTCTATGTCAACAACATTTTATTGAGTCTTAAAGTAAATAAAAATGAAATTGGTCACTGGATCCTTAAACTCTGGTCCTAAATAAACTCTACATGGTGGTTCTTTGATCTCTGAACATAAATAGAAATAAACAAAATCTATAGTTTGTGTCAAAAGCATTTCCTTTCAGGCATTATTGGCATGAATGTCTTTCCATACATATGAGCTGAGCTCTTGCCGCTGGCTGTACTGCACGTCAGCATCAGTTTAATTCATAAAAAATGCAGGACGTCTCGTTTTGGGAAGAAAAAAACGTTTTAGTCTATTGTAGTTTATTTTCTGTATTACAGCGTTTGAAAAGAGGTGTCATTTTATTTAAAGTGGCAATTCATTTTGAAGTTATTAATTCCGACCGGACTCTGTCTCGGCAGAGAGCCGCACAGCATTTGGAGCTGTACCAACAGAACGGAGGACATTTCTTGTTTCTTGACTGCACTTGACTGCAACAAGACAACAAGAGTCCCACTTAGTGACTTTAATCTGCACAAACATGACTCACTCACTATGTCATGACTGACATATTTTAATGGCTTTGAGAGGAGTTAAGAAGCGGACTTACCGCTTCTGAAGAGTTATTATTACTATTATTGCTGTTGTTGTTGCTATTACTATTATTATTAATATTTAAATAAAATAAATTTTAAAAATTCCAATTTTTAATACATTTGACTTTTACGACAACAAACGCTGAGCCATTAATTATTATACAGAAAACAAATGCACACAAACGTGGTGACATGCAAACAGCTAATGCTAATTTTAACATTGAAAACGCCATAGACATGCTAACGCATTAGCATTGTTCCCGTTTTTAAGTTATAAAATACTTCTATCAACTGTTTCAGAAGACCGTAACAGGTCGGTTTAACATGAAAGGGTATCTATTACTTGCAGGCATATGCTCGTTAGGGTTTTAGCAGGGAAAAATTCAAGATAAAGTCCAACATGCCAGTGGATCGAAGCATTGCTTCACTGGTTCACACTTCAAAGTGCTGTCACTCTGCAGAAGCTGTTGATTACAGAGCCGCTGCAGGGTCTGCAATCAATGTAGAGAAATGATCATTTTCCCGACAAACACTCTCAAAAACAACGGCCGCTCTGAAGGACCGATAAGGGAATCATTAAGCACGGAGACATGACAGGAAGTCAGGGTGTGCGGCTCCATTTTGTGAAGCAACTTCCGGTTTGCCACTGCGTTGATGATTAGCTACGTGGGAACACAGTACGCTAGAAGTGTCCAAACATGAGCAGCATTAATTGTTGGAAGAAGAGGAAACTAATCTTAACTAACTTTCAGAACGATGTTTTGAACATGGAAAGCAGAGATCTGAGTGCTGTGGACCAGCATTTAACTTGTTCCCTCCTCCATCGAAAGACGAGGATCTCCGGTGCTGGCTAAAGGCGCTGAATTTGAAAAATCCACCCAAATGTCCCTATGTCTGTTCTTTTCATTTTATGGAGAAAAAACCCACACAACTGGATCTTTACTCAGAGAAATGGTTGCACTACGACGCTCCGTTGAAGAAGCCACGGCGGATGCTAGTGAGACAAATGGGTAAGCTGTGTTTGTAGCATTAGCTGCTATCTGATTTACTCATCTTCTGGCATTTGATACAACCAAGCACTGCATGAAATAACACCATATGTATATTAACGTTACGTTATCTTGGCATTACGGTGGTACTACTTGTTGGGTAGTATTTTTAACTTGATTGTGCTTTTATACGAACTTCAGCGGCGCTGTGCGGCGTGAAGCTCGTAATTCCTCATAGCCAAATTGTCTGCTGCAAGTGTCAATGCAAAGTAGTTAAAAATAATTGAGGGCCACTTTTTCATGTCATCTTCCCACTCTGTTATGACCCGTGGGTGAGCCAAAGTCGATCCCTTTGAGCTTTTCCAAAATGTTTTTGTTTCTACCCATCTAATATCTTCCGTTGTTCTGTATTGAAAACACCACTCACAGGAAGTCCGAAGACAAAACGGAAATGCCGCTGTTGTAAAAGTGGGCGGGGCTGAATAAGGTGAATAATGTCGGAAATCTCGTCGGTCTTCCCTGGGGGTCATAAGTGACCTTGCACAACTATGGGTTACACTTGCCACACGATTTGGCCGATCCTTGCAAAATTTTATGAACAAATACAGGACAAATAGATTGACAAATTCATGGTGGAAACTTTTTTCCGATCTAGAAACATGGTGCACAAAGACCCCACTCGGTCACTTGAGGGTTAAACATAATACTGACTCACTGCTCCCCCAAAGGCTTATATTTAGTGGATGATTAGGAGAGAGAGTGTTCTAGAAAATATCCAACTTCCCTCCAGCAGGTTGGCAGTCGCAGCTCTCTCATGTGTTGATTGGTGGATTGGTAAGGCATGCAGTGGCCACCTGTGTTGAAGATTACTCACATTTTTTTTTTCTTCTGGGATTGTACACAGGACAACAATGGCAGCAGCGAAAGGATCACAATGATGACAAAATTCCCAAACATACCGATGTTTCCCTGTTATCCACCTCGATTGTGGGTATCGCAGACAGTATACCAATGGACGTTGTTTCACCAAGTTTGAGCGAACTACACAGTACATCTTACTGCAGCCTGAAACTCAGAATGTGACATGAGGACAAACTGTCCAGAATGCTAAGACCTCAGGTCTCAGACGTCCTGTATCACAGTATTTTCTGCAGAGCACAATATTGTTGAGACACGTTTCAAACTCTTCTGCTGAGTATTTAGAAAAGCTTGTCTCCGTGTACGCATTCTTCTTGTTTACCCATGAGTGAAGTGTGCATTTCCATGTCCCGCCTTGTGTTTACAGAACGACACACCACACCAGAGAACCAACACTTTCTCGCTCATTATTTCAAACACTCTGTCAAAGCTTCGTCAGCTCCTTTATTAGAATAAATGGCAGCTGCTGAGGGATTTAAATAAATATGATGTGGGGAAAACTTGACCTTTGATTGTCATTGAACTGGGTGAACGCCAAGGTGGATCAAGAGGGAGGGGAGGTGCAGGCTGCTGAGAAATTATATGAAAGAAGAGCGGCGGGTTTGTGAAGAGCCAGAAAAAACTAAAGTCAGAGTGTTTTTGCTTTGGTAAGCAGGTGTGTTCCTCTCTGTGACCAGCTTTCACCTCTCATCACATCTCTTCCTGCCTCTCTTGGTATGCAGTATTTTCCATGTCAGGAGTAGATGTGACGGTGCAAAAAGCACGTTGCTGCGCTCTGGTGCGATAGGCATATTTGGATGTGCAGCAGGTTTTAGGATTTGTTTCTAAATCTACAACCAAGACAGAAGAAGAAGATGGACAGAGTAAGGCTTTATTTCTGGAGGAAATAACAAATGCAGGCTGCACACAGCAGCCTGTTGCAGTGCATTGTGGTATTTTAGCTAAACGCAGACTTTAGGATATTTTTATGTGAAAGATTTTGCTTCCACATGCTGATTCCTTTCCGAAAGCTCTTAGATTAATTTTTCTGGCTGGCTGAGATTTGGTCTGATCACAACATAAAGCTGTTGTTCAAACCCTCAGACATAGAGTGAGAGAGTAAAAACATAAAACGTGTTATGACTCATGAATGGCACTGTTCTAAAAGCCTGTGTCCCTTCAAGATCAGGCTTTACACTTTTAGATCTAAAAAAATAAGCCATAAACAAGTACAAAAACAAGGACATGTCAGACATTATTTAATGTCCCAGTTAGCAACACAACATCAAAGTATCCATGATTGTAAGTCTATCTGTGCACATGCGGTATGCGATGTTCCTTGAGAGAGAAAACGTTGAAACTTCCCCACTCAGACTTAAGGCCAGTGATTATTCTCCAATGCTCTGCTACTCTGTGACTGGACGGCCTGAGTGGGAGTTGAAAACTCTCTCAAATAATCTCTTATGGCTCCAATCCTCTCACTCCACGATTCCAATTGCTGCTCACAAGATGGTCAAGTCTTGTGATCTCCTCGTAGCAGGGGAGAAGTGACAACAGCACCTCTCCCTGGAAGAATAACCCCGTTTCCTGGTGTTTTACAGTTTATATATGAGCTTGATTCCTTGTATTTAGATGAGCTTGGTTACCATGGGGACGCTGGTGACTCAAAACCTCCCCCCTTCTCCTTCCCTTACTGGAAGCCATCTGCGGCCCTTTGCCAGTAACTTATTTCTTAAGTTCCTCTTTTCTGTTAACACTTCAACTTTTCTGAGAATTCGTTTTTCTAAATCATGTCTTTAGAATCACATCAATCATATTCAATCATTTCATTACAACTCTCTTTCACATAAAAACAATTATGATCATATAGAAACATTTTCATTCCTTATTATTCATTTGCATATTTTACCACATCTTAATCATTTGATCAGTTGTTTATCATCAGCTCTTCTGCCTTGTTGCAACATCACTTCTTCACTTCCTCTTTCTTCTGACTCTGCACTCTTTATGAAAAACAACTCATATAATCATTCATTTCACTTATTTGTAACATACTTTTTCTAATCAACTCTTAATTTTTAACACATTAATACTTCATTTAATCATACTTGTCATTTTAGAATCATCTTTAGACATATTCCATCATCTTCACCACTGAGTTGATTCCATGGGCCTCCCCATTTGTAATGGAAAAGTCCGGTATGACCTCACTTACTCCGGGAAAGTACCAAACACTGTTCAGTTTAATACAACGGCATGTATATTAATCCCATGGCACGTACTATATTCCAAGATGAAAACAAGCTGAAAGCAAGCTTAAAGTCATCTTTCTTGACAGGTAATAATTAGTGGTTGCTGATGTATTTTATTGCTAATGATCCCTCTCGCTCTGCGAGTCAGAAGTTGCATTTCTGGAAAACATCTTACTCTACATTTCTTGGGATTTCTCGTCATGTGATGTACATTTTAGGAAAAGCTGAAACATCGCGATGGTCGACAGACAGAGTGAAACGAATGTTACTATGTCCGATAACGAAGCTTCTGAGCTTTCATTCCAAAGTGGATGTACATACAGACAAGAGGCAAAACACTTCACCCTGAAACTCTTAATTTTTTCAGTCTGTCGGATTTTGGATCCTAACGTGTGTTGACGTTGCTGTCTATGTCGCAGGACGCTATTTTTCTCTCACTGTGAACGTGCAGATGGAATGTCTCCATGATGCTGTTTTATAGGCTGCCTGAACATGCAGATGGATTTCTGACATTGGAAAAAAGTCAGAATACATTATTTTCAGGAGATAATGGACTTTCTATGTAACATGCCAGAACCATGAGAGAAATTTGTGAGTAGCTCCGCGACACCGGCTGGTGATCGCATGTGATCTGTGCATGGGGACTTCTTTGGTGGTGTGAACTTTACATATTTAATCTTGGAAATCATTCTATAAATGGGTGAGTGACCTGTTCAGTTTTTTCCTTTTGTATTTTGTTCTTGTCAGTGAAGCTGGTAGGCTTTATTTTTATTTTACTTTGGGAGTCTGTCTTGCGAGTCTGTTTTGTAACGGAGCAGCACACATCGTGTCCTGCACCATACATGCAGACCTCTCAGCTGTTTTTCAGGCTGTCTGATCACACAGATGTGTTTCTTAGATTTTTCACAGTTATATCGATGACAACATTATAAGCGTGTACAAAGCTGAGCCTCTAGCAGACTGTTTCTAACAGGCTGTGTTCATGATTAATGGACGTGCATATGCACTAAGTTTTCTCACAGTGGAAAGCGGCTGTTGCTTTTACAGTGACTGCATCAAAATTAACAGTTATCACTTAAAAACAAGTCATTATAAACACGACATCACACTTATGTAAACTTTGCAATTAATCTGCAGCTCCGTTCTTAACGTTAGCAGCTACATTTCAGTCAAGCGCGTGCTGGGACATTTTCCTCAAAGTTACGTAAATGCTGTCGGAAACACTTGGAAATGTTATGTGACATGTCGTTTAAAACATAGAAGAATGGAAATAATGCACGCCGCTATCCAGCACCAAAATCTCAAAGAATGAACATATGTCTTGGCAACTCAAGAATTTTGATTTCCATTCTGCCGTTTTCTTCATAAAAGCCTCCTTATTCCCTGTCAGAGGGGCGACAGCATTGTTGTTATCCTATGATCTAGTCGATCCTGTGACAGCATTGACTGAGCCAGCCGTGCACCGGCTTTGGTCTCCCTGACCCATGGTGTCGTCGTGCCCCCTCCCAGGATGGACCGGCGATTGCAGTGCTCTGCACGTTAGAACGTTTTCTGGCTATGGTCACCACCAAGATGAAACAAAAAAATATTGGGCTTTGTGGAACGCTTGTGTTTTGTCATGGTTTTTGTCATCTGGATGTAAACAGGACAAAATAAAGAGCTGAAGTTGTTTATGTGAAATTTCCCTGCAAAAATGGGTATGTGTGGAGTCACATGCCCACCAAGTCTCCCTCTAGAACATCGTGAGATGACACCAAAGTACAGTGGCACTGGATGGCAGCAGCAGTGGGCACAGTTCCGCTAATCTGCTAACCGCTAATTATCAAAGATGTTTTCATTATCGGATTACCTTTTTAGATAACTTTGAAAACCATTATCGGACTAATTATCTTCCGATAAGTTGTGGTCTGATCATTTTTAGACCGCTAACATATTTTTGCAGACGTGGTAAATAAAGTTGACTAGTTACAAACATTTATGAAATCTAAAATCAGTTGAGTACCTACCTGTTAAATGTTTTATAGTACATGTGCAGTTCTATCCTCCATAAACAGAGGAGAGATGGTTCTAGATGAAACCGCTTTATCCTCTGCAGACAAAGGAGAACTGGTCACAGAAATGAAAAAAGCTCATTTTTTTTGACCCCATACTGATACGCTGGCAATATCACCCAAGTCATCCTTAGGAATACAGTTTTAACTTATGGTTAAAATTGTAACCAAACTAATTTCGGACAAGTTATTTAAATTAACGTCACGTCTGAAGTTTTATCAAGTGAAAAATATCAGATACGAGGGCTGTCAATAAAGTAACGGTCCTTTTTATTTTTTTCAAAAACTATATGGATTTCATTCATATGTTTTTACGTCAGACATGCTTGAACCCTCGTGCGCATGCGTGAGTTTTTCCATGCCTGTCGGTGACGTCATTCGCCTGTGAGCACTCCTTGTGGGAGGAGTCGTCCAGCCCCTCGTCGGAATTCCTTTGTCTGAGAAGTTGCTGAGAGACTGGCGCGTTGTTTGATCAAATTTTTTTCAAAACCTGTGAGACACATCGAAGTGGACACGGTTCGAAAAATTAAGCTGGTTTTCAGTGAAAATTTTAACGGCTGATGAGAGATTTTGAGGTGATTCTGTCGCTTTAAGGACTTTTCACGGTGCGAGACGTCGTGCAGCACTCTCAGGCGGCGTCATCAGCCTGTTCAAGCTGAAAACCTCCACATTTCAGGCTCTATTGATCCAGGACGTCGTGAGAGAACAGAGAAGTTTCAGAAGAAGTCGGTTTCAGCATTTTATCCGGATATTCCACTGTTAAAGGAGATTTTTTTAATGAAAGACGTGCGGACGGGTCCGCGCGTCGGGACGCAGCCGCCGCGACGCTCCGCCACAGGAAAAACACCTCTGTTGAAAGCCTTAAGGACAAGTTGGAACATGTCCTGCATGTTAAACAATTTCTCATATACTCACTCCACTGAAAGCCATCAAAAGCCGCCTGGATTTTACAAATGGTTATCAACACGGAGGTGTTTTTCCTGTGCCGTCGCACCGCGTCGGCTGCGTCCCGACGCGCGGATCCGTCCGCACGTCTTTCATTTAAAAAATCTCCTTTAACAGTGGAATATCCGGATAAAATGCTGAAACCGACTTCTTCTGAAACTTCTCTGTTCTCTCACGACGTCCTGGATCAATAGAGCCTGAAATGTGGAGGTTTTCAGCTTGAACAGGCTGATGACACCGCCTGAGAGCGCTGCGCGACGTCTCGCACCGTGAAAAGTCCTTAAAGCGACAGAATCACCTCAAAATCTCTCATCAGCCGTTAAAATTTTCACTGAAAACCAGCTTAATTTTTCGAACCGTGTCCACTTCGATGTGTCTCACAGGTTTTGAAAAAATTTTGATCAAACAAAGCGCCAGTCTCTCAGCAACTTGTCAGACAAAGGAATTCCGACGAGGGGCTGGACGACTCCTCCCACAAGGAGTGCTCACAGGCGAATGACGTCACCGACAGGCGTGGAAAAACTCACGCATGCGCACGAGGGTTCAAGCATGTCTGACGTAAAAACATATGAATGAAATCCATATAGTTTTTGAAAAAAATAAAAAGGACCGTTACTTTATTGACAGCCCTCGTATATGTTTTAGATTTAAAGTAATGCACTAATTTAGAAGGTTTTAGTGTGGACATGCTGTGCCCAGTGTATTATGGAAGAAATGCATTTGAGATGCGCTGATCAGGCTCCACAGGGGCAACAGCATTAAACTCTTTGTATATTGTGCCTAAAACCCTCATGAATATATTCTCCAGGTTTCTAGACATTGTTATTGTGTTTGTTTTATGTACAAATGCCAGAAGAAGCCCAGGTTACTTCTCCATTATTTTCAATTGGAATCATTGCAATTGATTCCTGTTTGCTCTTTACAGTCTTGCTTATGTCAAACACTGTCTGTCATCTTTGTTCCAGAGTAATATATATAAGATGTCTGAAATTCAGTTTGCGTTAATTAAATTCCGCGCATCTTAAACATAGCAGACACGGATTATCTGGAATTTTGTTTTGGCACGTTTTCACACTCTACTGCCATCTACTGGCCAGTAGTGTTCATGGCAGCCCTAAAGCTGGGCAGACACTGTACAGTATTTTCAATCATTGTACTCGGCTCCAGCTCAAACTGTACGACAACAACAAAAAAACAATACAAAACTTAACATGCGTTGAAGCTGCTCTCCCAAAGAGATGATCACTGTTTATGCTCCCTCCAATTCCATATTGGTGTTTGCACATGCACAGTGCGAGAGGTTGGACGCTTGTAGGGCTTCAGGAGCGGGATACCCTCACAGCGGCCGACCAGAATATCAAACAGATTTGATTTTCATCCGACCATATGATTGCCAATCAGGAGGTGGTCGTGGGAGGTTAAACGCAGCTCGTTACTCCATGTATACTACACGATGCACGAAGCGCGATTAAGCTGAAACTCGGCACGATCCAAAAAATTCTTGCACAAGTGAAAAATCGGCTGAAAAATGGCCAAATCTCGCACAGTGTAAGACCAGCTTAAGTACTTTAGTAAGTGTCTGGGCACCAGTAGTTTGCAGTGTTCTATTTATTTTGACACCGGTTATATCAGACGGTTATGTAATTACAACTTGGCTTTTTTTTTTTTTAAATGCCTTTTTTTTTTTACAAATAAAAAATGTCATATTTTACAAACGCACATTTATCTGTAAACACCAACACATGACACACCTCACATTAACGTGTTGGTTTACATAGAATGAATGAGTCAACCAATCAGTATTAGCGGAGGCACATTTTACCCATAATCCCTTTGGAATCTGTCTGTGTTTGTTAAAAAACTTCAGAATTAGTGCATTATTCAACATTAAAAGATATATGTTGTATTTGAACTTTGTACAAATGACAGAATTGACATTAATGGAGTTATTCTATCAGTATTAATTTTATTTATAAACCAAACCATAAGTCAGTACTGCTTTATTTTCCAAGACCTCTGCCTCATGGCAACGCTGTTATTGAGTAGAGAGTTGAGCTTTGCTGCACCTCTTAACTGCTTCTCTGCTGCAAGCTATGTAATAAATAGGAGCATCTGGTATGGGGCAGGGCACTCAAAGACAGAATTGCTGACTCATTGTTTGGGTCTGTAGTCACCTTTGATGCTACCAGAAGTGATTGTGGTGTTAAAACTCAAAATCAGGTTGTTAGTAGTTGCAAGTGTACCGGAGACAATACTTGAACTTATCGGTTATCTGTAGCTTCTGATAAATTTTTGGGTGGTTTATCAGTTTAGCTTTATAAAAGATAACTATTCAGTTTGTTGATTATCTGTTATCAAAGCTCATTTTTTGGTTAGCTGTGCCCACCACAGTATAACGGCACAGAGCTTTTATTCCATTGTATGTGATGTTGTGGATACGGCGAAATGTGGCAACAGCACATGCTCCCATACTTGACTTGCATTTGTATTACATTAAAGGTGAGCTATTACACAATCCATTATTTATTCATTCATTCATTTTCTATACCCGCTTACTCCAGTCAAGTGTCACGGGGAGGGGCGGCTGGAACATACCCCACCAGTCAAGACAGAGTACACCCGAGACAGGATGCCAGCCTGTGGCAGGGCCACATATAGAGGGACAAGCACACACACACACACACACACACACACACACACACACACACACACACACACACACACACACACACACACACACACACACACACACACACACACACACACACACACACACACACCTATGGTCAATTTAGAGTAATCGGTTAACCTAACCTGCATGTCTTTGGAAGTGGGAGGAAGCCAGAGCACCTGGAGGGAACCCACACAAACACGGGAGGACATGCAAACTCCACACAGAAGGAGTCCTAAAGATGGTGGCGTGTGCACATGCAGCGACCTGTCTCTGTTCCAACCTTGCAGTGATTTGTTCGTTTAAAAAGTGTTTCTCTGAAAGTTTTACGTGTTCGCCTCATCTGACTATGTCGAAATACAAGTACAGCCGACAGGCTCTGCTAGACATCTGCAAAAGCAAGCTTTGCAATGTTTTGGACCACGCAACAGAGACGCTCAAGGAGCTCGGATTACTCCGTTGGTCTGGAACAACACCGGCTTCGCCTGCTACTCCTCCCCTAAGAAGGCACCAGAAGCGGTGTGCGAGGAAGCAGAAGAGGGGCAAGTACAGAGATATCTGGGCCAGGGTTGCGGCTAGCCCATTTCATCCAGCCATACCATCCATCCTCCTGGCTAAAGTATGATCACTGGACAATAAACTGGATCACATACAACTGCTGAGGTCAGCGAATCAAACAGTGAATAATGACTGTGTGCTTGCTTTTACTGAAACATGGTTAAATGCCAACATTCCGGACTCTGCTGTACAACTGGAGCAGTTAGCATGCTATCGAGCGGACAGGTCCCTCGTAAAAGGAGGAAAGACTCACGGTGGAGGTGCGATGAAACCCACAGTTGTGCCATTTTCCCAAGTTTGCCTTTTTGAGCACCATCTTTGAACACTGTGTACTCCATCACACATGAACATTGTGTGGGTCATTCAAAGCAATACTTTCAGCATTATGTGAAATTGATGACAAAACACCAAGCATCTGAAGGCGAGCTTTCGACTGCTTTGACAGAGAAGAGAACATCTCAGCTTCATTGCGTGAAACCATGAACTGTGTGAGGAGCAAGCGTTCAAGAGATTCCACAATAACCTTATGGCAATTCATGGCCCTGCCATAGTTTTTGCCATTGAGAACACCCCTCAGCCCAGCTTCAATGAGAACATGTGAAAGTCCAGTTCCTTCCATCTTCTTCCCAATCATATTGAGGTATGCTGATGCAAGGTGGAATGATCCAATAAGAATGATATGGTCTATGTATCTCCTCTCTTCAGTCCATATCAAAGGATATGCCTTCATTCAAACACCTTCCTGGACAGTCTCATACTTGGTAATTGGTTTTGAAATGATCGGGTAATACTCTATCGTGGTCAGTCGTGATGGACTCTCACCAGTGAGAGAAACGTACCCACCCCATCCTGGTGTTGTCTGTATCTTTCTCTTTGATATGTGAAGACAGACTAACACCCATAGGAGATTCTGCCAGCAGGCACCCTCAGTTTCTTCAAGGCCATCATCAGGTTCTATTTGAGTGATGATGTATGATGGACTCTTATGTTTCCCCATACAGCAATCAGGAAGAGGGTTGGGCACCGCCAACAGACAGTGCTTCCCTGTCCTCGGGACTTCTGTAACCTGAGGAACTGAACCACCAACATCCTCCTCACCATTAGTGATAAGCTCTTGGAGCATTATCCCATGTGACCAATGAACTGATCCTGCACCACTGAGGTCACTTACAAATTCATTGAAATTGTCAAAGTCAGAGTGGAAAAAGGGACAGGCAGGTTGGTTTCCTACTGATACACAATGATGGCATATCCATTGTAAGATGACAAAAATAAAATCAAAACTATTGTGGGCATCATTTTACCAGATGTTTAGCTGCAAGGCCCACAAAGCAGTTTTTGGCCATAGTGCAAAAACGGTATCTTATGATAGGTTAATCTCTGAAACTGAGGAACCCCTCTGGAATTCTTTACAGTCAAAAACATTATTGTTGCCTGCCTTGACACATCTGAAGATTTGGTTGAAACTCTCCATGCGGTCTGGCCATAGCAGCATTTTAAATTGGGAAGGTGGTGAATTTTGACTTACTTAGGGTACACGTGACCTTTTGGACTATATTTACATAACCAATAGCATAACTGACATTTAATCAATACCACAAGTTAGGGGACCTCAAGACTTTTCAAATGACACCTAATTTGCCAAGATATTAAAATGATAACTGTGTGGTCTGATCAATTTAATTTCCCGTACCCCTAATTTTTCAGTCCGTTCATTCAGTGGGGTCACAATAGATTTTTGGCTCAAATGCACATTTTGTACCACTTTATTTAATGTTAACATCATTTTCTGATGCATTATGCCTATATACATAGCATCATATCAAAGAATTCAAGCTGGAGGGGGGGGGGGGGTGCGTGTGGACCCCTAGTAGTCCCTGGACTAGTATGTTTGTTTGTAATCATTGCATTTTTCACCTTTAACTTGCTGTGCAGCACACAGTTTACATCTCAGACTCTTGCAACTTCACATAGAGCAGCCCTAGTAAGGTACCTTTCAGTACACAAAGGATCAAGCTCAGGGTCACAGGAAGGTCAAACAGTAAATTGAACTAAACTTTACTGATCGCAATTTTTGAAATTTTGCTTCCAAATTTGGCATGCACACATATTGATAGGCCTTGCTTATAAGCCATTACCTGGGATAAGCAATTGACCTTCAGGGTTTTGCTTGAGGTCACATGTCACCTAAATTAGGTCAAACTTCAGATTACAGTAAAACATGTTGTGTAATACACCAAATTAATAATATTTTGTGATTAAATTAGTACTAGGAGAATATATATCTTCCCTGGGGGAAGATATCCAGATGTGGGAAGATATACTGTTGCACTGGGATGCTGCGGTAGTATGCAAACACTGTTCACCACTGGCGGAGTTTATGATCATAAAGTGCCATCCTTTTTATCTGCCAATGGAAATTACTGCGATTTTGCTAGTTGCAGTATACATCCCTCCGACCAATAACAGTGACAGGGATGCGGCACTTAGTGAACTGTACCAGGCTGTCAGTGAACAACAGACAGCACACCCAGACGGTTTCACCATCCTCCCCAGGGATTGTAGTCATGCTGATCACAAGACTGTCTTTCCAAAACTACACCAGCATGTTAATTTCCCAACAGGGGGATAACATTTTGGACCTGGTCTCCACTACTCACAAAAGTGCATACAAAGCCATCCCCCTGCCCCACATTGGACTCTCTGATCACATCACTGTTATACTAATGCCAGCATACGGACATGTTCAAAAGAAGGTGAGAGTGTGGCCAGAGGGTAGGGATGTGAATCGTACAACTCATGATTCAATTCGATTCCGATTCTTGGGGTGACGATTCGATTCAGAATGGATTTTCGATTCAAACAGCTCTAAGAAATAGTTATATTACTTAAAAAAATGTTTATGTTTAATAAAATGGAGCTTTACATTTTAATCAAGTGATTCTAGATGTAAATTTACTTATCTGCTTTGCTCGTTCAGAGTTGGCTGGCAGTTTAGCGAAGCGCTGGTCAGTAGTCAGCAGAGACCGCTGCTCCCCTCTTTTAGCTCCGGGTGATGGCGTAGCATGTGGGCTTGCGGATTTGAAGTGTTTTCGAAGTACCTGACTTTCATTTTGCAGATTTTGCACACTGCATAGGTCATGTCAGGCTCCTCCTTCCACAGCAAATAATAAAATCCAAAATGCGCCCAAACATTTGCCTTCAGCAAAGACGGTGCTGGCTGAATTAGCTCTTCGTCCGCCATGCTAAGCTGCAGCTCACGAATGTTTGAAGCATGCCAGACCCTCCCCTCGCGGGGACGCTGCAGTACGGAAGCCGTTGCCTGACAAACAGTACACTCAGCGAGTAAGCAAGAAAATAAAAAAAACAAGCTTTTTAAAAATCAATTTTTGGACATTTTGGATCGATTCAGAATCATAATAAATAAGAATCGCGATTCGGACGTGAATCGATTTTTTCTGACAACCCTACCAGAGGGAGCCCCCATCTGCTCTTCAAGACTGCTTCTACGCAACAGAATGGGAAATGTTTAAGCAGGCAGCCACTTACAACAACCAGACGGACATAGAGTTGCAGACACACACTGTAACCTCTTACATCACCAAGTGCATTGATGTTGTGACCCACACAAAAAAACATCATCACTCGGGTTAACCGGAAGCCAACAAAACAATAATAACATGTAAAGTACCAAGGAATTAAGCACATTTTATATCCATTGTATGCATGAATTTTCTTAAATCAGTTCATGTATTCACACTACAAAAAAAATTTGTCAATTATCCTGAACAATCACATTAAAGAGGTGAACAACAATGACCAATCCTTTAACAGAGGAGTATTTTATAAATCTGCGACAATGACAGGATAGCGCCGCCTCCATGACCTTCTATTGGCTGCAGAATATGTGCTGCGGCGTTTCTTGGGAGGGATATCTATTCTTATATTATGCCCATAAGGCAGAGTGCCTGCTGCTAAAAATAGTTCTGGGGTAAAAGCGGGAGAAATGTTACAGTAAATATAGGTCAACTCTTCTTTCTTATTCTTTTATAATTCATTTTCCAAACTGACACCTCTTTGTGCAAGTGCATGTTCAAAATAAGGGTAATTTCCAAGCCATATTATCCTGTGTTGTTTGAGTGCACTGATTCTGTATTTTGGTGGTGGTTCCGCGTCGCACAGCTGTATTGTTCCCTCGTTTGAGAGCACAGTGTGGAGTGCTATTTCACCAAAGCATCACTCTCTGCCATTAGAGCCAATTATGCTTCAGTTACAGTCGAGCTTACGTTGACGATTCGTCACTCAGCCGTCACACAGAGAAGCTTTCAGGCTGCCAGCTGCATCTCACTTCACACTTTCCAATCAGGGACAGGACGGCCATGACTGTGCCCAAAAACCACGAACCACTATCATGAAGGTGGCTTCAAAGAAGCATTTGTCAGCATTTCTTAGCAAATGACTCAAACACGTTTCAGCCAATCCATGAAATTTGGTGGTAATTAAATTTCATTGTTAATCAGGGTCTGTCGGCAGATTTGGGATTGTATAAATATGTGTGTGTGTGTATGTGTGTGTGTGTTTTTAATTATAACCTTCTGCCAAATGTTTTTAGCCAGTCTGTGCAAAAGCCAGTGGAATAATTAATCATATCAAGAGGGGAAAAAAACACCCCTTTTTTTGCTGTTTAGCAGAATCTGGATGTGAATTGTGTACACATTTTCTCCTCTAGTTTTTCTTTGCATACCGCCAGGCCCGTAAGTATTTGACTTGTGATTTTGTTTTTTGTAATTTTATCTCTTCACCTACCACACAAATTGACCTGAAATGAAACAATGGAGTTGTGCTTGGACAAGGTACAAGCCAAGTCCGATATAGACCCTGAGGCCCTTATGCTGGTGCTTATTCCCAGATAATGTAGCGTAATGTGTCTAATGTAGTCTACCCTCCCCCTGTATTGGATGGCAGTCCATCACAGGTTACATCCCCAGCCATGGCCAGTACCAGTTTACAGCTGGGAGGACTGGGACAATGCAGACGAAGTATTTTGTTTAAGGACACAGATAGGTAACTTTCCCGGAAATTAAAGGAATCATAAGCATTTGTGTGCATAATGCCTCCAATTTCCTAGCCCATAAGTAATTGGACAAACAAAATATAGTTTAGGTAAGGTCCGGGAGCATGTACTGGTGCCACATGTCCCTGCATCCATCACACTACGGAACTGTCTTGAGTCCTGGGTGGTTGGTATTCAATTTGAGTGAAGGAAGCCACCAAGACAACCAAACAACTCTGAAGGAGTTATTGGGTTCTGTGGCTGTGATTTGAGAAACTTTGATTCAAGATTTAAAGTGTTTATTTTCACATACAGCAGGAAGAAACAAGTTTCTCTGTGCAATGAAATTCTTACTTTGCTGTCCACACTGGTGCCGAGTTATATATTAACAGTAAAAAATAGAATGAAATAAAAATACAATAAGTGAAAAATCCATCCATCCATCCATTTTCTTCCGCTTTATCCGGAGTCGGGTCGCAGGGGCAGCAGCTCAAGCAAATCCCTCCAGCGTGTCCTGGGTCTTCCCCGGGGCCTCCTCCCAGTGGGACGTGCCCGGAACACCTCTCCAGTCAGGCGTCCAGGGGGCATCCGGAAAAGATGCCCGAGCCACCTCAACTGACTCCTTTCAACGTGGAGGAGCAGCGGCTCGACTCGGAGCTCCTCCCGAGTGACCGAGCTCCTCACCCTATCTCTAAGGGAGCGCCCAGCCACCCTGCGGAGGAAACTCATCTCGGCCGCTTGTACTCGCGATCTCGTTCTTTCGGTCATGAGCCAAATCTTATGACCATAGGTGAGGATTGGAACGTAGATTGATCGGTAAATTGAGAGCTTTGCCCCCCTACTCAGCTCTCTCTTCACCACGACGGTCCGATACAGCGACCGCATCACTGCAGATGCTGCACCGATCCGTCTATCGATCCCACGCTCCATCTGTCCCTCACTCGTGAACAAGACCCCGAGATATTTAAACTCCTCCACTTGAGGCAAGGGCACTCCACCGACCTGAAGAGGGCAAAGCACCTTTTTCCGGTCGAGAACCATGGCCTCGGATTTGGAGGTGCTGATTTTCATCCCGGACGCTTCACACTCGGCTGCAAACCGCCCCAGTGTACGCTGAAGGTCCTGATTTGACGAAGCCAACAGAACCACATCGTCCGCAAACAGCAGAGATGAGATTCTGTGGTTCCCAAACCAGACCCCCTCTACACCCTGGCTGCGCCTAGAAATTCTGTCCATAAAAATAATGAACAGAACCGGTGACAAAGGGCAGCCCTGGTGGAGGCCAACGTGGACTGGAAACAGGTTTGACTTACTACTGGCAATGCGAACCAAGCTCCTGCTGCGGTCGTACAGGGACAGGATAGCCCTTAGCAAAGGACCCCGGACCCCGTACTCCCGGAGCACTCCCCACAGGGCGCCCTGAGGGACACGGTTGAACGCCTTCTCCAGATCTCTAAACACATGTGGACTGGTTGGGCAAACTCCCATGAACCCTCGAGCACCCGATGGAGCATGTAGAGCTGGTCCAGTGTGCCGCAACCAGGACGAAAACCACACTGCTCCTCCTGAATCCGAGGTTCGACCATCGGTCGAATTCTCCTCTCCAGTACTCTGGAATAGACCTTACCGGGGAGGCTGAGGAGTGTGATCCCCCTATAGTTGGAACACACCCTCCGGTCCCCCTTCTTAAACAGAGGGACCACCACCCCGGTCTGCCAATCCAGAGGCACTGTCCCTGATCGCCACGCGATGTTGCAGAGGCGTGTCAGCCAAGACAGCCCCACAACATCCAGAGACTTAAGGTACTCAGGACGGATTTCATCCACCCCAGGGGCCTTGCCACCGAGGAGCTTTCTAACCACCTCTGTGACTTCGGCCTGGGTAATGGATGAGTCCGCCTCTGAGCCCCCAGTCTCTGCTTCCTCTTCGGAAGACGTGACGATGGGATTAGTGAAAAATACAATGGCAAAACTAACTGAGCTATACAAAGTGTCTGATGCCTACAATGGAATGTGCGGCGTTTGGAGTCTCCATGGACTATGATGTTTGCAGATGACATTGTGATCTGTAGTGAGATGAGGGTAGGTGAGATGAGCCTGGAGATGTGGAGATATGCTCTGGAGAGAAGGGGAATGAAAGTCAGGAGGCGCAAGACTGTGATTGAGGGGGAGCATGGTGGAAAAGTGTGGTTCCAAGGAATAGAGGTGGTGAACGTAGATGAGTTCATATACTTGGGGTCAACTATCTAAAGTAATGGAGAATGTGGTAGAGCGGTGAAGAAGAGAGAGTGGGTGGAGAAAGGTGGCAAGACTGATTTGTGGCAGAAGGTTATCTACAAGAGTGAAGGGAAAGTTTGCAGACACAGTGAGACCAGCTGTGCTGTAAGGGTTAGAGACGGTGGCACTAACAAAAAGACGGGAAAGGGAGCTCAATTTTCTTAGGGAGTGAAGAGGTTGGACAGGATTAGGGATAAACATATCAGAGGAACAGTCAGAGAGGTGAGACTGAGATGGTTTGGACATGCAGAGGGGGGACCCAGGATATATAAGGAGAAAGATGCTGAGGATTGCGCTACCAGACAGGAGGAAAACAGGAGGCCAAAGAGGAGCTTTATGGATGTGCTGAAGGAGAACATGCGGATGGTTGGTGTGACAGAGAAAGATGCAGAGGACATGATGAGATGGAGATGGATGATCTGCTGTGGTGACGCCTAATGGAAGCAGCTGAAAGAAGTAGAAGAAGAAGAATAAGCGACACCCATGTTGCAGAACATTTTACTGGCGTCATTATGAAAAGGAAGGCGTCAGGTCCTCTGCTAAATGGGGCATCATTTCTTCTCTAAATGCTTTGAAAGAAATGTTTCAAAATGTTCCATTAGATTTGAAACCTTCAGGTGTTGCACCATAATAACAGAAGTGAATAAGCGGCTGCAGTCAGAGCAGGGTCTGTACGCGCACCAGCATGTATGCTGTTTGTGTTCTTTGAAATGCCGAATTCCAGAATTATTCAGTGTTGGCAAAAATATGAACTCTATGGGGCCATTATTGTAGCAAAAGTATGTGCAAATGTGTATTTCCATCTGTGTGTATGTAATCACATCCACAAATGTGTAAAAAAAAATCTGTGTGTGTATACTTGAATTCGTGTGTATGGAGCAGATGTGTAAAAAAAAAAAAAACTCCATGTATGTGCATTGGTTGTGTTCTTAACACGTGAAAATTCAGTAAGGTATGTCTTCTATAATACATTCCAATTCTAAGGTAGAACTCTACTAGTGTATACTAAGGTATATCTAAATATCTAAAAAGAAAAGTAGAATAGAGGGTTTTCATTCAAGTGACTGATTTGCTGCAGGACAGGTGCCATCTCCATTCTGGATTACAAGGAGGATGGCACGTGATAGAAAAATGGAGAGAATGTACGGTTATTACGATGCTTTAAATCCTCGAGATAAAGCTATTTATCGTGATAGATGTGTAGCAGTTGGTTCAGTGGATCCGTATCTTATACCAGATAGTGAATTTAGTGGTGATGTAACGAACTGGCCGACAGTGTCACACTGTGATATTGTGAACTAGGAAGCTGCCGACCAGGTCAGCCTCACCGGCCTCCTGCAGAGCATCACAGCGGAGCTCTGAAAGCGGAGGTCGTCTTGAAGTCCTGAGCGATTTCTCTCACCAGGCGCTAGAAGGGCAGCTTGCGGATCAGCAGCTCGGTGCTCGAAGACCACAGTGTAAATAAGCATCCGTATTGGAAGCGTTCTTGTGTTATCCTCTGCTGTATTTTTATGTATTCTTATATCATTTTATTGCCAAATAAAATAAAATAAAATTCTGGTAGCAGTGGATTTCTGTTAGCAGCGGATCTCTCTCAGCGCCACGGTGCCGTGAGGCTTCTTCACACCGACGTTGAAGCTTCTGCAATTGTTCGCCAAATGCACGTAGTGTATCACAGCGGCCACTGCGTCGTAATCCAGAATGGGCGCGGGACACAAAATTACGTGACTGATACGTCACATGAAAACCCTCTATAGAAGAGTAGAATAGAGTAGAGTAGAGTAGAGCCACTTAGGTGCTTGTTCTTGAGAACCGGGGATGGTAGGATGAAAAGCTTTTTTATCCCATGGGAACTATCCATTGGCTTTTGTGACTTTTGCTACACTCCTGCTGCGTTAGATCTGTAAATGCATGCAGGGATTTACGTGTGTGTAGAAACTTGTCTGTGCCGCTGTGGCTATTCAGCTTCACACCACCAGGGGGTGAAAGCAATGATATCGGTCACCCCTCCTGTTTTAAGCCTGGCCACCACTTAAAGCTGGATGCAATACATTCTGGGTAAAATGCACTGATAAATAAATGTGTTGTTATTCTGCAGATTGCAGTGCTTTGTGCTGTTGCTGTGATGAACATGTTAAAGTTATTTTGAGCTTGTTAAAATTATGTCCATAGCTGGTTTTGATGTCTAAATTATGAACAACATGACGCAATCAGTGAGTGGTCAGGTTGTTTATTATGCTTCAAAACGCAGAGCTTTGTGCTATTAGAATGTAGTGACATTGGAATAATCCCAGAAATTTCTCATCCCCCCAGCTTGCTCCAAAATAAACCAAAACTGGTCTTCTTTTTAGTGCTTCATTTGTGCTGATTTGTGCCATTAAAATGTTTATTTATGCTGCTTTAGTTTCTGAGATATTATGCATTTTATTATTGTGCAATGACATCATCCCCCCAGCTTGCTCCAAAGAGAACCAAACTGGTCTACTTTTATAGTGCTTCACTTGTGCTGATTTGTGCTATTAAAATTTTCGTTTGTGCTGCTTTAGTTTCTGAGATATTATAAGTTTTATTTTTGTGGAAAGACGACAGGCACACGCACAGCAAGCAAAGCCCTCCTCCCCCCGATACAAACAGATATGCAGCGATCAAGGATCACCTCCTCATGTAATAATATTTTGTGTCATCTGCGGTGATCTCTCAGAGCGAACTGCGCCTCGGTTTGTGCAAACCAGGTGGCAGTTTATAGAAGCGTGACTTTGAGCATCAAGTGTGGAAAAAGTTTCAGCTTGTTGCTATGGTCCTGCTGAGCCGACATGACGTAATATATCGTGTCAACTGTGGTGATCTCTCAGAGCGAACTGCGCCTCGGTTTGTGCAAACCAGGTGGCCATTTACAGAAGCATGACTTTGAGCATCAAGTGTGGAAAAACTTCCAGCAACAGCAGACATTCGCATGTGAACAGGTTTGATCCACGCAGCCTGCAGCACGTGTGAGCCAACCTGCGTGAGTCTGTGATAAATGATCCACACAGCCCGCAGTGTGTGTGTGCAAGGAATCGTCGTATGCCGTGTGACCGGGCCATTAATCCAGACAAAGATGACTCATGATTGACATCTTTAAATGGCTTTGAGAGGGGTTAGTGAAGACATTGCGGATCTGCTGCTGGAAGTGAAGCAGAGAACCAGGGAAAAGCGGGTCAAAGCGCTGCTTTGTTGCTTCAAGCAGACCTGCTGCAGTCTGCCTTCAACGTAGAGAAATGATCAATTCCCGATACACACCCTCAAAAATAACGGCTGTTCCGGTGTCCCGAACTGAAGGACCGATAAGGAAATCGTTAAGCTTTCTGGCTTCCGTCCGTGGTGCATTCAATGTGTATTGGAAAAAAAAATCAATGCAAGCAGGCAGCGAGTGATGCAACACGTCATATTAATTGATGCACACTGAATGAATCGATGCACTCAGATTGCGCACAGCCTTCTTGCTGTGAGGCAACAGTGCTAACCACTAAGCAACGTGCTGCCCAAAGAACACCTGCCCTGTGGGAGGGTTGAACTCAAGATCTTCAGATTATGAGACTAATGTGCTTCCTAACTGTGCTAACCAGTTAATACCGTTATTTTTTTGTTCTTGAAAAATGTTTCTGTTTACAATGACCTGGTGAGGTTTATTTCAGCCTGCCATTTGTTTTGGTTGTTGTTGGCGGTACAAAGCCCTGGCATTGTCATGCCCCGCCCAGTTCCAGGCTTCAGCCCTTATTTTTCCTCTTTATTTGGTTCTGTTCCTTTTGCCCCAGCCTTGTTTTATTAATTGCCTTCTTCATCATGTGTTTATTCTATGTTCTATTTTTGCTTTGGCACATTCTTCTGTTACTTTTATACTTCAGCCATGTCCCAGTTCCGTTCTAGTTTTGTTCTATCAGTCTGTGTTTTCATGGTTTATCATTTATTGTTTGCCTATTTTTGCTGCTCCCATGTCTGTAATATGTAGTACTGTGATGCCAGGTTTTGTTATCACTTAGTTTCTGTTTTTCTTATGGTTTTGTCTGTCTGTTCCACTTAGTTTTGTCATAGTGTGTTATTTCCCATTACAGTGGGCCCTCGCTATATCGCGGTTCACCTTTCGCGGTCTCGCTGTTTCGCGGATTTTTTTTAGTGCAATTTTGCATGCTTCTTTTTTTTTTTAACTGTCTGCTGTGCTTAGTTGCAGCCAAAATCTGGCAACAGGTCCAGAGACTACACTCGCTGTTTTGATGCAGAGCGCTCCAGCAGCGAAGAAAAAGCACGCGCATTGTGTTCTGCGTGTGTCTGTTTATAAGAATCTTCTCGCTCAGAAGAAAAAAGCGCGCCAACAACTACCCATATCACTCGGAAAAAGACACCTGCCCCGAGGTGGGAAAAACACGCCGCGGAGCGGCGCCACGATGAAGGCGCAATCAGAGGAATACTGGTCAGTTACTATTAATAATTTCTTATGTGTCCAACCTTGTAGGTTGATCGTTAAAATTAAATTTGTTAGTTCTAAAAGCCATCATAATTATTTATAGGAAAATGTTCTATTTTTATTTCTCAAACAAATGTTTGGGCCTGAAAACAGGTTTTGATCTTTGGTTTCATTCTATAATACTGGACTTATTTTTCTACTAAGGTTTGAACTTTGAGAGTGTTTACACGGGAGAGAAAAGTGAGAAAATGTGTATAGTGAGGGGTTTTACAGCCTTAAAACATCTATAATAATTGTAAAAAAAATGATGCTGCTACTTCGCGGAATTCACCTATCGCGGGCTATTTTTAGAACATAACTCCCGCGATAAACGAGGGACCACTGTATTCTGTTTATCATCTTCTGGTTTGCTTTTAAGTCCTGTTCGAGTTTAGATTCCTGTTCATGTTTTTCTTTGTATGATCTCTAGTTGTCTTGTCTGTAATCTCGTCACCGCTCACTTGCACCTGCCTGTCATTCTCTTTGCACTTCTCTCAGGTCTCTAAGTTGTCATGTCCAGTTTCATTGTTATCACAGTCTCTTTCTGATCACTGCACTCTCATGTCCCGCACCTGCACTTTGTCATCACTGTTGGCCACGCCCCATTCATCTGTCATTTACTTGCCCATTTGTCACCGCCTTTCTGCATCTCTTTTGCCTCTTAGTTGTCACCTGACCACGCCCCCTTCCAGGCCCTTCCACCTCCACGTGCACCTCATTATCTTATTAACACCTGTTCTTATTTAAACTGCTTCAGTTCACTTCCTCCCTGCTCGTTTGTTGAGTTCACTCACTTACCAGCACTTTGTCTCGTCCTGTTTTTCTTCCTGTTACTGAACCCAGGCCTGCATTAAACCATCCTTTACGCATACGTCCTGTTGTGAACCTGCATTTGTGTCCAGCCTCTGTCTGTCTCACCTCCGCTCAGTCCTGTCAGGCATCCTCTGTTTCACGCTAACAAACGCATCCGGAGCAGACAAACATCACCAGACATCTTTAAAAACACTGCATTTATTCGGGTCATTATTATGCTTTTTTTTGTCTTGGTGGATCAAATGGGATTTATTATCATCACGAGCAGATATGTCAGATATGTCAGATGGCTGAATGCTGGCAGGAATGTGGGTATTTCAACTTTTAAAATAACTTATTTTTCTTGTTGTTGACAGGACAAAGTGCTGGAGTCCTGTGGTTCATGCTGAGAAACACACCCGGAGCAGACAAACACTGAGGGACTTCTTTTAAAAGCACTGCGTTTCTTCCGTAATTTTTTTCACAATAAGGAATTAAAAGTATTCCCCAGACATCGTCTTCCAAAACAAGGACGTCTTATCGTCAGGCTGTGATGATGAATCAGACTGAAACGACCTAACAGGTCAGATTAAGAGTTCCTATTTGCTCAGTGTGTGAATGGTTTTAATATGGTTTTAATGGTTTTAATATTTTCAAATTTTAATATCTGAACTGTATGAATGGTTGCGTGAGGACTATAGCTTTCGCTGCTGAGCCACTCAATGGTAGGTACCCTAGGCTTCTCTGCAAGCCAGAGAGCAGCACAGCACCGTGTCTTTTAAAAATACACGAACACTGCTTTGCTTTAAATATCCAGTAAGTCTCCTTCAGGTGATCAGCGTGGACCCTCTTTCTCTTAAAAGGCTTTATTTTACTTGTCCTGTTTTGGAAAGTTCTAGCTTCTGCTGCCTGCTACAGCGCGCTGTATTGTCATCTCTGTTTTTCATGGGAGCATTGCAGCGCCACATACAGGTCTGGCATAAGCAGTGTTTTCAGTGTCCCACAGCTGACATTAAAGGATTATTAGCCGACCGTGAGGTCTGTACGGGGAAATATGAGACTGTGGACCGAACATAGCGAGGTCAGTGCGAAAAACACGTCGGTCTGATATCCCCGTACAGACTGAGCGAGTGAGGTTAATAATTTGTTTATTATGTGGCTATTATTATATATAAACACGCAGACTTACAGTATCACCCGAATATGAAAACTGCTGACAGCTTGTAGTCCGACCTGTTCATTTCACCTCCATGAAGAACTTGCTAACAGATGGTCTGGTTGTTAGCTGGTAAACTTTCAATCTGTGTGTTTTTTTCAGATGCTGTTTAGATATTTATGGAGTACATTCATATCTGACTTCATTTTTCTAATTGGATTTTTAGCTTCCTGGTTTGTAATGAAAATATGCGTTGCGGACCGATTGGCATGGAAACCGGTCTGATATGGGAAAATATCAGACTGGTAATCAGCCAATCAGAGCGCATGTAGCATCGCATTCATATAATAAGGCATGTTATTAACCGGTTCGGAAACCATATTTTTTTGTTCTGTCAGTTTTGGGGTGGAACCCAAAATTGAAAACATTAAAATACCGTTTCTGTTCGGAACAAACCAGTTAGGAGAAAATTCTTGTTCAAAGCCCTGGTATGAAGGATTTTATTCCTCAGTGTAACTTAATTCATATTTAAAAATATGAATGCAAAAAGCTTAATTTAGGTTCAGTTTATGTTCTGTTTAATTTGAAAGTCATTGTTTTGTTTGAAGAATTTTCATTTTTGATGTCTTGCTTGTTTTATGGTTATAAATGCCTGCGGCAACAAATGCTGCACATTTCACCAACGAGACCACGTAACCACATGGGCAGGGCAGTTTGCAGGTTCAAGTGTAGGCACTAGGCAGCCCCCCCCCCCCCCCCCCAAAAAAAAAAACAGGTTTAAAAGCTGCTGTTTTGAAGTGCAGGCAGACGTAATGGGAGTCATCAATCTGCGTTTTTTTTCACTTTACGTTTCAGTTGGCAGGAAACTAAACAAGCCAGTGTCACCGTTTGGCAGACAGCAGCGAGATTTCCACATAAATAAACTCAGGTTGGATCGCTGCATCGGGGCCTGTGCGGTCATCTGTGAATGTAACAAGATCAGAGCAGAGTCCTGCTGATTTTATTTTTAGCTGAATCAATTCAGGCCAGTGACGGAAGGAGGCAATGCCTGTTCGAGTCCTCCATTTCTTGTTTCCCAGTCAAATTGCATCACAGTGGCTCTGTGTTGACATCCTTGTTTATGTTGTCAACATGACAGCTCTGAGCAGATACACCAGACGTGCCGCTATGACTGAAGGTCGCAGTCTGAAGATTACAGGGCCGCACTGGGGTGAAAGGTCCTGATCTGAAGATTCAGCCCTGCCGAGTGGTGCTGCCTCACCAGAATGTGCAGATGTGACATTAAAATCCTGGTGAAAATAAAGAGCAGTTACTGATTTTGTTCAGACCAGGTCTTGTCACCTGTGTGACATATTTAGCAGATTAGTAAAATACATACATACGTATATGGTCAGTTTACGGTACAGGTTTCATTCAGTGTTTGCATCATAAATTTAATTAGCTTTTCTTCACTAGAAGCATAAAGCATCAACTTCTAAAGGAACAAACATGATGTTAATTATGTTTCCATGATAGCACACCTGAATTTAAATGTTTCCTGGATTCATTTCAAGTGGTCTTTGTTTGATGCTTCTGTAACTTGCAACACCTGCATCATTTGGAGGGTCAGTGTAACTGGAAATAGTATATAAATACAAAGAAAAAGAAAATACTGTTGTGGAACAATAACAAAATGAAAATGAAACTTTTAACGAGAAACCCTGTGAAGTAGTTCAAAAAACCTGAACAAATCCGCCCTCTAGTAAATAAACCTTGAAATCAGGCCCACACAAAGAACCCAGGCAAATATGTAAACAAAGACACAAAATTTATATTTCAACCCAGTGGAAGATTAAATGAGTTATTAGACTTACTGACTTGATAACAGCCCATCATTACCCAATAATAATAATAAAAAGAATAAAATTCTTAATCAAGCAAGCTACATTCTAGCTAGTGAGAGTAGCTCATCATTTTCTGATCAGGTTTCTGTGTGGAACAAATACAGGTTTACACAGGTTTTTAGTGTGAATGAAACATTTTTTTGTTGCTAGATGTAGAGTTTGACAACATGATGACACATCCGATGTCATGACACACAAGTTTTTTCCAATAGAAACTGTCAGAAACACATGGTAGCATTAATAAGAGGGACTGCTATGCTAATGTCTGAGATACATGATTCCAATGGACCAAAAAACTTTGAACTGGTTCTCCACTGGCTTTGATATATCACTGACTAAAACTTCTCCTTTGAGTGTCAGTTTTCTATCCCCTGTACCCTTTCCAAGGTCACACACAGCCCCTTCTAAAAAATGTTTGAGACAAGCACTAAAGCTTATCTATTGGCTCTCTACATATTCTGATAGCACAAAGTGTCTCGCTCTGTCATACCGTCTGACCTTTTGCTCACTGACTACCTCTGGAACTGCTGTTAAATGCAGCTCTTACTTTCATTTATTACAAGATTTACTGACATATTTATCGTCTCTCCTCACGCCTAAACCACCTCACCCTTCTTTTCTGAGCCATTTTAGATTTTTCTCTTTTGTTCTCCTGATTTTCTCCAGCCCTTCTTCGTACCAGTCCCACACCCCGAGTGGGTTCATGTTTGGAAGGTCATGTGGCTGTAAAACCTGCAAAAAATAAAAAATACAACACAATGCTAAAATACCTTCGGCCATATGAGCATAAAAATGGGAAACAGAATGTGACCTTTTAACCTCTTAAAATAGGTCAAGGTTAACCATGTTTGAACTTGTCCAAGGTCTGTGTCCCAAGAATTTCCCTGTGAATTTGCAGCCCAGTGTCACGTTTTTGTTTTTTGTTTTTTTCATGCTCCCGTGATGAAATGAGTCAAATTTTTGTGATGGGGTTTTTTTAAATCATTATTCCTAACCCTAGTCCTACCCCCGACCCTAACCTTAACCATAACCTAATCTTACTCTTTCTCCCCACCCTAACCATAACCACCCCGACCCCCCCACCCACACCCACTTCACTTTTAATTTCATGCAGCCATCACGGAATGAATTAGAATGAATTTGTGCTGCTGTGATGAAAATGAGGCACTTTTCGTCACAATATCACGAGCCAATAGATTAATGTATATTTCATGTTGCTGAATCACGACTTGCCGTGAGACCAGGTTGGAATTTGAAGACTCTGGCAGTAATAGGACTGGACTTATGCTGAGCACAGACAGACGGACAGACGGATGCAACGTCTTCTCAATACCCGATGGCCATATTTGATGGCCTCAGGTAAAAACCAATAAGGCGTCGGGAGCAGATGGTTATCCAGGCGCATTTTATAAACACTTTACAGATGAGGTCACACCTCTCTTAGAAAGACTATTTAGTTATGTGCTTACTAAGGATGACCCCCCAAAATCTTGGTCTGAAGCAATAATATCTAATTCCCAAAGAGGGACAAGATCACATGAACTGTTCTTCATATCATCCGATAAGCCTGCGCTGTTGTGATAATACATTTTTTTAACTACAATACGAGGTCCGTCCATAAAGTAACGGTCCTTTTTATTTTTTCAGAAACTGTTAGAGACAAATTTTCACCGAAAGCCAGATAAATTTTTCGAATGGTTTCCAGCTGCATGTCTCTAACAGTTTCTGAAAAAATTCTGATGGAAAAAAAGCCCAAATCATTCCGCCATTTCCTGACAATGAAAATCTGACGAGGGGGCTGGACCACTCCTCCCACAAGGCGTGATCACAGGCGAATGACGCAACTGACAGGCGTGGAAAAACTCACGCATGCGCACGAACGTTCAAGCTTGGCTCACGTAAAAACATACGAATCAAATCCATATAGTTTTTGAAAAAAATAAAAAGGACCGTTACTTTATGGACAGACCTCGTATAGGCTAGGCAAATGCAGAAGTGCATAAATCAAATGATTAAACTAAATCAAACTCGATTTTGACCAGTATATCAGGGGATAAACAATATTAGGAGAACTCTAAATATAACTAATTTCAGTGGCAAAACATATACAACAATGCTCAGTTTAGATGCTGAGAAAGCATTTATATGGTGGATTGGCTATATTTGAAACACACATTGGAAAAAAAAATGTGTTTCCTTTCAGATTTTATTAGTTGGATAGGTGTATTGTATTCAGCACTCATGTCAAAAATGAGGATAAATGGATATTTACCTCTGCCAACGAAGCTGGATGAGGTTATGTTATCACTCCTGTTTGTTTGTCTGTTTGTGAACAGCCTGGAGCCCACCCTTTTTCATATATCATTATGAAATTTTTACTGAAGATTCATATCCGGTTAGGCAAGAACTGATAAAATTTTCAAGGTCATAGGTCAAAGTGCAAAGCCAGGAAAAATCTTGGAAATTTGGAAAAATCGTTAGGGTCCCTTCACACATAACACAATTGAGGCAGAATGGTGCACGAAGGAGGAATCAAATGGTACCCATGGGAAATCGAAGCCACACTCGAACGCCTCATACAGCAGTCGCCACATTCATTCGGGCACGGCACATGCACTCTTTATTCGCGTGTCGCTCGCGCCGGAAATCCATTCAAACGGCGAGAAAGATGAGGTCGCACTGCCATCTGATCGTGTTTGGAGCATTTGAATGGCATGTCGTACGCAGGTCGGACACATACCTGCACGAAATCATCGGCCATGTCAAACCGTGGCTAAATGACAAGATCAAGGCAGCCTTTACACCAACGGCCGAAAGTTGTTGAATGCCGTGTGAGTGGCCAGTCGCCCCACTCTCGGCCAGAGTCGGCTGGAGTCCCGGTGCCAGCCATGAAGATCCAGCACCACTTGCAGGGCACTTAAGCCCCAGTCACACGGAGCTAACGTAGGACACCGAAGCCAAAACGAAACAAGATATCTGGACTTACGATGACTTTCGGAGACATCATTTAACCGTCGTCCAGCTTTGTTCCTGTAGCTGGCGCTTCGTCAGAATTTTCAAACTGTTGAAAAATGTGAAAGAATCCAGACAACAACTTCAATTTGTCCGTAATCCGTTTTGCTTTCTGTCTTGACAATCCTCATTGTTGGCGTAGTGCAAATTGCATTTTGCATCACTACTCCTGCCTTCATAGTGGAGTTGCACAGAGAATAATTTTCTTTCAACAAAACATCAAATCTATGCTTGAATCTCCAATGTGCCTTCTGGCAAATTCTAGAGTTTTTTTTTTCTTTCTTTTTTTATAGAAACCTTCTCTATACTACGTCATCATGAAGCTGTCTAATTGGTGATGCAACACTCAAAACCTGCACTTTGCACAAACTCTTCAATCACAGCCACAGAAATCTATAACTTCTTCAGGGTTGTCCTAGTGTCTTGGTGGCTTTCCTCACTCTTCACCTTCTTATACGAGGTCCATTAGAAAAGTATCGGACCTTTTTATTTTTTGCAAAAACCTGATGGATTTGAATCACGTGTGCTTGCATCAGCCAACCTTGAACCTTTGTGCGCATGCGTGAATTTTTTCACGCCTGTCGATTGCATCATTTGCTGGTAAGCAGCCTTTGTGTGAGGACGTGTGTAGTGCGCTCGGCGGATTTTCATTTCAAGGAAAAAGACGGAACGACTGGAGCAGCGCCGCATCAAATTTTGCCAGGTGTAACAGACCTCTATCTACTCCACACAGATTTACCATAGAGTGCTATACTGTTTGTATTTCTTCATAATTCAAGTAAATAATGTCCAAGACATAGTCAGTGTGTTGGGGATGTTCACGTATCAATCCCCTGACTTGTCTGAAGAAAACTGTATATAAAAGTGAGGGTTTACATGTGCTATACTAAAGGGGGCACTTACTTATTCACACCATCATTTTGGCTTCTAGATTTTTAATTAATTTATATCAAACTGTAGAGATTTACTTTCACTGTCAGTTTAAAGAGCATGATTTTGGAAATTCTAATATACAAGGCCTGAATTTTTGTTTTGTTTTTTGATGTCCTAATAAAAATCTAACATGTAAAGGGTCAAGGGGGCAAACACTTATACACTACACTGTATAGATGAACAAACACATTCACACCCGCACACACACCTATGGACAATTTAAAGATTCCAATTCACTTAACCTGAATGTCGTTGGATGTGGGAGGAAGCCGGAGCACCGGGAGGGAATCCATGCAAACACGGGGAGAACATGCAGACTCCACAAAGGCCTCAGGTGGGAATCGATCCCATGACCTTCTCGCTGTGAGGCAATAGTGCTAACCACTAAGTCCCCATGCTGCCCGCATCACTCGCATTTGCATAAAATTTACTTCTCTGCTATTCTGGCCCCTAGCCGGCACCATAGTGACCACCATGGTTCTAACCACGGTGGGCAGTGCCGGGTGGCCCCGCCGGTACTGCAAATTTCTGCCTGGCTCTCCAGTTACAATTGGCTGTGCCGCCCAGCACAGAGTTTCTGAAAAATTAACTGAAATGTTGCCGAAAATGTACCAGTTCGATTGTATTTCAAGTTTATAGCGTCATAGTTTTGCAATTTAAAACCAATAATTAAAGTAATAAGAAATATATTTCTCATTTTATTCATATCAAAGTACAAACAGCAGAGATCAGAGAGTCAGCGCGTTCTGTGGCCACAGAGCTGTGAACAGCTACAGCTGGAAACAACTTCTCTGCTCCTCTCTGAGCTGAGAAAAAAAAAAAATTAACCCTGCCATTGAAGTCCTCCAGGGGTCCTTCTGTATCTGTATCTGAAGATACATTCAGAAATGTAGTTTATTTTATAGTTGAAAGGCTATGTGTTTCCAAAAAGCTCTGAGTTTGAAAACAGCAGATGCGTGTGTGTGAGAGAGAGAGAGAGAGAGAGAGAGAGAGAGAGAGAGAGAGAGAGCGCTGAGGAGGAGGGGTGGAGAGGAGGAGGGGCACAGTGTCAGTGACAGAGGAAAGTGAAAAACTGACGCAAAGCTTTTCATTTAAAATAGCAGGTTTGACAACTAGGCGTTATATTGTTTAAAAAGAAAAAGTATGATTCCCACTCAAACTGTTAACCCCCCCCCCAAAAAAAACCCCCAAAACTTGTCATGGTGCCAGAAAAACTGCCTCTTCACTGGATTAAAAACTACTGTGCGTCATTTTTGAAGACAGCTATGTCCATTAAATATTAAATATTAATGTGTTTTTAACATTTTCAATGTTATTTAATGCATCACGGGAGCCATCAGGAGAGGGACAGCTGCCCTGTCATTAGGAGGGTGCTAACTAGAGCACAGTAGGTGCCAATTAGAGCTATTGTTTAGTCACTAACCTATAGCAGTCTGCCTCTCGGTAGGAGGGGTCTAGTTAGGTTTAAAACTCCAGCTTTTGTGACTTCTTGATTATTCTTCTCTACAAGAGTCAAGACAGAAGTCAGACCACCAGAGCAAGAATTTTAGTTGAGGAAGCTTCTACGATTTGAAGCGAAATGTCCTCGCGTCAAGCAACCCAGTCCAGTCGAAGATTCAAGCTTCTCTACTATGGAAACCACCTGGACAACTGAGAGCCTACACAGAAACATGCAAAAAAGAACTTTGATCTTACAAATATTACAACATAAATGTAATTTTTTGTTTATTATTCTTGTGGTCAATGCATCTAAAACTACCCAAAATTAGTTAAAGTAGACCTGCATTGAAATAAATGCAGTCAGATCTTTGGACCAGAAAATGACTTATACTTATATAGATCCTTCTGAATGTAGTAAAGTAAATCTGCAAGCCCAGATCTGTCATTCAACGGAGAAATCTTCATGTAAAAATGACAAATATACAGCTAAAATTTAGCCCTCCGCAAAACAGTCATCACATCCGGGACGCTGCCGAGACGTCAGGGAAAAGACCCTATCCCAGCATGCATTGCGCGCGCCAACAGTAATTTGTGGATTTACATCAGTTTGCATCTGCACCTTTTTCTTGTCTTATACGGAAGGATCTACTTTTTTTAAAAACTTCATATTGTCTTGCGACACGTTTGGTGAGTACACATCTCTTTTATTTGTGCTTGAAAATTATTTTGGGGGACTTTTTCATACGCCCGTTTGATTGAGTGGTGTCGCATTGAAAATCTACTGTCTTTCGCCTCCGGTGTTACGTCGCGGGGTACCGGCTGCTCACATCAAAACAGCGAGCGTAGTCTCTGGACTTTTGCCAAGTTGGCTGCACCTCCATTCAGTAGACAGGGACGTGGTGCCGGCTGCACAGCAGACATGGGGGCGATGTGAGTGGCCCGCTTCGGCGTTTACCGAGCCTGCAGACTCAGTAAGCGCAGCGGAGGCACAGAGCGAGGCGTCGGGGAAGAACGTCGCCCGCTGTCGATGTCACCGCTGAGCATGCAGAGCTGTATCTCACATTCATTGCAGCTTACTTTTGGATGCTGAAACCAGGATGTGTATAACAGTAACATTACTAACAGATAAAATCAATTTCAATGCGGGATCGGACTGAAGGCGGGAGCGCTCCATCTTCTGCCGGACGTCACGGCAATGACCCGGATGTACAAACAGTTTTCGCTGAGGTACAAATTTTAGCTGCAAATTTGTCATTTTTAAATGAAGATTTCTCCCCTGAATTACAAATTTGGGCTTGCAGATTTACTTTATTGCATTCATAAGGGTCTTATAAATACATATCAGCTATTTCTTTCTGAGATCTGACCACATTTATTTCAGTGCAGGTCTACTTTAAATTAAGGCTTGCCAAGAATGCTTTAGTGGTATAAAACCCTAAAGCTATAAGCCGCGATCGCATAATTTACCCGGCACTAAAATGGTCCTAGCTACAACTAGGGATGGGTATTGATAAGATTTTAGCGATATCGATACCATTATCGATTCCGCTTATCGATCCAATTCCTCACTGATTCCCTTATTGATACCTCTTGTGAATTTTCTGTGTACTAAAAGTAGGCTTTACAGGTTTTCTATGTCAACAACATTTTATTGAGTCTTAAATAAATGTGAAATTGGTCACTGGATCCTTAAACTCTGGGCATAATAAACTCTACATGGTGGATCCTTGACCTCTGGATGTAAATAGAAATAAACAAAATCTGTAGTATTTGTCAAAAGCATTTCCTTTCAGACATTATTGGCATGAATGTCTTTCCATACATCTGAGCTGAGCTCTTGCTGGTGGCTGATCTGCACATCAGATGTAATTCATAAAGAACATAGGATGTCTCATTTTGGGAGGAAAAGATGTTTTAGTGTAGTTTATTGTCTATATTACAGCGTTTGGAAAGAGGTTAGGGTTAGGGTCATTTTATTTAAAGCAGCAATTCCCATTGAAGTTATTAATTCCGACCAGACTCTGTCTCGGCAGAGAGTCGCGCAGCGTTTGGAGCTGTGCCAAAGGAACAGAGGACAATTTTCATTTCTTGACTGCAACAAGACAAAAGTCCCAATAGTGACTATAATCCACACAAAAGTGACTCATGATTAACATATTTTAATGGCTTTGAGAGGAGTTAAGAAGCGGACTTGCCGCTTCTGAAGAGCAGCGAATCAAAGAACCAACGAGCCAGTGGATTGAATCATTGTTTCATTGGTTCACTCTTCAAAGTGGAGTCGTGTTGCACAAATGGTTGATTACAGAGCAGCTGCAGAGTCTGTAATCAACGTAGAGAAATTATCATTTTCCTGACAAACACCCTCAAAAACAACAGCTGCTCTGAAGGACCGATAAGGCAATCGTTAAGCAAAAAGACTATTGATATCAGTGGATTGAATCATTTCTTAACAATACCCGAAAAGAACCGGTTCTCGATACCCAAACCTAGCTAGAACCCTGGTGACCACTTTTCTCTTCTCACTGTAAAACTCCCACTTTGGCTGAAAAATGAATTGGCAGCTAGTCGCTTTGCCTCTGTCTCTTGTAGCTAATGTGACCAAGGGTTGATGTGGGTCCCAGCCATACTTGACAGCATTGTAAACAATGGTCGGTGCACCCTCTGCTAGCCAAACTATAATGACACCATTTCCAGCAACCAAACTTCTCTGCATTGTTTATTCTGTTAAATAAAAGCTATTGGCATACAGTGTGTTCAAAGCTCAAACTGACCAATAATATCAACCAACCAATATGTCGATCGAGCTCTAATTATGATATTGGAAATCAAAGTAATTTTTATCATTATTATTATTATTATTATTATTTTGAAGCCCATTCATTGTGCTGCTTCACTTATTTATTTAGGTTTTTCTTTTATTGTGTAACCCAGCTGTCCTTCCAGATTGGTTTCTTGCTGATCTCAGGTTCTGTGGCTGCTGTGTCAGGTCATATATATGTCATACAAACAATACTGCAATATTGGTGGGGGGGGGATCTGGGAAATAATCAGGTCAATTTCAGCAGAAATGTCAGTGTAACCTTAAATTATGACCTTGACCGTGCCATTTGTCAGTATTTCCTGTCTTGTTACAGCTATTCCTTACTCTGTGTGGTGTAAACATGGAGTGGTGCGTCTCCTCTTTTACACATACACACGGATGGATGGCTGCACGGGTGACAGTATTACCTCAACGAGTCACTGTGAGCTGAATTCCCGTAGTGCTTAGTGTCAGAGCATCCGCTGCCGAAATGGATGCGCATCAAACTCAACATCACAGGCCACCTCAGACCCGCAAACAGACACACACACACGGGCACACACACACGGGCACAGACGCACACAGTGACTGCGACAGGCAAGAGTTCTCCAGAGAGCGCTGTCAGGACGTATTGCTGAACCCACCAACAGTGTCACCCTTTCGTGAACACTCACTTGAATGATTTTGTGTGTACGCACGTGTGCGGGTCCGTGTGTGTATTTGTTTGCAGTAATGTGCGCGTGTAGCATGTTGTAGATTGTGCATGGCAGATTCCTCTTTAAGAAATGAAGATAAAAAAGCAAAAAACATGATGCTTTCTAATTTGCGTGTTTATTTGCTGAACTCAAAAACAGTCACTCTGACTGTTTTAAGTGTTTGTTGGCTGTAGTCAGTCTGCAAAAGTTGTTTATTCTTTGTCCAATTTCCACTCTTGTGTTCACCTCTAACGTGAGTCCCTGCGGCGCAGCTTTGATACTCCTCCTGGAGCAATTAAAGCAAAGCACTACCTTCAGTGTAATTTACTGTATTAGTACAAATCTGCCTTTTCATTCTGCATCCTTGCTTTGCTAGTGACATCTCACCATCCTTGCCCACCTGTTTTCTTGCTCTCTTGTAGCTGTTAAAGGTAAAATGTAACATTTGGTTGAATGTAATTTTCTAGATATTATATTTTATTTTTAACATGTGACATCAAATGCAGTGTAAAAGTATTGATGTCTAAATTGGTTGCTCTTTCGTGCCCAATGTAACAAATAGAGAAACTCTTCAAACCAAGACACTCACTGCATTAATACAGTGAGGAAAATAAGTATTTGAACACCCTGCAATTTTGCAAGTTCTCCCACTTAGAAATCATGGAGGGGCCTGAAATTTTCATCTTAGGTGCATGTCCACTGTGAAAGACATAATCTAAAAAAAAATCCAGAAATCACAATGTATGATTTTTTAATAATTTATTTGTATGTTACTGCTGCAAATAAGTATTTATTAATTAGTACACCTGTGAAAATCAATGTTAATATTTGGTACAGTAGGCTTTGTTTGCAGTTACAGAGGTCAAACGTTTCCTGTAGTTCTTGACCAAGTTTTCACACACTGCAGCAGAGATTTTGTTCCACTCCTCCATACAGATCTTCTCCAAATCTTTCAGGTTTGGAGTTTCAGCTCCCTCCAAAGATTTTCTATTGAGTTCATGTCTGGAGACTGGCCAGGCCACTCCAGGACCTTGAAATGCTTCTTACGGAGCCCCTCCTTAGTTCCTCTGGCTGTGTGTTTGGGGACATTGTCATGCTGGAAGACCCAGCCATGACCCATCTTCAATGCTCTTACTGAGGGAAGGAGGTTGTTTGCCAAAATCTCGCAGTACATGACAGGGGTACCTTGCTGCCCTGCAGGATTTTAAACCATGACAGCATCATGTGTTACTAATGTAATCTTTATGACTGTGTCCCAGCTCTCTTCAGGTCATTGACCAGGTCAATAACCTGTGTAGTTCTGAGCTTTCTCAGAATCATCCTTACCCCACAAAGTGAGATCTTGCATGGAATCCCAGACCGAGGGAGATTGATAGTCATCTTGTGTTTCTTCCACTTTCTAATAAATAATCATAACAGTTGTTGTCTTCTACCAAGCTGCTTGCCTGTTATCCTGTTGTCCATCCCAGCCTTGTGCAGGTCTACAGTTTTGTCCCTGGTGTCTTTAGACAGGTCTTGGGTCTTGGCTATGGTGGACAGGTTGGAGTGTGATTGATTGTGTGAACAGGTGTCTTTTATACAGGTAACAAGTTCAAACAGGTGCAATTAATACAGGTAAAGAATGCAGAATAGGAGGGCTTCTTAAGGGCCCCTTAAAGAAAAACTAACAGGTCTGTGTGAGCCAGAATTCTTGCTGGTTGGTAGGGGATCAAATACTTATTTGCAGCAGTAACATACAAATAAATTATTTAAAAAAAATCATACATTGTGATTTCTGGATTTTTTTTTTTTTTAGATTATGTCTCTCACAGTGGACATGCACCTAAGATGAAAATTTCAGACCCCTCCATGATTTCTGTGGAAGAACGTGCAAAACCGCAGGGTGTTCAAATACTTATTTTCCTCACTGTATGTCTTTATTATAGTAGCATCTCCAACCTGGTCTCTTTAAAAATATCAGATTAAAACTTTATTTTTTATTGTAAGACATACCAATGCCTAGGGATGGGTATTGATAAGATTCTAATCGATGTTGATGCCATTATCGAGTCTGCTTTTCGATCTGATTCCTTATTGATTCCATTATCAATACCTCTTGTGAATTTTCTGTGTACTAAAAGTAGGCTTTACAGGTTTTCTATGTCAACAACATTTTATTGAGTCTTAAAGTTGAAATTGGTAACTGGATCCTTGATTTCTGGGCATAAAGAAAAATAAAATCTGTGCTGTGCGAACGGAACGGAGGACAATTCTTGTTTCTTGCCTGCAACAAGACAAGATTCCCAGTTAGTGACTTTAATCCACACAAAAGTAGCTCACGAGCAGGGCTGGACTGGGGAAATTTTTCAGGTCGGGCATTTTTAACCAAGACCAGGCCACCACCAGGTATCGAAGGGGAAAAAAAATTAAGCCTGCTGTGACAGTGTGTTTTTTTTTTGGGCCCTTAACCGATCAATGTGCACCAGGAGACACATACATTTTAACACTATAAGAAGCATTATGAAAAGTTCTCCCGAAATACAGTTATCATAGGCTTATCAAAAGTACGATCTATTGACAGTAGGTCACATTACTTTTTAGACATAATAAGCCGTCATTTCATTCAGCCTTGTTACTTAAATTTAGAAATAGAAATTATATAAAAACATTTGTTATAGAAATACTGTAGGCTATACTATAAATAATATATCATTACTTGTGTGAAACAATTCATCATATAAAGCAGACCTGGGCAAACTGCGGCCCGGGGGCCACATGCGGCCCTTTGCATGTCTCTGTCCGGCCCTCATGAGGTCTGTGATTATTATTACATATATTAAAAATGTCAAGCTTGTGTGTTGCAAATCATTAGAGAGGTTTATTTGGATATATTTAAATATTTACATATTATTACAATAATAAAAATTACCTATAAAAGCTATTAAATAGGTAATTTTTTGTAAAATTTGTAATGGGAGACAGCCGAGTTATCGATGGTGTGGCCCTCGGACATAATTCAGGCTCCCTAATTGGCCCTGTGTAAAAATTAATTGCCCACCCCTGAAATAAAACAAGAAATGACTGGATGACTGGACCAATGACTTGATACAGAACTTTTGAAACTGCAATACACAAAAAGGCCACAAGATGGAGACAGTTTATCTCACTACAAGCTACAAGTAACATCAAGGATTTCTTTTATTACCAATTTGTGTTGCTAATCAACTTAGAGAATGACTCTCAATTTAAAGTAAAATGTTAGGTATGTGAAATTATGCCAGGACTTGGGAAAATACATTTTAGACAGGGACACCGTTATACCACGCCACCGCACCGCAGAATGTGCACAACAGCATACTTCGTATGACCGACGCACGACCGTCACACAAATAGAATAAAGAATAAAGAAACAAACTGGCGGCGACAGCATGGTAGCTAGCCATGCACACCATTTGCACAGGTTACATTGCTAGGCTAGGTTACGTGACTGGCAGAGTTAGCACGAACGAAAATAATATCCAACCTTAATTCATATCTGAGTGACACTTTACTTCGGACCAGAAGATCAGAATGTCTCTCTCACACACAGATGTCTGATTTATGAACAAGTTAGGTTGCTGTTTATCAATTAATAGCTGAAGTTAACCTTCACTTACCGTCATGGCTGTAGTGGTCCCCGCCTCACTTTATAGTCACCCTTTCTTGACTTCAATGAAAATATATACTTGTTTTATAAAAAGTAAAATAAAGACCTCTTTCTTGACCTCATATTTAACTGTTGACAGCATTGTAACACTAAAACCTGTAATTTCTAACCTACATTGTTAATAAATGTAACTATTAAATTCTTTCTAACATTTTTCTAACATTTAAATTTTCTCGAAACATTTTACTTGTCAAAATTATTATTATTTTAAGTAGTATTAGTAGTTGTAGTAAAAAAGGCTTCAAAACTGGACCTTTAATCTAGGGGTGTTGTGAGGGGGGGGACATCCTTGCCCCACGCCCCCATTCCATCTGGATTCGCCCCTGCTTTGGCGTTTGAGCACAAAGAATGCATAACATTTATTTATGCAGAAAACATGACCAGATTTACAGGTCAGAATGTTTTATTGCGTTTTCACATCATGCGCTCCTCAGAAAGAGTGTTTAGGTGCATTTGTGTGGAAAATAGTGTTAGTTGTTGACGCGTCGCGGAGGATCAGCTGTTTTAACGTGCAGATACGGAGAGGCTCAGCTCAGCTCTAAATAAAGGAGGAAAAAAAAGCATAAAAATTAGAGGTGCACCGATCGATCGGCCACCAATCATTAACGGCTGATCACGCCTTGATAGGTTTGATCGGTGATCGGCAAAATGCGCTCAAAAGGGCCGATCACAACAGTGCAGGCAGTAGCGCAGGGAGCGCTTGATGTGTTTGTCAGGAAAATGATAATTTCTCTACATTGATTACAGACCCTGCAGTGGGTCCGTGATCAACTTTTCTGCAGCGCGGCTTTGCTCTGAACCTTGAACCAATCGAACCAGTGGTTCGCAGATTGAAGCAATGCTTCGAGCCTGTTGCTTCATTTATACTTTCTTTCTTTCGCTTAATTTTCCCCAGCTAAAACCCTAAAGAGCATACGTCGGTGAGTATTATTTACCTTTTCTATGTTAAACCGACCTGTTATGGTCTTCTAAAACAGTTGATAGATGTATTTTATAACTTAAAAACGGGAGCGATGCTAACGCGTTAGCATGTCTATGGGATTTTCAATGTTAAAAGTTAGCATTTGTAGCTGTCATCACGTTCGGGTGCATTTGTTTTCAAATTGTAATATTTCTTAAATTTATTTTTGTTTATATATTAATTTATTATTATTTTGGGCATGATCCAAATATGTGTTATGTGTCGGACGCAGCCCGGAGAACCGACCAGCGTTTGAAGGACCCAGTATAAAATAAGCAGAGCACGGTACAAAGGATAACAGAGTTTAATGAACATAACAGTGCGCGGTCTGGCGTGGTGGATTGCGGTGCGCTCCCAGCAGCGCTAACGGTCCGGAGCCAGAACTTGTTCGGACCCAAGGACCCCGCCGACACCCCCCAGGTGGCCGCGACAAACCGAGTCTCAGGAAGTGTGCTGACGAGCATGAGACCTCACCCCCTCCTCTTTCACAGACCATGCATCAAACCTGGACGTTCTCTGCATTCACTGATGATGAGATGGCTCTCGAGACGACGATCTCACCCGTCTGGTCACAAGGTCGAGTCTCTGGCAAATACACACTGTGTACTCCAGTCTTCAATGCCACCATGTTCCAATCCATGTAGATGCACCACAGCTGTGAGTCCTGACGAGCCGCAGGTGATCAGGGTGAGGTCCTGATAAACTCAGCTACACAGCCACTCAGTCCCAAATGCAAGCCACCTGGAAGGAAAAACAAAAGACAGAAACAAAAAGGCAGCCAGGCCCCCCAGCCATACAACAGTACCCCACCCTCACGGGAAGCCTCCCGGCGACCACACAAACCTGGCCCAGGAGAAACACCCCCCTCCAGGGACCATGGCTGGAAACCGTATCCGCATTCATCTTCCAACAGAATCCTCATCTACAGAACGGTAGGTGTCTTCTCCTCTGGCTGCATCTTTGCCCTTGTTTCTATCAGTCAATTAGCACAGGTGTGGCCAGGAGTTCTTGAACCTGTGCGGTCAGCCTTTGTCCAACCATGTTCACAGTCTGATTAGTCATAAAACAAAAAAGACAAACACAAACAACCAAAACACCCCCCCCCCCCAGAGGACCGTTCCATCAAACCCCGGGAAGGGGAGAAAAGAAAAACAACCCAAACTTAAGTTTGCAAATAAAACACTAACACCCCCCCCCCCCAACGACATGTAGGGACCAACACCCCCCAGAGGACATCCCGCCAGCTCCAGGAGTAATAACCACAGCCGAGGTCCCTCTGGGATCCAACGTCACCCACGGGGACTCCCAGCGCCTCCCAGAGGACCATTCCATCAACCCCAGGAGACGCCTCCCCTCATGACCAACGGACCCAGCCCCGGCCGTCTATGGCTAGATGGACCCACAGCCCTTTCCCCCCCAGAGGACACCACATCAAACCCTGAGGGCGGAAACTGGGGGGAAAAACAAAAGGAGAAAAAAAAACATACAAACAAAACAACCCCAACCCCACCCCGTTGGCGCAGTGGAAACTGGAAGCACGTCCAGTGTCACCAACCGTGACTATACCCCAGAAGCCAACCGGGAGGAGTGGAACAGCGGTTATGGCAGACAGCACAAAACGGCGCCACTCCTCCGACTTCTAAACCAGCCACTAGCTGCGGGTATATCCCACTGCCCCAAACCTCAGCCACGCCGATGGCAGACGGCTCAAAGGCGTGCTGAAGCCGGAGGTGGAACGGGGAAACAACAAACAAAAACATCCCCCCCCCCCCCCCCCAGGTGCAGAGGTTACCTGGGAAACGCCCAGCATAACCAAACTGCACCACTCCAGCAACGCCGACACCACGGCTCACACGGCTGGAGCCAGAGGAGAAGAGAGGGAACAAAAAGAAAATACCCCAAACCCCCCCCCTCCCCTCCCGGGTGCAGAGGTTACCTGGGAAATGCCCAGCACAACCAAACTGCACCACTCCAGCAATGCCGATACTACGGCTCACACGGCTGGAGTCAGAGGAGAAGAGAGGGCATAACAAAAAACAAAACAAAAAAAAGAAAAAACAACCCAAATACCCCCCCATGACCCCCCAGGGGACCGTCCCATCAAACCCCGGGAGGCGAAACCGAAAGAAACAAAAAGAAAGACCAACAGACTAACACAAAGTTGCTTGGGTCCTTTTTTTTTCCAGACAGACTGCAGGGTCACAACCCCAGACCCTAATAGTGAAAAACAAAAAATAAAATCCCACACAAAAACCAACTCAAAAAACACCCACACAAAATGAACTAACACAAAACAAATAAGTGATTTATACCGTCAAGCTCAAACAAATGGAACACACCTGTTCCAACTTAAGAGCTTGACGGTAATGTGACTCAGTCACCAACAGAGGGAGCCAGAGTGCTAAAAATAAAAAAACCCCTTTGGTGACAGAAAATAATTCATGCTGCTTTTCCTGTGAGCAGCACACAACCAAAAATGTGATTCAACTAAATAACACCGGAGCTGACAACAGACGCAGTAGCTATCATTACCCGGGGAAACGGGGCTACGACTGTAACACAGGAAGCACCGCGACCCGTGCCACAGAGCTCCGCCGTGCGCGTTCACCCATTACAGACCCACTCCTGCAGCTCCCGTTCAAACCTCTTATCCGGTCGAAGTGCGACGCGAAGCCGTCGCCAGTCACACTCCACCACGACCCACGGATAAGGCACAAACACAGGAACACGGCTGCACGAGCGCTCAAATCAGTATTCAGTAATGGGTTCTCCAACGCGCACCATCCGGGCGAAGAGCACCCGCAACTGATCCGGATAACTTCTGAACGTCTGCTGCCGCCTTCCCGGCGCGTTATCGTCTCTGCTACCGCTGGGTCCATGATGTTTGGCCAGAGACTACTGTTATGTGTCGGACGCAGCCCGGAGAACCGACCAGCGTTTGAAGGACCCAGTATAAAATAAGCAGAGCACGGTACAAAGGATAACAGAGTTTAATGAACATAACAGTGCTGTGAAAAATATAAAAGTGCGCGGTCTGGCGTGGTGGATTGTGGTGCGCTCCCAGCAGCGCTAACGGTCCGGAGCCAGAACTGGTTCGGACCCAAGGACCCCGCCGACAGCCCCCAGGTGGCCGCGACAAACCGAGTCTCAGGAAGTGTGCTGATGAGCGTGAGACCTCACCCCCTCCTCTTTCACAGACCATGCATCAAACCTGGACGTTCTCTGCATCCACTGATGATGAGATGGCTCTCGAGACGACAATCTCACCCGTCTGGTCACAAGGTCGAGTCTCTGGCAAATACACACTGTGTACTCCAGTCTTAAATGCCACCATGTTCCAATCCATGTAGATGCACCACAGCTGTGAGTCCTGACGAGCCGCAGGTGATCAGGGTGAGGTCCTGATAAACTCAGCTACACAGCCACTCAGTCCCAAATGCAAGCCACCTGGAAGGAAAAACAAAAGACAGAAACAAAAAGGCAGCCAGGCCCCCCCAGCCATACAACAAATATGTACATGATCGGTATCGGCCTTGATCGGTATCGGCCGATCAAAATTTCAGTGATCGGTGATCGGCCTAAAAAATCCTGATCGGTACACCTCTAATAAAAATGTCTTTGTAAAGCTCAGTACAGGTGTGCTGTTATCACTGCGCTTTAAGAGGTGACGACGAGTCGTAGCTGCTACAAAAAAAAAAAAAAACGCTGATGAAAAGCTCACAGCTCGCTTTACTTCGTAAAAAAAAAAAAAAAATCCGCAGGCCAGTAGGCCATCAGGCCTCCGGGCAAATGCCCGGTGTGCAATACTATCAGTCCAGCGGTGCTCACAATTGACATCTTTAAATGCCTTTATGTGGGGTTAAGAAGCAGACTTGCCGCTTCTAAATTGATGATGAAGGGGAGGTGATGGTGTAGTGGTTAAGGCATTGGGCTTGAGACCAGTCAGGCTGGTTCAAATCCCAGCCTGACTGGAAAATCACTAAGGGCCCTTGGGCAAGGTCCTTAATCCCCTAGTTACTCCTGGTGTGTAGTGAGTACCTTGTACCCTCACATCGGGTTTCGCCAGATGTGGATTGGCAACAACACTTGGACAAACAACTACAGTGTCTTAACTGAACAATATGCATTGCTGAGTATGAGTTTGACAATGTATTGCTTAGTATGGCAGTATCAGTTGGACTAACAACATTCAGTTGGGTTGTCGCCACTTAATCTGTGTCACTGTTGGAATAATTTGTCTGCAATAATTTATTTGGATAATATTCAGTTGAATTCAGTGAGTCTTTATTGGCATGGAAATACATTTATATTACCAAAGCAACTATCCAAAGAAAGCAAAGCAAAACAGTAATAAAAAAACAGAGCCAAAATAACTATAGTATCTAAGTATACAACACTTCATGTGAATTTATTTCAGATTGAGCAATTTATTATTGTCTGAACAAATTTTGTCTGATAAGATTTCTGGAAAACCCAGTTATAGTTTCCATAAAACAGTCATTTTGGGAAAATAACTGATCTAAGGTTATGACCCCTTCACACATAGTGCGAAATCTGGACGGTGTTTTGACGAAAACGACGAAACAGCACAAAACAGTTCGAAATTAGTGTACCACGAAGCATCGCGCTGACGGGCAGGCATGCACGAACCCGTTGCTAGAGTTCGTGCATGCGCCAGTGTCTTTCTGGCAGGAACACACAGTGCCAGCTGCCACATTGTACTGCTTATGTGGAGGAAATATAAAAAACCAGCCGGTAGCTGTGGGACCACATTGTGCCACTTATGTTGTGAAAGTGTAGGAACACGGACCCACAACAGGGGGGCGCAAATGAACGGACAATGGAGAAGGTAAATAACAAGGTTTTACTGTTGTGAAACGTGCACAACCAATACAACAATTGACAATTTGGGGTTAAGCCGAATTCCACTGGTGTCGTGTGGGCAGGCTCGAAGGTAGGAGACGTCCGTCCAAGTCGAACCAGAACCACCCAGATTTCCTCTGCCACCGAACCCTGGAAGTACTGGAACCGCCAAGTCCCGAATTCCCAGGTGGCCACTGCCTCCGCTCGTCGGATCCGGTACTGCTGGCAAGAGAACAAAACACACAGGTGTGGATGCGGCTGCACCCAGTAACACAGAGAGGGGAGAAGCCGTCTCCACCTCACGTCACAATACTGCAGGAAGGTGAGTACTTATCTGAAGCAACGGCTTTGAGTAGACAGCTGTCCTGTAATGCTCAATAAGAAAGGCAATAATACAGCAGAGAATCGTTACCTCTATCTTAAGGCGATATCTCGGCACTGAGGTGGAGACGCCGTCCTGGTGATATACCTCCGTGCTGAGTGGAGTCAGCTGTGTCCAGTAATGGGTGACAGCTGTCACCCTGGCTGCTCTCGTAAGGCGGCAGCGCCCTCTGGTGCCTGGAGCCCGCACTCCAGGCAGGGCGCCCTCTGGTGGTGGTGGGCCAGCAGTACCTCCTCTTCAGCGGCCCACACAACAACTTATGTGGAAAAAAAAACATACAATCCACTGGACGCGAAACCCGTGCCATCCAAAACCTCTGATTACCAGTCAGAGACTTTACTACTAAGCTATGGAGCTGTTCTTTGAAAGCTGCAGGAATCTGCCTCATATCAGGAAGGACATGGAAGTATTACAAAAAAAATTATAATATAATAACACCGCATTTATCAAGCGAGCAATACAAATATGATCCGTCTGTTTCTCTGTAAATGACCCATGGTCACAGACATACAGTCATGAAATGACATGAATCAGAAGCAGTTCACTCGTCTCATTAATGTCCACATCTGCTGGCACGTCTCCAACCAGCCGCAAGCGCGTCTTGTGGATGGCATGCCGTCATGTGGAACAGAGCTCACATGGGTGACGTGACAGTGAAATCACCTGCTGCGTGTTCTGATTTGACGGTCCATTTTAACCTCGGAGCAGGCTGTCCATGTGCGCACTGTGCACGCGCTCACTTGCTGCAGCACATCACCACAATGGTATATGTTTTTATTTATGTATATATTTACTTGATAACAGCAAACAGACACACGCGTGTCACAGTAGGCAGTTGTTTGTCCATGTTTGTCCAAACACAGTACGTGTTGTCCAGCTGGAATGTCCAGGTCCACAGATTTCCACAGCTGCTTCAGTGGGAGGACACACCTGTCATCTCAGCGCACAAACCAAAGCCACAGTCATGTGGGACTTAGACAAATTTCTCTGTAAGTACGAAAGTGATTGTCTGCAGTCTGTTATCGTGCCAATAGTGCGACTGGCTACACATTTTCTAAGTGCTATGCGAGTGGTGTTAGATGTTCGGGCGTGTCACCTGGAATTTGGCCGGCACCTGCCAGGAGAGGGTGCGCTGGGTTCGCACAGTGCACACTTTGTCTTTCAGGTGCTTGTGTGTGCAAATAGTTGTAGCAACAGGTGTACAAGGAGTTGGAGGCAGGGACAACATTACACAGTTTGCACTGATTCCTGTGTCATGCGCACTAAGTGTACACTTCGTCCAAACTTCGCACTATGTGTGAAGGGGCCCTTAAGAAGCCCTCCTATTCTGCATTCTTTACCTGTATTAATTGCACCTGTTTGAACTCGTTACCTGTATAAAAGACACCTGTTCACATAATCAATCACACCCAACTTCACCATGGCCAAGACCAAAGAGCTGTCTAAGGACACCGGGGACACAATTGTAAACCTGCACAAGGCTGGGATGGGCTCCAGGACAACAGGCAAGCAGCTTGGGGAGAAGACAACTGTTGGTGTAATTATTAGAAAATGGAAGAAACACAAGATGACTGTTGATCTTTCTCGGTCTGGGGCTCCATGCAAGATCTCACCTCGTGGGGTAAGGATGATTCTGAGAAAGCCTAGAACTACATGGGAGGACCTGGTCAATGACCTGAAGAGAGCTGTGCCCACAGTCATAAAGATTATGTAACACACTACACCGTCATGGTTTAAAATCCTGCAGGGCAGCAAGGTCCCCCTGCTCAAAACAGCATATGTCCAGGCCTGTTTGAAGTTCGCCATTGACCATCTGGATGATCCAGAGGACACAAGGGAGAAGATCATGTGGTCAGATGAGACCAAAATAGATCTTTTTGGTATCATCTCCACTTGCTGTGTTTGGAGGATGAAAACAACCCCAAGAACACCGTCCCAACCGTGAGCATGGGGTGGAAACATAATTTTTGTAGGTGCTTTTCTGCAATGGGACAGGACGACTGCACAGTATTGAAGGGAGGATGAATGGGGTCATGTATCACAAGATTTTGGCAAACAACCTCCTTCCCTCAGTAAGCATTGAAGATGGGTCATGGCTGGGTCTTCCAGCATGACAATGACCCCAAACACACAGCCAGGGCAACTAAGGAGCGGCTTCGTAAGAAGCATTTCAAGGTCCTAGAGTGGCCGAGCCAGTCTCCAGACCTGAACACAACAGAAAACCTTTGGAGCTGAAACTTGATACCTGAAAAATCTGGAGATCTGTATGGAGGAGTGGACCAACATCCCTGCTGCATTGTGTGAAAACGTGGTCAAGAAACATCTGACCTCTGTAATTGCAAACAAAGGTTCCTGTACCAAATATTAAGGCCTGTTTTCTATTAAATCAAATACTTATTTCATGTAATAAAATGCAAATTAATTATTTAAAAATCATGCCATGTGATTTTCTGAATTTCTTTTTTTAGATTCTGTCTCTCACTGTTGAAATGTACCTGCAATAAAAATTACAGACCTCTCCATTCTTTGTAGGTGAGAAAACTTGCAAAATCAACAGTGGATGAAATACTTAAATGCCTCACTGTGTATGTAACGCAGGCATCAATATTAATGCTTGAAAAATTGTCCGGGACAAGTAATCGGGCATACAGATCTCTTATTTGGAATGCCCCTCCAGCGAACAAAGACGAAAAACAATGCATGCAGTGCCCTCCAGAGGTACTGGGCCCCTTGGTATTTCACACATTTTGATGTTTATCTAATTTCAAATACAAAAAGTAAATCAGGCTTCTCAATATAAAAATTTCTAAAATGATCTTCCTTAAACTCAAACTCAAAGTAAATTTCTACAACTTGATATAAATTAATTACAAATATAAAAATCAAATCGACCCCGGGGAAGACCCAGGACACGCTGGAAGGATTACATCTCTCAGCTGGCTTGGGAATGCCTTGGGGTTCCCCCAGAGGAGCTGGGGGAGGTGTGTGTGGATTGAGAGGTCTGGGCGGCTTTGCTTGAGCTGCTGCCCCCGCGACCTGACTCCGGATAAAGCGGAAGAAAATGAATGGATGGATGGATGGATGGATGGAAAATCAAGATGATGGGTTGCATAAGTAATGGGCCCCTTTGGTATAATACCTCTAAATAATCAATTTTATTGCCAGTTTTCTTCAAACAAGTCAGGGATGGATACATGAACATTTCCAAGTCACTGAATATGTCTTGGACTTTATTTATATTGGTTATGAAGAAATACAAACAGTATGGCACTCTGGTAAATCTGTGTGGAGTAGACAGTTCTCAAAAACTGAGTGACTGCAAGAAGGGGACGAGTGAGGAAACCCAGAAGAAGTTATAGGCTTCTGGCTGTGATTGGAGAAATTGTGCATAGTGCATGTTTTGCATTTTGTATCCCCACTTATACAGCGGCATGATGAAGTGGTACAGAGGAGGATTTTCTTAAAAAGAAGACCTGAAAGTTCAGCTACAATTTGCCAGAAAGTACAACTGAGATACAAACCTAGATTTCATGTTTTGGTGAAAGAAAATCCATCTCTGCTCGTTGATTACAATAATAAATCAAATTTTATTAATTGAATTGCAGCTCGTTCAACTCAGCTGTGCCTCATTGCTGAACCCGCTGAGATGAGGCAAGTCAGGATAGCAATGGAACAAGTGGGTTTCTCATTCTACTTGTCCTATAGGACAGTGGTTCTCAATCTTTTTACAGTAAGTACCACCTCAGAAACGATTTGGCTTTCCAAATACCATCATTACAACCAGAATTAAAATAATTCAATTCAACTTAATTTATTTATATAGTGCCAAATCACAGGATAGTTGCCCCAAGGCCCTTCACAAGGCTAAGGTCTAACCTAACCCTCCCCTTGAGCAAACATATTGGCAACAGTGGTGAGGAAAAACTCCCTGGAAGAATTGAAGTGTTCGAAGAAACTAGGCTACCATAGAGCAATTTGCACATCTTGTCTTCCCGCTGCATTGTGGGATCTTGGTTACAACACAACAGCTCAAAATAGCAGAAAGCACATGTATTATGATTTAGACCATTTCAAACTGAAGTTGACAGCTTAAAGCGTTTTTGCATTCATAGTGGACGACCTGTGACATCCAGGACTGTGTCTGGCAGTAAAGAATGACTGATTTCTCTTACATACACAGCATTGGTGCAGAATCTGCAGTGTGTTTTGACAAAGGAGAAAGACAGAGAAGTTGTCAAAATGACTGCATGTCCTTGCAAATTATAGTGTGAATACCCGATCCAGGCCTGATGGATTGGGTCAGGTTTGGACAAATATTTTGAAGTGATACTCAAGTTGGGTCCGGTTCGGTCACATCAGCACAAAGACACTGAGCACACAGAGCATTTGTGAAATGATGTCATTGCCCTGCCTATGTAACCTCAGCCACTCATAATTAATGGCATACTATTGTTGTAAAGAGTGTAATTTAATATACTTTTTTTGTTTTGGTGGATTATGAATAGAATTTATTTTGTTGAAGTGTGGCAGATGGCATTACATTTGCATCATGTGAAGTAGCATACAGAGTACAACCCCAATTCCAATGAAGTTGGGACGTTGTATGAAATGTAAATAAAAACAGAATACAATGATTTGCAAATCCTCTTCAACCTATATTCAATTGATTACACCACAAAGACAAGATATTTAATGTTCAAACTGGTAGATGTTTTTGTTTTTCTGCAAATATTTGCTAATTTTGAAATGGATGCCTGCAACACGTTTCAAAAAAGCTGGGACAGGCTCAACAAAAGACTGGGAAAGTTGATGAATGCTCAAAGAACACCTGTTTGGAACATTCCACAGGTGAACAGATTAATTGGAAACAGGTGAGTGTCATGATTGGGTATAAAAGGAGCAATCATTCACAAGCAAAGATAGGGTGAGAATCACCACTTTGTGAACAACTGCATGAAAAACTAGTCCAACAGTTTAAGAACAATGTTTTTCAATGTTCAACTGCAAGGAATTCAGGGATTCCATCATCTACAGTCCATAATATAATCAGAAGATTCAGAGAATCTGGAGAATTTTCTATAGGTAAGCGGCAAGGCCGAAAACCAACACTGAATGCCCGTGACCTTTGATCCCTCAGGTGGCACCGCATTAAAAACCGACATCATTGTGTAAAGGATCTTACCGCATGGGCTCAGGAACACGTCAGAAAACAATTGTCAGTTAACGCAGTTCGTGGCTACATCTACAAGTGCAAGTTAAAACTCTACCATGCAAAGTGAAAGCCATAAATCAACAACATCCAGAAACACCGCCACCTTCTCTGGGCCCGAGCTCATTTGAAATGGACAGACACAAAGTGCAAAAGTGTGCTGTGGTCAGATGAATGAATGAATGAATAAGTTTATTCAGCACGCACATGGACAAAATACCAACATAAACTCTTACTAACATAACAAATCAAAAATCAAAAGAAAATATAATAACTCAAACAATTTCCCAAATTGGGTGCGGCCGGAAGGGCATGGACTGAAGCAAAAGCTTATAAACGCCCACCTCGTACATCAGTTACTATACGAGGTCTGTTAGAAAAGTAACGGACCTTTTTATTTTTTGCAAAAACTATATGGATTTGAATCATGTGTGCTTGCATCAGCCAACCATGAAACTTCGTGCGCATGCGTGAGTTTTTTCACACCTGTCGGTTGCGTCATTCGCCTGTGGGCAGGCTTTGAGTGAGCACTGGTCCTCCCCCTCGTCAGATTTTCATTGTCAGGAAAATGTCTGAACGATTGGAGCAGCATTGCATCAAATTTTTGTAGAAACTGTGAGAGACAGCCAGGTGGAAACCATTTGGAAAATTCAGATGGCTTTCGGTGAAGATTCTATGGGCGTCACAAGAATTAAGGAGCATTACAACCGGATTAAAGACGGCCCACAGTGGCGGAGGGTGTGCCGCTCCGAGTGGCCATCGACAGGTTGAAATGACCAGATCATTTCCAAAGTGAAGGCTGTGTTGATCCGGGACGTCATGTGACCCAGAGAAATTGCGGAAGAGGTGGGCTACAGCCATTTTTAGGCACATTCCACTGTTAAAGGAGATTTTATAATGAAAGACGTGCTGCGGAATTTGCGCGTCGGGACGAAGCCGCAATGGCGGAGAACAAAAGCAAGTCCGTGTTGGAAGTCTCACGGGACATGTCTTCCACCATTCAGAAGATTCAGACGGCTTTCAGTGGCTTTTTAGTTGAGTGAGTATCCGAGAAATTGTGGAGAGCTGGGCATGTCCTCATGTCCCATGAGACTTCCAACACTTGCTTTTGTTCTCTGCCATTGCGGCTTCGTCCCGACTTGCGAATTCCGACGCACGTCTTTCATTACAAAATCTCCTTTAACAGTGGAATGTGCCTAAAAATGGCTATGCCCACCTCTTCCGCAATTTCTCTGGGTCACACGACGTCCCGGATCAACACAGCCTTCACTTTGGAAATGATCTGGTCATTTCAGCCTGTCGATGGCCGCTCGGAGTGCGGCGCACCCTCCGCTGTTGTGGGCCGGCTTTAATCCGGTTGTAATGCTCCTTAATCCGTGTGACGCCCATAGAATCTTCACCGAAAGCCATCTGAATTTTCTGAATGGTTTCCACCTGGCTGTCTCTCACAGTTTCTGAAAAAATTTGATGCAGCGCTGCTCCAATCGTTCAGACATTTTCCTGACAATGAAAATCCGACGAGGGGAAGGACCGGTGTTCACTCAAAGCCTGCCCACAGGCGAATGACGCAACCGACAGGCGTGAAAAAACTCACGCATGCGCACGAAGGTTCAAGCTTGGCTGATGCAAGCGTACATGATTCAAATCCATATAGTTTTTGCAAAAAATAAAAAGGTCCATTACTTTTCTAACAGACCTCGTACACAGTTAAATACACTGAAAACGAGATAACAATCTGAAAATAACGTAACTGAACAGAACAGAACAAATATATGATGTGCAAGTAAACAAAAAAGAAAAGAGAACCACAAAAACAATTAGCTTAACATAACATACTATAGTGAGAAATTGCATTATTTTTGTAGAACCTTTTAACACCTACCAATGAACCACATGATTTAATACTATCAGCACAATTATTACATATTCTAACACCTTTTACAGAAATACAATGACTTAACAGTAAATAATAACTGGACTCCCTCATTTTAAACAACTCCTGAACATGTAGAGGCAAACGATTATTTTTAACTTTGTACATGATCTGTATCGTAAAATAATCAACCAAATCTTGAAATTTCAAAATACCCAGACAAGCAAACAATTGGTTTGTTGGTTCGTAATATGTTTTTTTACATATAACTCTTATAGCCCTCTTTTGTAACAGAAAAACTGAATTTGTTTTTGTTTTATACGTGTTTCCCCAAACTTCAATACAACAGGTCATATATGGGACAAGTAATGAATGATACAGCATGACCAACGAATGTTGGGGGAGAAAACTGTGCTTTGCACAAAATTGAAATAACTTTTGAAATTTTAGATTTGACATAATTTATGTGGGTTTTCCAACTTAATTTATCATCAATAAAAATGCCAGGAAATTTAGTTTCAGATACAGTTTCAGTTTCAACATTGTTCAATAAGTCTCTATTTAAATTCCTAGGCTTATTTCCAAATATAATACACTTAGTCTTACCAAAATGAAGTGACAATTTATTAGAATCAAACCAATATTTAAAATTTAATAATTCCCTCTCCATCCTTTCCAAAAGCTGTTCCAAATTTTCCCCACTACCGAACACAGTCGTGTCATCAGCAAACAAAATACAACACACAGACTTTGACACCAAACCTATATCGTTAACAGACAGATGTGTCCACATTTCAAATTGTTTTTGGAAATCATGCACGTTGTGTCCTCCGGCCAAAAGAGGAAAAAGACCATCCAGATTGTTACCAGTGCAAAGTTCAGAAGCCACCATCTGTGATGGTATGGGGGTGTGTTATTGCCCATGGCATTGGTAACTTACACATCTGTAATGGCACCATCAATGCTGAAAGGTACATCCAGGTTTTGGAGCAACACATGCTACCATCCAAGCAACGTCTTTTTCAGGGACATCCCTGCTTATTTCAGCAAGACAATGCCAAGCCACATTCTGCACGTGGTACAACAGCGTGGCTTCGTAGTAAAAGAGTGCGGGTGCTAGACTGGCTTGCCTGCAGTCCAGACCTGTCACCCATTGAAAATGTGTGGCACATTATGAAGCGCAAAAATACGACAATGGAGACCCGGGACCTTTGAACAACTGAAGTTGTACATCAAGCAAGAATGGGGAAGAATTCCACCTACAAAGCTTCAACAATTAGTGTTCTCAGTCCAAACGCTTATTGAGTGTTGTTAGAAGGAAAGGTGATGTAACACAGTGGTAAACATACCACTGTCCCAGCTTTTTTGAAACGTGTTGCAGGCATCCATTTCAAAAGGAGCAAATATTTGCACACAAACAATAAAGTTTATCAGTTTGAACATTAAATATCTTGTCTTTGTTGTTGTATGGCTGGGGGGCCTGGCTGCCTTTTTGTTTCTGTCTTTTGTCCTGTCTTTTGTTTTTCCTTCCAGGTGGCTTGCATTTGGGACTGAGTGGCTGTGTAGCTGAGTTTATCAGGACCTCACCCTGATCACCTGAGGCTGATCACCTGCGGCTCGTCAGGACTCACAGCTGTGGTGCATCTACATGGATTGGAACATGGTGGCATTTAAGACTGGAGTACACAGTGTGTATTTGCCAGAGACTCGACCTTGTGACCAGACGGGTGAGATCGTCGTCTCGGGAGCCATCTCATCATCAGTGGATGCAGAGAACGTCCAGGTTTGATGCATGGTCTGTGAAAGAGGAGGGGGTGAGGTCTCACGCTCGTCAGCACACTTCCTGAGGTACGTTAGATTTTGTGACTAACATTTATACAGTCAGTAAATGTGGTGTCCCTCACACCTTATTATATTGAGCTGTATGTTGGTCGTGTAATCAGCTTCCACTGCAGTGGATTTTGTGAACTGGGTGTTCCATGCCTGCAGGGTGGGAAGCTGATTAGTAATTAAGCCAGGAAGTGTTTGCTGTTTGTGCACCTTTGAGCGTTCTCTCTGTGTGTTGAGTGTGGACTCACATAATGATTCCTTCTTTCACAGACTCGGTTTGTCGCGGCCACCTGGGGGGTGTCGGCGGGGTCCTTGGGTCCGAATTGGTTAGCGCTGCTGGGAGCGCACCGCAAAACCACCACGCCAGACCGCGCACTTTTTTCACAGCACTGTTATGTTCATTAAACTCTGTTATCCTTTGTACCGTGCTCTGCTTATTTTATACTGGGTCCTTCAAACGCTGGTCGGTTTTCCGGGCTGCGTCCGACACATAACATTTGTGGTGTATTCAGTCGAATATAAGTTGAAGATGATTTACAAATCATTGTATTCTGTTTTTATTTACATTTTATACAACATCCCAACTTCATTGGAATTGGGTTGTCAATAAAAAGTCTTATTCTGACCTGTTGCATCCTTTCAGATGGATTCATCATCACATCCTGATGATAACTGTTGTCCACATAATCAATCAATCAATCAATCAATTTTTTTATATACATAAGACGCCGTTGTTTTGGAAGACGACGTCTGGAAATCCTTATCGTGGAAATTAAATCATGATTTGTTAATTTGTGCAGATTTGTGTGTTAAAAGCATGACAATAATTAATTGATGCGCATCTACATGTATTGACAATGACGGACATTGTACATGTATCATAATAAGCCAACGCATGTGGGAGATTTTCGTCAATTTATAATTGCGCTCTGTCATATTTGTGTATTACAGCAGAAACTGATTTTGACCAGCCAGAGAGTTATATTATGGATATAACTATTTTATATTATATTTCTATAATATGCTCTTATGAAGCATTGTCTCATTTTGCTTCAGAGAGCGGTGTCAGATGGGTTTCCTTTAAGTGTTGGAGCCGTAAAGCCGTTAAATCCTTCATTATGAATAGTCTTCTTTAGTTTGTATTGATTCAATGAAAAGTTGTTGAGTTAGCCTTAACATTATTTAAAATAAAGCAACTGACTTAATTACGCCATAAAAAAATTAGTTTGTTCTGTTGACTCGTACCACCAGAGGGAGCCCGCGTGTACCACAGTTTGAAAACAATGGCTGTAGGACAAGCCCCTGAAAAAGCTTAATGTCTATTCTTGTAAAGGATAACCAGTTGATGATTGTCCTCTTGTTAGATATTTGTGTATGATGATGAGCTATACTGATTGTGGATTTCTCAATGTGTACACTGTAACAATAAGTGCAACAGGTGTTTTTGGCATTGTTGATACCAGTGTAGTCACCAGTGTGAGGCACTGCACAGAGACGATTTATCCAGTCCTGTGAATCTGATTTCTTTTGTGTAACGACATGTTGGAAAACACTATGCTAATGTGTTGTATGTGGTAATTAATCTGTTTCAGAGTGTGATTATAAATTAAAGAGTGTCGTCAGGCGAGTGTTTGCTTGTTAGACTGTGAAATGTGCAGCTCACAAACGTCATTTATTGGTACAGTATGTGTGAAGTTACTGACCTTTGAGGAAAAGGTTATTTCTGTTTACACAAGCGTCCCAGGTCTGCAGTGGAGTTAAACAAAAGACATTAGACGGAAGGTCATCATCTTTGTCATTGTAAATGTTTTCTTTGGGATTCAAGTGTGTACTCTATTACAAAAAAAAAAGAAAGAACTAAAAGCATAGAAGATCACCATTTTCACTATGACATCACACACGTAGGAGCCGGCACATTTGATATGACATTTTGGTCGTGGTGTTTTCTCTGGGCGTGATCCAACATGCAGGTCTGTGTTGACCACAACTGCGGGATGAAGGCCAAAGACACTCCCACATGGTTACCTTCAGGAAGTGGGGGTAGACCGCTGGTCTTCCTGGGTTGTTTCCAATTAGCACCTGGGGTGGTTCCATAGTGCAGTGATGCGGTGACGTGTGACATTAATTAGGGAATAACCCTGTTGTGTCTGATGATTTGCGCACGTTCATGTTGGTTATATGGTCGCAAATTGAGCTTTAGGGCCCTGTCCCACTGGGGAGAGGATTGATTGCGCATGAATTAAGTATACAAAGTTCGGGCGTTCGGTGTCATCCACAACAAAAATGGCTAAAAATGACAAATGTCCCAGTATGAATTATGGATATATTAATAATGTATAGCGAATATATGATAAACAATCACGGTTGTATAAGGCATGTAATGATGAAATGGATCCGACGCATTGAGATTATCATGGCAGCATTACGGGTGTATTATGAATGCATCGCGCACGTGTTGCGCGTCCACGGCATCTGCATTGTGGTCATCAATGAAGCACACTCGCTCCTTTCAGCATCACTATTCACACCAACAATACAGCCTCTGGAGCACTTGCTGGACTTGGACAAGTTGATTGGAGTAAAGAAGCAGTGAACAGGGCGAGTGGTGACGTCAGCAGATCGCATCAGAGCACAGCTCGTCTGAACGATTATAACAAGAAGTTAAATCTGTTATAAACATAGGAATAAATACTGTAACAGCTGCAGACAAGAAGGAAAAAACACGCAACTGTTTTATCAGCCTTGACAATGTAAACAAGTCAAATAATTACTTTTTTAGACAGCTCAAATGCACGCCCGTGCGAACGGCTCCAGCTGCAGCTTTGATTCAGGAGGTGATTAGAGCCGTTTTCAACAGCCAATTTGCAGAATAAAATGATTAATCTGCCACGAAATAATTATTTTATATAGGCAGCATCCAGCGCAGAGCGTGTGGCAGCCGGTAGAACAAAGAACGGCGTCCAACTGTGAACACAGTGCATCTGATTTGCATCCTCCACAAATCAGATGCAAAGCAGACGTAATAAAAATGCTTTATTTGTGGCCAGTCTGTATGCAGTCGCTACAACTTATTTTAGTTTGTGATGTGGACATGATGGGCATGCAAAATATCCATTTTACACACTGTCCCAGTCCGCTGCCAAGCTGCAAATCACTGTCAGTTGCGGATATCAGCAGATGACGGCGAATATACAGCGCATAGATTGAGTATGTATTGTGTATGTATTGAGTATGTATGGAGTATGTAAGGTGGATGTCATCCGCAGCCAAAATTTTGTGAAGCTCAAAAATCCTGGCAACGGAAAAACCTGCCTCTGCAGATAATTGCGGACGTGTGCAGGTGTCAGCCGACTCATACAAGCATGTTTCACGCATATTGCAGATGTTAAGCGAATATGAGCCAATTTTGTGCGCAATCCATACGCAAATCCTCCTAAACGCCAGTGGGACAGGGCCCTTACCGGTAAAACGGATATTTGTGACCGTAATCCAGCATGAACGTCCGCAAATCATCAGACACAAGGGGGTTATTCCCATTCTAATCCAATTCCATTGTTTGCATGGTTTATTTTTCTGTAGGTAATTCAGTCAGCGAGGCTTACCATCAAGGCGGCATCACTCCAACAGTGGTCAGGGTGCGGAGTAATCCATCAAATGTGAAAATCCATTAAATCCATCAAATGTGAAACAGTAATTCTGTATCAGAATCCACATCAATACTTTTGTATGGTAGCTTAAATTCACCCATTTCGGCATTGTCGTTGGTACGTGACTTTCTCTCTCTCTCAGCTGACAGCGCCATTATTGACATGTGCATAGCAGTGCACCGGCCAGTCAGGATGCAGAGTAATACATTAAATGTGAAACGGTTGAATATTTTGCGACCTTACACCCGATATTAAACGGTTTGAAATCTCACACTATTTGAAATCAGATTTGTGGAAAAAAAATGTAATTGGATTGGAATACACTGTACCCGACTGGTTTCAGATCCCCCCGTCCCCCCAAAAAAGTCTAATTCCAGAACCCAGCCAACATTTTCCCTCCCTTATTTATTTATCTGCATGAAATTACTGAATGTCTGTTTCTGATATCTTCAATATCATCACATTAGGTTTGGGGGAGTTTATATTCTCCCAATCTCAAGTAATCCAAGAAGAAGAATCCACATTTGAATCCTTCCATGATGTTTTTAAATCTAAGAAATGACAACAAAGAAATGATTTAGAATCCACTTCCAGATCCTGACTGACAACAAAATATAAGAGAAGATTGATTATGGCAGCATGTTTCATGGACATCGGCTGAAAATCCATCCATCCATCCATCCATTTTCTTCCGCTTTATCTGGAGTTGGTTTGCGGGGGCAGCAGCTCAAGCAAAGCCGCCCAGACCTCCCGATCCACACACACACCTCCCTCAGCTCCTCCGGGGAACCCCAAGGCGTTCCCAAGCCAGCCGAGAGATGTAGTCCCTCCAGCGTGTCCTGGGTCTAGCCCGGGGCATCCTCCCAATGGGACGTGCCTGGAACACCTCTCCAGCGAGGCATCCAGGGGGCATCCGGAAAAGATGCCCAAGCCACCTCAACTGACTCCTTTCGATGTGGAGGAGCAGCGGCTTGACTCAAAGCTCCTCCCGAGTGACCGAGCTCTTCACCCTATCTCTAAGGGAGCGCCCAGCCATCCTCCGGAGGAAACTCATCTCGGCCACTTGTACTCGCGATCTCGTTCTTTCGGTCATGAGCCAAATCTCATGACCATAGGTGAGGATCGGAACATAGATCGATCGGTAAATAGAGAGCTTTGCCCCCCTACTCAGCTCTCTCTTCACCACGACGGTCTGATACAGCGACCGCATCACTGCAGATGCTGCACCGATCTGTCTATCGATCTCATGCTCCATCCGTCCCTCACTCGTGAACAAGACCCCGAGATACTTAAACTCTTCCACTTGAGGCAAGGACACTGCACCGACCTGAAGAGGGCAAAGCACCTTTTTCCGGTCGAGAACCATGGCCTCGGATTTGGTGGTGCTGATTTTCATCCCGGACGCTTCACACTCGGCTGCAAACTGCTCCAGTGCACGCTGAAGGTCCTGATTTGATGAAACCAACAGAACCACATCGTCCGCAAACAGCAGAGACGAGATTCTGTGGTTCCCAAACCAGACCCCCTCTACACCCTGGCTGCGCCTAGAAATTCTGTCCATAAAAATAATGAACAGAACTGGTGACAAAGGGCAGCCCTGGCAGAGGCCAACGTGCACTGGAAACAGGTTTGACTTACTGCCGGCAATGCGAACCAAGCTCCTGCTGCGGTCGTACAGGGACCGGATAGCCCTTAGCAAAGGACCCCGGACTCCGTACTCCCGGAGCACCCCCCATAGGGCGCCCCGAGGGACACGGTCGAACGCCTTCTCCAGATCCACAAAACACATATGGACTGTTGCGGTGGCAATCCCCGAACCCGGTGGTGGACGCCGGAAGTAAGGGATGCCGTCAAGCTGAAGAAGGAGTCCTACTTATCTTTGTTGGCAGGTGGAACCCTAGAGGCAGCTGACAGGTACCGGCAGGCCAGGCGTGCCGCAGCCTGCATTGTCAGAGAGGTAAAAACTCGGGTCTGGGAGGAGTACGGGGAGGCCATGGAGGAGGACTATCGGTCTGCCTCGAAGAGATTCTGGCAAACCGTCCGGCGCCTCAGGAGGCGGAAGCAGCTTTCCACCAGCACTGTTTACGGTGCGGGTGGGGAGCTGTTGACCCTGACTGGGGATGTTGTCGGGCGGTGGAAGGAATACTTCGAGGATCTCCTCAATCCCATCGTCACGTCTTCCGAAGAGGAAGCAGAGACTGGGGACTCAGAGGCAGACTCATCCATTACCCAGGCCGAAGTCACAGAGGTGGTTAGAAAGCTCCTTGGTGGCAAGGCTCCTGGGGTGGATGAAATCCGTCTGGAGTACCTTAAGTCTCTGGATGTTGTGGGACTGTCTTGGCTGACACGCCTCTGCAACATCGCGTGGCGATCGGGGACAGTGCCTCTGGATTGGCAGACCGGGGTGGTGGTCCCTCTGTTTAGGAAGGGGGACCGGAGGGTGTGTTCAAACTATAGGGAGATCACACTCCTCAGCCTCCCCGGTAAGGTCTATTCCAGAGTACTGGAGAGGAGAATTTGACCAATGGTCAATCAATCAATCAATCAACTTTTTTCTTATATAGCGCCAAATCACAACAAACAGTTGCCCCAAGGCGCTCCATATTGTAAGGCAAGGCCATACAATAATTATGAAAAACCCCAACGGTCAAAACGACCCCTATGAGCAAGCACTTGGCCACAGTGGGAAGGAAAAACTCCCTTTTAACAGGAAGAAACCTCCAGCAGAACCAGGCTCAGGGAGGGGCAGTCTTCTGCTGAGACTGGTTGGGGCTGAGGGAAAGAACCAGGAAAAAGACATGCCGAGAAGGGGGGCAGAGATCGATCACTAATGATTAAATGCAGAGTGATGCATACGGAGCAAAAAGAGAAAGAAACAGTGCATCATGGGAACCCCCCCACAGTCTACGTCTAAAGCAACATAACCAAGGGATGGTCCAGGGTCACCCGATCCAGCCCTAACTATAAGCCTTAGCGAAAAGGAAAGTTTTAAGCCTAATCTTAAAAGTACAGAGGGTATCTGTCTCCCTGATCTGAATTGGGAGCTGGTTCCACAGGAGAGGAGCCTGAAGGCTCTGCCTCCCATTCTACTCTTACAAACCCTAGGAACTACAAGTAAGCCCGCAGTCTGAGAGCGAAGCGCTCTAATGGGGTAATATGGTACTACGAGGTCCCTAAGATAAGATGGGACCTGATTATTCAAAACCTTATAAGTAAGAAGAAGAATTTTAAATTCTATTCTAGAATTAACAGGAAGCCAATGAAGAGAGGCCAACACGGGTGAGATATGCTCTCTCCTGCTAGTCCCCGTCAGTACTCTAGCTGCAGCATTCTGAACCAACTGAAGGCTTTTTAGGGACCTTTTAGGACAACCTGATAATAATGAATTACAATAGTCCACCCTAGAGGAAATAAATGCATGAATTAGTTTTTCAGCATCACTCTGAGACAAGACCTTTCTGATTTTAGAGATATTGCGTAAATGCAAAAAGGCAGTCCTACATATTTGTTTAATATGCGCTTTGAATGACATATCCTGATCAAAAATGACTCCAAGATTTCTCACAGTATTACTAGAGATCAGGGAAATGCCATCCAGAGTAACGATCTGGTTAGACACCATGCTTCTAAGATTTGTGGGGCCAAGTACAATAACTTCAGTTTTATCTGAGTTTAAAAGCAGGAAATTAGAGGTCATCCATGTCTTTATGTCTGTAAGACAATCCTGCAGTTTAGCTAATTGGTGTGTATCCTCTGGCTTCATGGATAGATAAAGCTGGGTATCATCTGCGTAACAATGAAAATTTAAGCAATACCGTCTAATAATACTGCCTAAGGGAAGCATGTATAAAGTGAATAAAATTGGTCCTAGCACAGAACCTTGTGGAACTCCATAATTAACTTTAGTCTGTGAAGAAGATTCCCCATTTACATGAACAAACTGTAATCTATTAGACAAATATGATTCAAACCACCGCAGCGCAGTGCCTTTAATACCTATGACATGCTCTAATCTCTGTAATAAAATTTTATGGTCAACAGTATCAAAAGCAGCACTGAGGTCCAACAGAACAAGCACAGAGATAAGTCCACTGTCCGAAGCCATAAGAAGATCATTTGTAACCTTCACTAATGCTGTTTCTGTACTATGATGAATTCTAAAACCTGACTGAAACTCTTCAAATAGACCATTCCTCTGCAGGTGATCAGTTAGCTGTTTTACAACTACCCTCTCAAGAATCTTTGAGAGAAAAGGAAGGTTGGAGATTGGCCTATAATTAGCTAAGATAGCTGGGTCAAGTGATGGCTTTTTAAGTAATGGTTTAATTACTGCCACCTTAAAGGCCTGTGGTACATAACCAACTAACAAAGATAGATTGATCATATTTAAGATTGAAGCATTAAATAATGGTAGGACTTCCTTGAGCAGCCTGGCAGAAATGGGGTCTAATAAACATGTTGATGGTTTGGATGAAGTAACTAATGAAAATAACTCAGACAGAACAATCGGAGAGAAAGAGTCTAACCAAATACCGGCATCACTGAAAGCAGCCAAAGATAACGATACATCTTTGGGATGGTTATGAGTAATTTTTTCTCTAATAGTCAAAATTTTGTTAGCAAAGAAAGTCATGAAGTCATTACTAGTTAAAGTTAATGGAATACTCAGCTCAATAGAGCTCTGACTCTTTGTCAGCCTGGCTACAGTGCTGAAAAGAAACCTGGGGTTGTTCTTATTTTCTTCAATTAGTGATGAGTAGAAAGATGTCCTAGCTTTACGGAGGGCTTTTTTATAGAGCAACAAACTCTTTTTCCAGGCTAAGTGAAGATCTTCTAAATTAGTGAGACGCCATTTCCTCTCCAACTTACGGGTTATCTGCTTTAAGCTACGAGTTTGTGAGTTATACCACGGAGTCAGACACTTCTGATTTAAAGCTCTCTTTTTCAGAGGAGCTACAGCATCCAAAGTTGTCTTCAATGAGGATGTAAAACTATTGACGAGATACTCTAACTCCCTTACAGAGTTTAGGTAGCTACTCTGCTCTGTGTTGGTATATGACATTAGAGAACATAAAGAAGGAATCATATCCTTAAACCTAGTTACAGCGCTTTCTGAAAGACTTCTAGTGTAATGAAACTTATTCCCCACTGCAGGGTAGTCCATCAGGGTAAATGTAAATGTTATTAAAAAATGATCAGACAGAAGGGAGTTTTCAGGGAATACTGTTAAGTCTTCTATTTCCATACCATAAGTCAGAACAAGATCTAAAATATGATTAAAGTGGTGGGTGGACTCATTTACTTTTTGAGCAAAGCCGATAGAGTCTAATAATAGATTAAATGCAGTGTTGAGGCTGTCATTCTCAGCATCTGTGTGGATGTTAAAATCGCCCACTATAATTATCTTATCTGAGCTAAGCACTAAGTCAGACAAAAGGTCGAAGACAATGGTCGAACCTTGGATTCAGGAGAAGCAGTGTGGTTTTCGTCCTGGTCGCGGCACACTGGACCAGCTCTACATGCTCCATCGGCTGAAAATTTTTGAGATATTGATTGAAATGTCAAAAGTGCACATCATTTCTTTAAAGCAGTTCAAGAAATTAATCAGAATCCACATCCAGAACATTTATTAGTGTCTCTCTTCATTAGACTGAACTGAGAACATGCAAACTCCACATAGAAAGGCCACAGGTGGGAATCGATCCCATGACCTTCTTGCTGTGAGGCAGCAGTGCTAACCACTAAGCCACCATGCTGCCCCTCAGTTCTGGCCTATTAACCTGGTAGCAGATACAAGAAGGGATCAACCCTGCTGTTGTAAATAAGCAGTGATAGAGTTTGAGTGTCTTTGTTTTGAAATGGGATTCCTTCTCTTATTTGTTTTCCGAAAACCCCTGAGACATTTTTCTTCAGGCTGTTTGCAGTCTAAAGCTTGTAAGGGCATCAGTGTTGACGTTTGGCAGGAAAGCAGAAGCTCTTTGGGAAATTGAACCGAGACATCAAAGTATGATCAATAGCAGCTTCCTGCTAAACAGCCTACAAGATTCTTTTAGGCAAGAATCTCTAAGGGAAGACAAAGTTTGTGCCTCAAATCGGTTTGCCAGACACGTTGAGCAATGTTTTTAATTTAAAAATTAAATGGGTGTAGTTCATTACAGCTGGATGTCAGTCCATCAAAAATTATACCACAGCCTGGGCTTGGACCCACTTATAGCTATTTAGACTGTGACAATGCAGATGAAATGTCTTCTCCAAGGACACAGCCAGATAGCATGATTGTGAATTGAACCCAGGTCTGCAGCTCCTTATCCACTGAGCTGCCTACTCCACACCTGGATTGAAGCTGGGTGAACTAATGTACCACCAACCACGAGCTGAGATATCTGAAGGCCGGAGACCATCTGCGATTTGGAATTAGTGTCTTGCTCTCAGAGACACAGACAGGAGTAAGTGGGATTTGGTCTTCTGACCCTTTGGTCGAAAGAAAACCTGCTCTGTCCAATGAGCTATTTATTTCCCAGTTCTTGCATTATGTCATAATTTGATTTTTTTTTTTTTGGTCTGAATGGGATTTGAACCAAGGATCCTCTGGGCACAAGCCCACCGTTTTAACCACTTGAACATCTTGTTGTAGGTTATGCTCCCATATTGCCTGATTCCAAACTTTGTTTTCGGTAAATCCACATTGAAGTGGCCACAACAGTGCACACAGGCGTGATGGGACAAAAAGAACTGTGGTGACCGTCCTGTCCGTCAGGTGTTGATGGTAATACTGTTGATGATTATTGCTCTGGGTGTCCTGTTAGTTTAAAATGATCCAGTAGGATGTTGAGGGCCTTCGTAGTTTTCACCCTATTGAGTTTCCAAGTTAAATGCACTGAAAAAAGAGAATGTTTGAACCAACTTAAAAAAGTGTTACAATTTGTAAAAACTTGAATGAATTAAGTTGTTTGAACTTAGGTTTGAAAGTTAAATCAATTCTAACTTACAAACTTAAGTTCAAACAACTTAATTCATTCAGGTTTTTACAAATTGTAACACTTTTTTAAGTTGGTTCAAACTTTCTCTTTTTTTCAGTGTGTGACTTAGGTGCTGCAGCAAGAAATCCCAGCTTAACATGCCCAGTTTCCACATAACAGTGCTTTTCTCCTGGTCAGCATTACCATAGCGACACATCAGTACCCTTCCTTCTTCAATCATCATCTTATCTACCCAGCAGCTCTTCTTGTTCTGTTCTCATCTCTGGCCTGTAGTTTGATCTTTAATCAGTCTCCTAGCTGTGTTGGCCTCCTTTCTTTCTCTTTCGTGCTGTCTCTCATGCCTCTCTTCCGATTCCATCAGGAAGCATCATGAACTTTGGAGGTCTTCACTGTGTATGTGAGTTTATACGTGCATCCACACGCCTGCGGAATAAATGGCCTACAGGATCCCCTGGGTGGAATCTCAAATGTACTCACAGAGAAGAGAGTCTTGACTAAGACTGTAAGTCTTTCATTAACACTGACAGAGAGTGAAACTAACAAAGTTGAATATATCTCCTCGTGGCACTGTGGGGTAGGAGTTGGACTGCCAACATACAGGCCAGGATTCCATTCCAGGTCTGTGCTTTAGAATACCTGTCTGTGTTTTGTGTCCTTGGTGCTGCCCTTGGCTGGAGATGTGAGCTGCAATGGATTGGCGTCCCACCTGGGGAGAGTCGTAGAGTCGTTTCAGTATGTATAGTATTTATATTGTGTGTTTGTATTTATATTTTTGAAAACTGTTTTTCTTTTTTTCACTTTTGATACTTGGTGTGCTTCTTACCCTGTGTGCTGCTATACAATGCTGAGGGAGTCTTCTCAAGGGATCAGTAAAGTTCTATGTCTCTAATCCAGAGATAAGCACCAGCAGCAATGGGTCTCATGGCCTGTAGCGAATTTTTACTTCTCCATTTCTTCCCAAGACTAGACAGAGATACCCGCTACTGAATAAGCTAACTGGCTATCTCCCCTAGCCCAATTGCAACAATGAATTGGGTATTTAGAATGTAAAGTCAGATCTATAAGTAGTTGTACAGTAAGACGACTTTTGTGATTTTGCCTCTGCACATCATAAAGGTGTTGAGTGGAAACAATCAAAATGTATCCTTTTGTTATGTGTCGGACGCAGCCTGGAGAACCGACCAGCGTTTGAAGGACCCAGTATGAAATAAGCAGAGCACGGTACAAAGGATAACAGAGTTTAATAAACATAACAGTGATGTGGAAATATACAAACAAATAAGTGCGCGGTCTGCGAGGTGGTAATTGCGGTGTGCTCCCAGCAGCACTAACGGTCCGGAGCCAGAACCAGTTCGGACCCAAGGACCCCGCCGACACCCCCCAGGTGGCCGCGACAAACCGAGTCTGTGAAAGAAGAAATCATCATGTGAGTTCACGCTCCACACACAGAGAGACCGCTCAAAGGTGTACAAACAGCAAACACTTCCTGGTTTAATTGCTAATCAGCTTCCCACCCTGCAGGCATGGAACACCCTGTTCACAAACTCCACTGCAGTGGAAGCTGATTAAACGACCAACATACAGCTCAATATAATAAGGTGTGAGGGACACCACATTTACTGACTGTACAAATGTTAGTCACAAAACTTAACGTACCCCAGGAAGTGTGCTGACGAGCGTGAGACCTCACCCCCTCCTCTTTCACAGACCATGCATCAAACCTGGACGTTCTCTGCATCCACTGATGATGAGATGGCTCTCGAGACGACGATCTCACCCGTCTGGTCACAAGGTCGAGTCTCTGGCAAATACACACTGTGTACTCCAGACTTAAATGCCACCATGTTCCAATCCGTGTAGATGCACCACAGCTGTAAGTCCTGACGAGCCGCACCTGATCAGCCTCAGGTAATCAGGGTGAGGTCCTGGTAACTCAGCCACACAGCCACTCAGTCCCAAATGCGCACCACCTGGGAGGAAAACCAAAAGACAGAACCAGAAGACAAACAAAAGCCAGCCAGGCACGCCAGCCACAACACCTTTGGCATCTCCAAAATGATGGTTTATTCTTCCAGAAGTATAAAGGGACTTCCTTTTTTTAACTATATTGGTATATACATTTTTACATTTATGAGTTGTTTTAGTAGATTGTGGCAGTAATAATGGGCTATGGGCTAAGCAAGGGAAACAGGTACAGCACATACTATATCACATTTCATACATACAGGCTTTAAAAAGGCGATATACGTAACAAGGTCAGGTGGGGTGACTGCCCAGGAGGCGCTATACAGATGAGGACAAAATTATTAGCTCCCCTATAAAATTTAATGTTTTTTCCAAAATTTTACCAAGTGCTTTTTTCCACAGAGCAAGGAATTTTCAGCACAGCATTTCTAAACATCCTTCTTCTTTTTCGGATATTTACACTATTGTACTTTGCACACAGAAGCAATTATGATTCTGCGAAGACAAACCGCTTTTCATAAGGATGCCAGCAATCATAAGAATTGCTGACAGCTGAGTCTCTATCCACCATTAATATCAAATACATTAAGTCATAAAATTACCATCATGGAGAGTAAACATAACAATAAGATAATCAATATAATAATTGGCATTTGAATGAGGTGCGTTCAAACATTTTGAAGCTGTGTAACAATTCATTTAATTTTGCTGAGTTTCATCATGATGACATTAAATTATTTTCACCAGTGCCGGTCCCAAGCCCAGATAAATGAGGAGAGTTGTGTCAGGAAGGGCATCTGGTGTAAAACAAGCCAACCCAACCATGCAGACTAAGAATCGAATTTCTGTACCGGATTGGTCAAGGTCCAGGTTAACAACATCCGCCACGGTGCTGTTGCCCAACAGGATGCCGGTGGAAATTGGGCTACTGCTGGGCGAAGAAGAAGAAGTGGAGGAGAACGTGTCCACAGACAGCCCAGTCTTATGTTTTTCTTTTTTCGTGCTCCCGTCACGAAATGAGTCAAATTTTCATGACAGGTTTTTTTTAACTCACTATTACTAACCCTACTCCTACCCCAACCCTAACCTTAACCATAACCTAATCCTACTCTTTCCCCCCCACCCTAACCATAACCACCCCGACCCCCCGATTCACTTTTAATTTCATACAGCCATCACGGAATGAATTAGAATGAAGTTGTGCTGCCGTGATGAAAATGAGGCACTTTTTGTCGGGAACCAATAGATTCATGTATATTTGCCGTGAGACCAGGTTGCCACAGACAGTGGGAGAAGAGGAAAACTAGAAGTGTGAAAATGAGAGTGGGGACTTTGAATGTTGGTAGTATGACTGGTAAAGGGAGAGAGCTGGCTGATATGATGGAAAGGAGAAAGGTAGACATATTGTGTGTGCAAGAGACCAAGTGGAAGGGAAGTAAGAGCAGGAGCATCTGCTGTAGGTTCAAGTTGTTGTACCACGGTGAGGGTAGGAAGAGAAGTGGTGTTGGGGTCAGAGTATGTTAAGAGTGTGTTGGAGGTTAAGCGAGTGTCTGACAGGGTGATGAGTGTGAAGTTGGAAATTGAAGGGGTGATGATGAATGTCATCAGTGCATATGCCCCACAGGTAGGTTGTGAGATGAAGGAGAAAGAAGATTTCTGGAGTGTGTTAAATGAGGTGGTGGAGAGTGTGCCCAAGCATGAAAGAGTGGTGATAGGAGCGGACTTCAATGGGCATGTTGGTGAAGGGAACCGAGGTGATGAGGAAGTAATGGGTAGATATGGTTTCAAGGACAACATTGTGGAATGGCAGATGGTAGTTGATTTTGCAAAAAGGATGGAAATGGCTGTGGTGAATACCTACTTTAAGAAAAGGGAGGAGCACAGGGTAACATATAAGAGTGGAGGAAGGTGCACACAGGTGGACTACATTCTTTATAGGAGATGCAAGCTAAAAGAAATCAGAGACTGTAAGTTGGTTGTAGTAGAGAGTGTAGCTAGACAGCATAGGATGGTGGTTTGTAGGATGACTTTAGAGGTAAAGAAGAATGAAAGACTCGTTAGCAGGCTTTTAATGGGCCTTTCATTGGATTCAGGTGTGTTGGAGCAGGGAGATAACTAAGAGTCTCAGGAAGGAAGATCTCGAGGACCAAACTTGGGCACCCCTGGTCTATGATGTTTGCAGATGACATTGTGATCTGTAGTGAGAGTAGAGAGCAAGTTGAGTCTAGTCTGGAGAGGTGCAGATATGCTCTGGAGAACATGGGAATGAAAGTCAGTATGACTAAGACTGAGTACATGTGCGTGAATGAGAGGGAGCCCACTGCAGTAGTGGTTACAAGGAGTAGAAGTGGTGAAAGTAGATGAGTTTAATTACTTGGGGTCGACTGTCCAAAGTAATGGAGAGTGTGATAGAGAGGTGAAGAACAGAGTGCAGGCAGGGTGGAGTGGGTGGAGAAAGGTGGCAGGAGTGATTTGTGACCGAGGATTATTAGCAAGACTGAAGGGGAAAGTCTACAAGACAGTAGTGAGACCAGCTATGTTGCACAGCTTAGAGACGGTGGAACTAACAAAAAGACAGGAGGCAGAGCTGGAGGTGGCAGAGCTGAAGATGTTGATTCTCTTTGGGAGTGACAAGAATGGACAGGATTAGGAATGAACATATCAGAGGGACAGCTCAGGTGGGACGGTTTGGAGACAAAGTCAGAAAGGCGAGATTGAGATGTGCGGAGGAGGGACCCAGGGTATATGGGGAGAAGGATGCTGCGGATGGAGCCACAAGGCAGGAGGAGAAGAGGGAGACCAAAGAGGAGGTTTATGGATGTGCTGAGGGAGGACATGCAGGTGGTTGGTGTGACAGAGGAGGATTCAGAGGAAACGGTGAGATGGAAACAACTGATCTGCTGTGGCGACCCCTGACAGGAGCAGCTGAAAGAAAAAAAAAAAAGACATTTCTAAATGCAGTTTGGGTTATTTGATCGGTTGATTTTACTGTCCATTCATCCCCTTCTCGGCAGGTGTCGGCCAAATTTCAGGTGTCACACACGACATCTAGCACCCCTCGCTGGACGCTTAGAAAAGGTGGGGCTATTTGCTCTCCTGGTACGAGAGTAGAGAGCAGCTGACCACATTCGAGCTGTCTGTGAAATTTGTTTAAGTGCAACAGGAGTGTGACGGTATGAAGCCGCCCGAGCAGGCTGATGTCACGTCTGCCACATAAATTGTAGTTTACATGACAGACAGAAGGAGTGGAAAATAAATAAAACAAATAAGGGTAAAGGTGTTAACTCATTCATTTGTGATTGCTTTGCTCATAGACTTTGTTGTGGACACACAGCGCCTGTCAGCTGACTGCCAACTGTCAGCTGGACGTGACAGTGCATGCAAGGTGTTACAATATAAACAGAGATATCATACAGATGCAGGACAAACAAAGAATAATACATACATAAAATGAAAATCACAGTATAAAGGAACAGAAAGTGAGCCTGTTTTTCAGTGAGCTGAGAGGTTTGCAGACAAAGGTGGGCGTGTCCCCCTGCGACATGCAGCTGTTCAGATATCTGCTCGAAAGTCACAGCTGGGGAACACCTGTACTGGCTTGTAGTATATGACCTGGCATAACATTGCTGTGAGGTGCGGACGTCAGCTTGCTGTCCTCATGTGGAAATAAATTAAAGCACATATTGCTTCAGCGCACCGCAATGCTGGTGAATATCGTGCCATGCAGAAAATCACCTCAAGGGATGCCACCACGAGGCACGTATATCTGCGGGATTTCCCCACATTGTAATAATTAAAACACATATCACATTTGCAACGGGGTCACCAGTGGATCACTGCCCACTGGACACGTCATGCCGGTTGAGGCGTTTATGACATGGGAGCCGACTCCTCATGAGATGGGAGCCCGGCTGATGTCTTCATGAGAGGGGCGCATCAGGTAATTCACGAAAAACATAAAAGGGTGAACATTAATCCATGCCATTTTATTACTTCCTGGTATACATCTAGGCGACATCTAAGTCCGTGCTTTATAATAGGAATTAAGTATTATAAACTGTGGTGTTTTTTAAATATTTTGCTCTGCTGCTGTGTGCGTGATTTTCCACGTGCTCGCACTGTGTTCGTGCCCACGAACACGAGCATGTGCAATACAGTCACGGCAGTATTGAGCACACCTGTCCGACTGCATCCCTCCCGACAGCAGGTGGAATGTTTCGCAGTTCCCCATTTCATTTTTGTTTTGCGGATTTTCTTCTGGTTTCTGCGTCTTTTGTGTTATGTGTGAAGGGGCCCTAATGCTAATTTTCCTTGCTGTGAATCTTTAGGCTTAGTTGGAAGCTCTCTGAAAATCTTAATACAGACCCAGACTTGTAGTCAACAAAAACATGACTAAATAAAAATGCTCTATGAATGATAGGACTAAAACTTAAAAGGGGTTTTGACACAAGGCTAAGACTAAAAACAGGTGACAATTAATACTACTCTGTAAAAAAATTTTTTTTTAATGTCATCAGGGGGCTGATAATATTGTCCTTATTTGTATGTCTAGCAACACCCTCTGGTCAGGGTTCATTTTTGTGACAAAACTATGACTAAGACTTGGCAGAGGTGGAGGGTCAACATGCACCTTCAAATATCAAAGAGGTGTCTTTGAAGTGTTGAGAAAGAGACAAACCTGTTATATGCCTGAACACAACATTTATTTTGCAATGTTAAAAAATAAAGTTTAAAGGAAACAGTAAAACAGTCCTGCCTTTGCCAGCTTTGGAGATACAGCAATTCAAGAAATTGTTTTTTAAAAAAATTGTCCAAAGAACGACTTGGGGCAAATCTTCAGTTTGTTGAATTCTGCCTTGACACTGCACCTTGGAACCCTGAATTATGGTGATACAGCTCCCTGTCTGCTGTCTGGAAGAGTTTTATTGGTATTGATTTGGATGGAAATCTTGGCAAGTCTCCACTGACGGAGTATGAAGGCTGAGGTATTTTTAGGCACCGTCAACTGGCAGCGTTCCCTGCAGCAGGGGTGGAAATAGCCCAAAGCTCAGAATCAATGTGGATGTTGGACCAAATGTTGATAATATGAAAGAAATATCGGTTGGCAGTGGAAAATGGACTAATAAGTGACTCATTATTGATTTCAACTGTTCAATACACTATAATGAGTCTTTCATCAAAGAAATGATGGAAGACGGCAACAGGCCTTTTAACTTGGAATAGTGGAGTGTTCAAGACACTTAGAATGATCTTCAATTACTTTTCCACCCAAGCACTCTTATCTCTTCCTTTATTTAGACATAATTCAGAGCACTTCACTCAGCCTCTACTGCACATTCAGGATCCAACAGGAGTTGCAACGTTATCTCAGAGAAAAATCTGATCTCAGAGATACAGGTTATAATTTGTGTTAACAAGGGGATGTCTCTCCTTTCATCTGCACTTAAAAACTAATATCCTTTAACGTCTTGGGCCTCGCTGGCTCATATCATCATGACCCAATGTGTCAAAGCATGGAACAGTTAATTAATCCAATTTGAAATCTGTTGGTTGAATTTTCTCTGCATGAAAGACAGTGTTTCTAAGCAGATTCACTGGAGAGTAACAGCTGGCTCTTTATGCCATTTAATCTTCATACAGCTTCAGTTCTGCAAATGTCACATATGAGTTGATGTTTTATTACTGAAACATAACCAGCAACTACAGTGTTTCAGCAACTCACTTCAGATGAAACAGCCCAGTATGACAAAATCAAAAAGAATTTAAAAAAAAAGAAAAAAGAATGGGTTCACACCTTTACCCTTAATTGTTTTATTTATTCTCCGCTCCTTCTGTCTGTCATGTAAACTACAATTTACGTGGTGGACGTGGCATCAGCCTGCTCGGCTGACTTCACACCGTGCTGCACGCTCAGATGATGGCCGGTCCTCATGAGATCGTGTTGGTACATAATTATCAGCATGTGATGAGGGTGTGAGCGCCCGCACACACATGTGCATTGTGTATTCACCAGCTGAGCTGCAGTCCACTGCAGTCAGATGTCCCAGCAGAGCACTGCACTGGACAGCGACCAAACTCAATGTTGGATCCATGGTGTGTGTGTGTGTGTGTGGGGGGGGGGGGGGGGCACACTCCACAAGCCATTTATGTGTGTGGGGGGCGTTTGGCAGAGTCACGCCCATGTGTTTTGCTAGGTGACGCCACACTCACGTTGCACTTAGACAAATTTCACAGGCAGCACGAATGTGGTTAGCTGCTCTCTACTCTCATACCAGGAGCGCGAATAGCCCCGCCTTTTCTAAGTGTCCAGCGAGAGGTGTTGGATATTCCTGTGAGACACCTGGAATTTGGCCACCTGCTGAGAAGGGGATCGAATGAGCACGAGCAGGGCACTCGCTGTCTTTCAGCTGCTTGTGTGCACAAATGGTTGTAGCGACAGCTTCTAGTTATAAATGGACAGTAAAGTCAACCGATTATATAACTGTATTAAGAAATGTGCAATTATGAAAAGAATTTAATATCAAGAATTTAATGTCATGAGAATGTCTCTCCTTCCTCTCTGTCTTCCCACCACCATCTTGTCTGTTTAAGGCACTCTTAGGCTTCTTATAAGTCCTCCTCCCTCCTCTTAACAGTTTGTCACCTTAAGAGCCCTCTTAGGTCTAAGATGCTTTGTGAATAGCTTTTATCTTACCAAGGGAAACTTCTAAGAAATGTCCAAGAATTGAAGGAATTGTAAGACTTTTCTTAAAATGACATCTATAAGAGCTACTTTTAGTGTTAGGATGCTTTGTGAATACAGGCCCTGGTTTTTGATGACTTCCTGGACTCAGATTCACTTATTTCTGCAGTGGTATTCATGTCTCCAGGTCCTCTGCCTTTGAGATTGAGAAACACATGGGAAGATCTGATGGAGTCATGAGGTCAAAGGTCAGAGGTGTTTGGTCATGTTGATATGTTTGGAGAAGAACGTACGTCCAAGTCTTTAGGATCCTGGTGTGCCCTGTATTAGGGCCTCATCACACATAGTACAAATACGTACAAATCAGGGTGAATCACGGCAGAACAGCTAGTATGAGCGAACCACGAAAACATTGAGCCAAAGGGCAGGTGTGAACGAACCCACTGCGATGGTTTCGTGCACACAGTGTTGTGAAGGTGTCGTAGCACGGACCCACAACAGGGGGTGCAAATGAACGGACAATGAGTAAGCCAAAAAGTAACAATTTAATGTTGTGATAATACACAACTAAATTCACAGAATTTGCACAGTCAATTAACACCAGGTGACGTGTGGGCAGGCTCGAAGATAGAAGACCCCCGACGAGAGAGAAGCCGCGTCCCACACGGCTTCCACCACCAACGGTCTGAAGAACACCGGAGCCGCCAAGTCCCGAGTCCCCAGGTGGCCTCTGTCTTCGGCTGTCGACCCTGGTACTGCTGGCAGAAAGCAGAGATAAGATGTATGAGTGTGAGTCCGCACACTCAGTAATCCACAGTCCAAACACAGTTAGGAGGGAGCACCTCCACCTCCAATCACACACACTCGTGCAGCTCCTGGTCAACCACTTATCTGGGTTGGGATGTGAGGCGAAGCCGTCGCTGTCACACCAAACGCCAATCCTCCAGACAAGGCAACACTCCAGGAAAACAGCTGCAATAGAAGTTCAGGTTATTACACACAAAGTGTTAGTCAGCAGAGAAATTACCTTTCCAATGGTAGTCGATTTCTCGGCGAGGAGGTGGAGTTGCAGTCCGGCCTTTATGGTGATGATGATGAGTGACAGCTGGTGCGATGAGTGACAGCTGTCACTTCTTCTGGGTCTGGCGCCCTCTCGTGCTTGGAGCCCGCACTCCAAGCAGGGCACCCTCTGGTGGTGGTGGGCCAGCAGTACCTCCTCTTCAGCGGCCCACATAACAGGACCCCCCCCTCAACGGGCACCTCCTGGCGCCCGACCTGGCTTGTCCGGGTGTCGTTTGTAGAAATCGGCCAGGAGGGCCGGGTCCAGCATGAAGCTCCTCTTCACCCAGGAGCGTTCTTCAGGTCCATACCCCTCCCAGTCCACCAGATATTGGAACCCCCGGCCCTTACGACGGACATCCAGGAGCCTGCGGACTGTCCAAGCAGGCTCCCCGTCGATGAGCCGCGCAGGAGGCGGCGTAGGTCCAGGTGCACAGAGGGGCGAGGTGTGGTGTGGCTTGATACGGGACACGTGGAATACAGGGTGGATCCGCAGTGAAGCTGGGAGTTGGAGCTTCACTGCGGCCGGGTTGATGATTTTGAGGATTGTAAATGGTCCAATGTATCTGTCCTTCAACTTAGGGGAGTCCACACAAAGAGGGATGTCCTTTGTTGAAAGCCACACCTCCTGCCCGGGCTGGTATGTGGGGGCCAGGGAACGCCGGCGGTCCGCATGGGTCTTGGCCCTCGCCCGGGCCTTCAACAGGGCAGAGCGGGCGGTCCGCCACACCCGGCGGCACCTCCTGAGGTGGGCCTGGACCGAGGGCACACCGACCTCTCCCTCCACCAGCGGGAACAATGGGGGCTGGTACCCCAAACATGCCTCAAAAGGGGAGAGGCCGGTAGCAGACGAAACTTGGCTGTTATGGGCATACTCGATCCAGGCCAGATGGTGACTCCAGGCCGCCGGGTGTGCGGAGGTGACGCATCGAAGGGCCTGCTCCAGCTCCTGGTTGGCCCGCTCTGCCTGGCCGTTTGTCTGGGGGTGGTACCCGGACGAGAGACTCACGGTGGCCCCCAGCTCCTTACAGAAACTCTTCCACACCTGCGAAGAGAACTGGGGACCACGATCTGAAACGATGTCCGATGGTATCCCATGCAGCCGCATGACGTGGTGGACCAGGAGGTCTGCCGTCTCCTGGGCCGTCGGGAGCTTCGGGAGGGCCACGAAGTGAGCCGCCTTGGAGAACCGGTCCACTATCATGAGAATTACGGTGTTGCCCTGGGACGGTGGGAGGCCCATGATGAAGTCCAGGCCGACGTGAGACCAGGGGCGATGAGGCACCGGCAGGGGTTGGAGGAGTCCCGAAGTCCTCCGATGGTCTGCCTTGCCCCTGGCGCAGATGGTACAGGCCTGGACGTAGTCCCGGACGTCGGTTTCCAGGGACGCCCACCAGAAGTGCTGCTGGACTACTGCCACGGTCCTATGCACTCCGGGATGACAGGACAGCTTGGACCCGTGACAGAAGTCCAATACTGCAGCTCTTGCCTCTGGTGGGACGTACAGTCTGTTCTTGGGGCCGGTCCCCGGGTCCGGGCTCCTTGCCAGGGCCTCCCGGACGGTCTTCTCCACGTCCCAGGAGAGGGTGGCCACGACAGTGGACTTGGGGATGATGGTCTGGGTGGTTCGACAGCCCCGCTTTGGCTTCTTCTTCGTGCACCCGGGACAATGCATCTGATTTTTGGTTTTTGGTCCAGGGGCGGTAAGTGATCTGGAAGTCAAAGCGCCCGAAGAACAGAGACCAGCGGGCTTGCCTGGGGTTCAGCCGCTTGGCGGTCCGGATGTACTCCAGGTTACGATGGTCCATGAAAACCGTGAAGGGCAACGATGCCCCCTCCAGCAGGTGTCTCCACTCTTCAAGAGCCTCCTTCACCGCGAGGAGCTCCTGATTGCCGACGTCATAGTTCCATTCAGCTGGGGTCAACCTGCGGGAAAAATAGGCACAAGGATGGAGAACCTTATCAGCCTCCACGCTCTGGGACAGCACGGCTCCTATCCCTGAGTCAGAGGCGTCCACTTCCACTATGTACTGGCGATCAGGATCAGGCTGTACCAGAACTGGTGCAGTCGAGAACCGGCGTTTCAACTCCTGGAACGCGGCTTCGCACCGATCCGACCAGGCGAAGGGGACCTTGGTGGAGGTCAGGGCAGTCAGGGGGCTAACTACCTGACTGTAACCTTTAATGAACCTCCTGTAGAAATTTGCAAAGCCGAGGAACTGCTGTAGTTTCCTGCGGCTTGTTGGTTGGGGCCAATCTCTCACCGCCGCAACCTTGGCCGGATCAGGGGCGACGGAGTTGGAGGAGATGATGAACCCCAGGAAGGACAAAGAAGTGCGGTGGAACTCGCACTTCTCGCCCTTCACAAACAGCCGGTTCTCCAACAACCGCTGTAGGACCTGACATACATGCTGGACATGGGTCTCAGGGTCCGGGGAAAAGATGAGTATATCGTCCAGATATACGAAGACGAACCGATGCAGGAAGTCACGCAAGACGTCATTTACCAAAGCTTGGAACGTCGCGGGGGGTGTTAGTGAGGCTGCACGGGATGACCAGGTACTCAAAGTGACCTAACGGGGTGTTGAATGCCGTCTTCCATTCGTCTCCCTTCCGGATCCGAACCAGGTGGTACGCGTTTCTAAGATCCAATTTAGTGAAAATTTGGGCTCCATGCAGGGGCGTGAACACTGAATCCAACAGAGGTAACGGGTATCGGTTGCGAACCGTGATTTCGTTCAGCCCTCTGTAATCAATGCATGGACGGAGTCCGCCGTCCTTTTTACCCACAAAAAAGAAACCAGCACCCATCTGGGAGGTGGAGTTCCGGATCAGCCCGGCAGCTAAAGAGTCCCGGATGTAGGTCTCCATTGATTTGCGTTCCTGACGTGAGAGGTTGTACAACCTACTGGATGGGTACTCAGCGCCCGGGACCAAATCGATGGCACAATCGTACGGTTGGTGCGGGGGAAGAGTGAGCGCCAGATCTTTGCTGAAAACGTCAGCCAGATCATGGTACTCCTTTGGCACCGCCGATAGATTGGGGGGGACTTTAACCTCCTCATTAGCCGTCGTGCCGGGAGGAACCGAGGATCCTAAACACTCCCGGTGGCAGGTTTCGCTCCACTGCGTCACAACCCCGGATGGCCAATCTATCCGGGGATTGTGCTTCACCATCCATGGAAATCCCAAAATCACTCGGGAGGTAGAAGGTGTTACATGGAACACTATCTCCTCCCTGTGATTTCCAGACACAACCAAAGTCACTGGCTGTGTCTGATGTGTGATTAATGGAAGCAGGGTGCCATCTAGTGCTCGCACCTGCAATGGTGCCGGCAGAGCCACCAGGGGGAGCCCTACTTCCTTTGCCTATCTGCTATCTAGCAGATTCCCTTCCGACCCCGTGTCTACCAGTGCTGGGGCGTGAAGCAGTTAAATCCCCACAAAGGATCGTTACTGGGATTCGTGCAGATTTGCGGGGTTTGCCCGCGTGCGTGTTATGACCCACCCTTAGCCCAGTTTCTAAGGACGGGCGTTGTAGTTTGACCGTTTTGGGGCAGTCCTTCTGCATATGCTCACAAGAGCCGCAGACAAAACATTCCCCGCGGGCCAGCCTCCTTTGTCTGACGTTTGTTTTTATTTTGGCCCTGCTCGTGTCCATAGCCTCCTCAGCAGGGGGAGCTGTAGCCACACGGAGCTCTCTGGCAGTGAAGCGTGGGGACAACGTCACCCTTTCGGAACCGGAAGGGGGAGGGACGGCTTGTGCCCGGTCACGCCCCCCGGCCTGCTCCCGACGATGCTCATTCAAACGGTTGTCTAAGCGTATAACCAAATCGACAAGCCCGTCAAAATCCCGCGGTTCCTCCTTAGCCAGCAGGTGCTCCTTTAGGACCAGAGACAGTCCATTTACGAAGGCGGCGCGGAGCACAACGTTATTCCAGCCGGACCTCGCTGCCGCGATGCGGAAGTCCACTGCATACTACCTTTCCAATGGTAGTTGATTTCTCGGCGAGGAGGTGGAGTTGCAGTCCGGCCTTTATGGTGATGATGATGAGTGACAGCTGGTGCGATGAGTGATAGCTGTCACTTCTTCTGGGTCTGGCGCCCTCTCGTGCTTGGAGCCCGCACTCCAAGCAGGGCGCCCTCTGGTGGTGGTGGGCCAGCAGTACCTCCTCTTCAGCGGCCCACATAACACACGGGAACACAGTGCGAGCAGCTGCAGCATATGTCACCACATCGCACAGCTGTTGTGAAAAAAAAATACATGCCACGAACAGTATTCTAAACTGCAATTTCCTAAAGCTCTGATTACCAGCTAGAAACGTTACCACTGAGCTACCATCACTGTCCTGTAAAAGGTGCAGGAAAATGCCTGATATCAAGAAGGATATGGGCGTATTAAAAAAAAAATACAACCACACACCATATATAAAAACATAGCATTTTATTGAATCCCTCTTATCAAGCGGGCAATACAAGTATGATCCATCTGTTCCTCTGTAGATGACCCATGGTCACAGACGTACAGTCATGAAATGACATGAATGAGAAGCAGGGCTCTCTTATCACGTCCACATCTGCTGGCGGTGTGTCCAGCCGGCCCTGTGTGTGTGTCCTGTCTGACAAGTGTGTCTTGAGAACGGCGTGCTGCAGAACAGACACCGCATCATGTGGAACAGAGCTCACGTGAGTGCCATGACATTCAGATCACCTGCTGAATGTTATGATCTGACAGTCCATTTGACCTGGAGTAGCATGTCAATGTGCATGGCATGCACTCGCTTGCTGCAGCCCATTGCAACAGTGATATATGTTTTTATGTATGTCCACGTGAGGACAGCAAGCAGAGACATGCACGTCACAGTGGATGGTTGTTAGTTCATGTCCATCCAAACACAGTACGTGTTCTCCAGCTGGGACGTCCAGAACCACAGATCTCCACAGCTGCTCCTGTCAGTGGACACACCCCATCAGTTCAGCGCACACACCAACGTGTCACTGTGTTTGTTTGCAAAGCCACACTCGTGGGGCACTTAGACAAATTTCATATCCAGCTTGACAGTGATTGTCTGCTGACTGTTGTTGTGCTAATAGCTCGAATGGCCACACATTTTCTAAGTGCCAAGCGAGCGGTGTCAGATGTTCGTGTGTGTCAGCTGGAATTTGGCCGACACCTGCTGTGAGAGGGTTCGATGGGCTCTCTCAGCGCACACCATGTCTTTCAACTGCTGGTGTGCACAAATAGTTGTAGCAACAGGTGTACGAGGTGTTACAAGCAGCTACAATTTTACACGTATTGCATACAATTCCTGCTTCATGCACACTTCATGCGCAATTCGACCACATTCGTACTATGTGTGAAGGGGCCCTTCCTGTCTGGTTGTCAGACATTTGGACCCTCACCAGTGACCTAAGGTAAGGACTGGATGATCTTGGTACTAGGTCTCTTTGGAGGATCCTTGGGTGCTTCAGAGTTGAGGGAGTGACATCAAACTTACATTTTTAAAGGCATATATGGGTGATTCTTTAACTACGGGCACTATTGGCCTTGTAAATGTAATTTCCACCACACCATTGCCTTACAGTATAAAGCGCCTTGGGGCAACTGTTTGTTGTGATTTGGCGCTATATACATGTGCTCTGATGTCACTGTTTATCTCCATAGAAACTACCCAAACAATCTTTCATACAAACTGTTTAAAGGGACATTACAGTGTTGTGGTGGAAATTACGGCAATAGTGTGGGACAACTACATTTTGTTTAAAAAAATCACAACAGTTGTATGACATTGAATACCCCAATTATGTTTTGATTATTTATTGATATTTGATTCAGAGATATTTTAAAACGTTAGAAAAAATGTTTTTTTACCATTCATTTTTATTATTGAAGATCAAAAGTCTGGGTGTGGGACAAGCACAAAACGGCAATATTTGCATATAATGATGCTGAAAAAAGGTGAAAAAGTCATCATAGACTACTAGAACAAATTTCTTAAAACACTTTCATTGTAAAGATAACTATAAAAGTGTGAAGTTTCCCCTTTTTTCTGTTTTTCATACAATATGATCAAAGGACATAATAAGTGCCCGTAGTCTAAGAATCACCCATATGTATTTTGCAGCATGTATTTTGAATACTTTCTGTACTGGCCTCCACTCATCGAGGTAGTAACGGTTCAGCTGCACCAAAAGCAAGTTATAGAGGGAGTAGAACAAGAAAGACAGATACTTAAAAGCAAGTTATAGAGGGAGTAGAACAAGAAAGACAGATACTTTTGGATAAAATCGATGAAAAAACTATGGTTTTCCTTTAACTCCTGTTAAATTATAGACACGCAGCGTTACTGGTGATACTGCCTTCCTTTGTCATTGTCTGACATATTTTAGAATCATGTCTGGCCTTTGTAACCGGCGGTGCCCCTAGATGCAGAGCGCAGCATGAATAATTAATCCTATTTTATCCTTAAACTCCTCAGCTTTGTCTCTTTTCCCCTCAGTGAGTCCGCTGAAGGCTGTGTCAGTTTCACGTTATTATCGTGGCGCGTTCTCCTCTCTCTAATGTTTTCTCCTCTCTTGCCCGCTCCTGTTGCAGATTGGCGACACGTTGATGTGTTGTGGGCTTACTGGATATTTGTGTCCTATTCTTTCAGTTTCTCAAGCAAATACAGAGGCAGCTCTGATAATTAAATTGTCTTTAATTCATCTCTCTGTTTTTTCTCTCCAGCAGCGGATGCAGTGCCGGTACGGAAAGATGGGGATCAGGTAAAGCTCAGTTTAGTTTTTTTAAACTACTTTCACACCTAATCTATTTCCTGCTTTTCTTAACACTGAGTTGACAGGATATTTCACAGTGTTCTCAGGTCTCTGCTTCCATCTGCACATTCTGCAGACAGAAATAATACCACACGAGAGTATCGTCTGTTGTCTCTGCAGAGTTTTAGGGAGAAGAAAAATAGGCACTGTGTCTCACCCAGAGCACCTTCTGCTCTGGGATGAACATCCTCGGCCTGCAGGAAGGTTAGGTAGCTCTAAATGAAGCACGGTTGCCTGTATGTGGAGTTATTGAGACAACAGTAGAGATTGAGTAAGAATTAACTGGTGTCAGTTTGGTTCCCAGAAGCCAGCATTCACCAAGACTCAATAATCAGTCTTCATCTGAAGAACGAAGGACACACCTTTGAGAACAATGTGCATTTTGGACAGAAAGTATGGATTGTTTGAAAAAGGTGGAAAAGAGTCAGTTATATGAAATCAGAAATTTGCACCAGGTTCTGTGCTTGTGCTTTCAACCCTCTCCAAGACAGTAAGGACCACTTCACCCATCCAGCCAGTGAGGCTTCTGGGGATTGAAGTGACCTTAAAAACTCTCCAAGGCAACAATAACATCATCTTTTCGTATTCACTTGAGTGATCCCATTCCTGGAGTTGAATGCTGGGGAGACATTCCTCCAGGCAGCCATTTTGACAATGACAAAATCACGCATGACGCCGGCTCTTGGTTGGAATCCTTTTTTGGAACTGAAAATGAGGGATGACACCTTCCAGCCCTCATTTTAAGCATCAACAAGATTCTGACAGGTCAATTATGGCCAAGAACCAGCATGAGCATTATGAATTAATGACCACTGTGATACGGAAAAGGCACATGGGCAAAAAGGTCATTTGTTCTTTTTGCCAAAACACTTGGTTTTATTGGAAAACAAATATTGAGAAAAAGAACCAGCAGGAGCACAATGAATTAAATAAAGACCTGTCCACACACATCACATCAGAATTTGTCTGTAAAAGATTAACGTTTATCAAAAACATTAATTAAAAAATGAAGCTTCCCCGTTGCCTCATAGAAAAACGTGAACGAAAACATCAGCTCTGTCTGTAACCAGTGAAAATCTGAATATTTGTCTTTAAGTTAAACTGGCATTTATCTATCAAATTCAAACATTAAGTATGAATAATTGCCAAAAAAACCTCTTTCTGCCCATTGCATATTGACACTGCAGTATAATAGTAATATTCATAACCGAATACAGTGTGCTCCCCCTCTAGCTGCCACCTTATCGTGGTGGGGGATTTTGTGTATCCGGATGATCCTAGGAGCTATGTTGTCGGGGGCTTTGTGCTCCCTGTAGGGTCTCCCAAGGCAAACAGGTCCTAGGTGACGGGTCAGACTAAGGGCAGTTCAGAACCTCCATGACCAGTAAAAGATCAAGGACCATGACGTCGCCCGGTATGGCGGAGCTGGGGTCCCACCCTGGAGCCAGGCCTGGGGTTGGGGCTCGCGCACGAGCGCCTGGTGGTTGGGCCTTAGCCCATGGGGCCCGGCCGGGCTCAGCCCGAAAGAGTGACGTGGGCCCGTCCTCCTGTGGGTTCACCACCTGCAGAGGGGGCCATGGGGGTCGAGTGCAGAGAGGATTGGGTGGCGGTCGAGGGCGGGTGGCCCGGCGGCCCGGTCCATGCTCACAGCCCCTGGCTGTTGGGACGTGGAATGTCACTTTGCTAGGGGGGAAAGAGCCTGAGCTTGTGCGGGAGGTTGAGAGATACCGACTAGAGATAGTCGGGCTCACCTCCACGCACAGCTTGGGCTCTGGTACCCAACTCCTGGAGAGGGGCTGGACGCTTCATTTTTCTGGCCTCGCCCACGGGGAGAGACGGAGAGCTGGGGTCGCATTGCTTATTGCCGATGTCGATTGTCGATGCGGCTGCTCATAGCTGTGGTCGCAAGGTCTCTGGTACCTGTCGCGGCTGCAATCCCCGAACCCGGTGGTGGACACCGGAAGTAAGGGATGCCATCAAGCTGAAGAAGGAGTCCTACTTATCTTTGTTGGTAGGTGGGACCCCAGAGGCAGCTGACAGGTACCGGCAGGCCAAGCGTGCCGCAGCCCGTGCGGTCGCAGAGGCAAAAACTCGGGTCTGGGAGGAGTTCGGAGAGGCTATGGAGGAGGACTGTCGGTCGGCCTCGAAGAGATTCTGGCAAACCGTACGACGCCTCAGGAGGCGGAAGCAGCTCTCCACCAGCACTGTTTACGGTGCGGGTGGGGAGCTGTTGACCCTGACTGGGGATGTTGTCGGGCGGTGGAAGGAGTACTTCGAGGATCTCCTCAATCCCATCGTCACGTCTTCCGAAGAGGAAGCAGAGACTGGGGACTTGGAGGAGGACTCATCCATTACCCAGGCCGAAGTCACCGAGGTGGTTAGAAAGCTCCTCGGTGGCAAGGCTCCTGGGGTGGATGAAATCCGTCCTGAGTACCTTAAGTCTCTGGATGTTGTGGGGCTGTCTTGGCTGACACGCCTCTGCAACATCGCGTGGCGATCGGGGACAGTGCCTCTGGATTGGCAGACCGGGGTGGTGGTCCCTCTGTTTAAGAAGGGGGACCGGAGGGGGTGTTCCAACTATACGGGGATCACACTCCTCAGCCTCCCCGGTAAGGTCTGTTCCAGAGTACTGGAGAGGAGAATTTTCAAAAAGGAAAACAATTCTCAACATCATCATTGAAACTAAAAATATAAAGCAATGTTAAAATACCCTCAGCCATATGAACATTGTGTTCTTCATAATTTGCAGTTGTTTAATTAATTATTAGATCCTATTGTCTTACATACAATTTGTACATGTTTAATAAAGCCCTTCTATCAGTCAATCAATAAATAACATTATTTACATTTTAACAGCGTCTGCAGGAGGCCTTGCGCATGTGTGTGTGTGTGTGTGTGTGTATATATATATATACACATGAGCTTTTGACAAGAGCAGAAGTTGTGCAAATTAAGGAATATTTGTAAATCACCCTCTGTGCATTTGCAGATATTAATGAGTCAACTTTAACTCCATAGGAAGTGAGCTGTGAGTTAGCCGAAGTTAGCGTGCATGCTAATGTTCACAAAATGTCTTGCAAATGACTCCAGAGATGTTATCGGGTTACAAAAACCACGTTTTCAGTTTTAGAAGTGTTTATTTCTCACTAGCTTTTACATAATATATGAGAACATGTATATAAACACACAAAATGAAGCGGTTTTGGAGAGACCTGCCACTGACGTCATGGTGCAGCTCTACTCTGATTGGCTGTCACCCCTGCCACTCAAAAACAAAACAGATTGAAACAGCATGTGACTTTTAACCTCTTAAAATGCTTCTTAAAATAGGTCAAGGTTGGCCATCTTTGAACTTGTCCAAGGTCTGTGTCCCAAGAATGTTCCCCGTGAATTTGAAAACTCTAGCAGTAATAGGACTGGACTTATGCTGAGCACAAATGGATGGATGTACGGATGCAAAGCCTTCGCAATACCCAGTGGCCATATTTGATGGCCTCAGGTATAAACCTGACAAAGTAATAATTCATCGGAGTACACATCCCTTTAATAGAACACAGCTAAATCAGCACTTTTACAGCCAGTTGGATTTAGATGAGCCGGGATGGATTTAAGAACAGTTCCACGTCAGTATTTGCCTCAGAGTCCTTACTTAAGTTTTACGTTTTGATTTGGCTGATTTGTACAATTCCCTCATCGTCCCTTCTGAATGTGAAACAAATCCTACGTGTCAGTAAAATTACACTCACCAGAACTCCACAGGGAAGCTGTGTGTCCCACGCTGACCCAGTTCTACGCTACGGTTAGCGGAAACCCAACGTGGATCCTCTGGACGGCTTCGCATGTTGTCTGTTTTCAGCCTGCACTACTGGAAAGGTCCTGGTCGAAATCTAATTGAGGAGGAATGTTCGTAAAAGGCTTTAGTTTGAAATCCAAATGCAAACCACTAAAATCCGGTTCATTGTATTTACTGACTGAAGGATTGCTATATTTTTATGAAATCCATCATTGAAAATTCGTGAAATGACGTTATCGGCGGCAGAAGCTGGGGGTGGCTTTATTTCCCGCTACGTCTCCCTCATATCTCATACCATCAACTATGGAAAGTTTTTTTGTTCATATATTGGACAAAAGACGTTTACAAAATTTAGTCGCAATGTCATCAGCGTTGGTCTGCTGATGACTGAGGTTGTGTTGCTCTAATCCAAATCTTGCCAAAACAATATGCCTCGATTACACAGCGGTAAATGTGGCATTTTCAGAAAGTAACTTGGCAATTAAATTATCCCATCATCCACAAAGAAATAGAATAAAATAATGTTAAAATTAGTCCGTTTTCTTTTTGTGTCGAGCGGCCGGTAACACAGTAGTGAACCTGAACTACACTACCCACAATGCTCCCTGCAACGACCGGCCAATCATGTCTTGCGCTTAATGATGATGTCATCAGCAAGCGACAACCAGTCTGCCACAAACACATGACAGTGATCGTTAAACTTTGCTTACTTTACCAGCAAAAACATGTTAGCGGACTGAAAGTTATCGGAACTAAATTTATCGGAAGATAATTGGTCTACTGATGGTTTTAAAAGTTATCTGAAAAGCTAATCCGGTAACAAAAACATAAGCTTCGATAATTATCTGTTAGCGGATTAGCTGAACTGTGCCCACCACTGAATATGCCACACTGCAGCAATAATCACATGCTGAAGATCAGAAATCTGCCGTTTTTGTTAAATACTGCACGAGTCTCCTCTGTAACATCAGCAACTTTATTATTTTATTTTTGTAGAGGGGATTAAGCTTGGCATTTTCCTTGACATAAAGGGTAAGACTTTATTCTGTTCCACCGCTCATGCGGTGATCTGTGGCTTTGAATGCTATGGCTGCACTAACAAGCTGAAAGTGTAAAACGTTTTTAGGGTGCTCCAAAGGACTTGACATTAAAATAAACGCTTTTAAAAGTTCCCTTTCTTTGTGTGCATTTTATTTGATATAACATTTGAGGGCAGAACAGTAATGGAGTCCAGGTTTTTAATGGTATCCATTGGTTCAGGTTTTTATAAATAAACCTGGTTCATTGTTAATTTTTCTGTATCCTCTGCTGTGAGAAGTACACATAACAATTTGTAGTGTCCAGACTTGTCTTACATCTGACTTCAAACTATCAGTTTTTGAACAGTCTGGATGTTGGAAAGAATATTTTATGGAATGATATGACTAATGTGACACGCTGCATCATTTTCAACAGCTTAGTTCTGGCGCTTCAAAAAATGCTTACCGTAATTTCCGGACTATAAGGCACTACTTTTTTCACACGCTATGAACACTGCGACTTAAACAATGATGCGGCTAATTTATGGATTTTTACAGGCTTTCTCATAAGTTGAAATATGTCAGTTGATGCTGTCAGATGATTTCCTGAACGCTGCGGTCCTCATGCGACATAAATTCACACACAGAGTAAATATAAGGCCTTACCTGTTCATTTTAGTGGATTCTTCATACTTTAATTCCTTGTAGTGGCTGAAGAAAAGTCCCTCTCCGGCACTTTGTGCCAGAGTTGCGCCGTCGGATTAGTCTTCGGAGCTTCCGTCTCCTCCCACGGTACGTATTTAATTAAAAGTTAAAAAAATCTTTTTGTCTACCATCTTTCTGTGTAAATATCGCATGTTACAACATGGAGACCCGCGGCTTATACAGTAGTGTTCAGAATAATAGTAGTGCTATGTGACTAAAAAGATTAATCCAGGTTTTGAGTATATTTCTTATTGTTACATGGGAAACAAGGTACCAGTAGATTCAGTAGATTCTCACAAATCCAACAAGACCAAGCATTCATGATATGCACACTCTTAAGGCTATGAAATTGGGCTATTAGTAAAAAAAAAGTAGAAAAGGGGGTGTTCATAATAATAGTAGTGTGGCATTCATTCAGTGAGTTCATCAATTTTGTGGAACAAACAGGTGTGAATCAGGTGTCCCCTATTTAAGGATGAAGCCAGCACCTGTTGAACATGCTTTTCTCTTTGAAAGCCCGAGGAAAATGGGCCGTTCAAGACATTGTTCAGAAGAACAGCGTAGTTTGATTAAAAAGTTGATTGGAGAGGGGAAAACTTATACGCAGGTGCAAAATATTATAGGCTGTTCATCTACAATGATCTCCAGTGCCTTAAAATGGACAAAAAACCAGAGACACGTGGAAGAAAACAGAAAACAACCATCAAAATGGATAGAAGAATAACCAGAATGGCAAAGGCTTACCCATTGATCAGCTCCAGGATGATCAAAGACAGTCTGGAGTTAACTGTAAGTGCTGTGACAGTTAGAAGACGTCTGTGTGAAGCTAATTTATTTGCAAGAATCCCACACAAAGTCCCTCTGTTAAATAAAAGATGTGCAGAAGAGGTTACAATTTGCCAAAGAACACATCAACTGGCCTAAAGAGAAACGGAGGAATATTTTGTGGACTGATGAGAGTAAAATTGTTCTTTTTGGGTCCAAGGGTTGCAGACAGTTTGTGAGATGACCCCCAAACTCTGAATTCAAGCCACAGTTCACAGTGAAGACAGTGAAGCATGGTGGTGCAAGCATCATGATATGGGCATGTTTCTCCTACTATGGTGTTGGGCCTATATCGCATACCAGGTATCATGGATCAGTTTGGATATGTCAAAATACTTGAAGAGGTCATGTTGCCTTATGCTGAAGAGGACATGCCCTTGAAATGAGTGTTTCAACAAGACAATGACCCCAATCACACTAATAAATGAGCAAACTCTTGGTTCCAAACCAACAAAATTAATGCCTCACAGATGTGAAGAAATCATGAAAAACTGTGGTTATACAACTAAATACTAGTTTAGTGATTCACAGGATTGCTAAAAAAGCAGTTTGAACATAATAGTTTTGAGTTTGTAGCATCAACAGCAGATGCTACTATTATTGTGAACACCCCCTTTTCTGCCTTTTTTTACTAATAGCCCAATTTCATAGCCTTAAGAGTGTGCATATCATGAATGCTTGGTCTTGTTGGATTTGTGAGAATCTACTGGTACCTTGTTTCCCATGTAACCGTAAGAAATACGAGGTCTGTTAGAAAACTATCCGACCTTTTTATTTTTTAAAAAACTATATGGATTTGAATCATGTGCGCTTGCATCAGCCAAGCTTGAACCTTCGTGCACATGCGTGAGTTTTTTCACGCCTGTTGGTTGCATCATTCGCCTGTGGGCATGCTTTGAGTGACCACTGGTCCACCCCCCTCGTCGGATTTTCATTGTCAGGAAAATGGCTGAGCGACGAGCAGCGCTGAATCAAATTTTTCCAGAAACTGTGAGAGACAGCCAGGTGGAAACCATTCGGAAGATTCAGATGGCTTTCGGTGAAGATACTCTGGGCGTCACACAGATTAAGGATCATTACAACCGGATTAAAGACGGCCCACAGCGGCACAGGGTGCGCCGCGTTCCGAGCAGCCATCGACAGGCTGAAACTACCAGATCATTTCTAAAGTGAAGGCTGTGTTGATCCGGGACGTCATCTGACTACCAGAGATATTGCAGAAGAGTTCGTGTCGGCACGGAGCCGCAATGGCGCACAACAAAAAACACCTCCGTGTTGGAAGTCTCACAGGACAAGTTGTGACATGCCCAGCTGTTACACAATTTCTCGGATACTCACTCGACTGAAAAGCCACCGAAAGCCGTCTGAATCTTCCAAATGGTTTCCAACACGGACGTGCTTTTTGTTGTGCGCCATGAGCGGCTCCGTCCCGACGCGCAAATTCCTCCGCACGTCTTTCATTACAAAATCTCCTGTAACAGTGGAATGTGCCGCAAAAGTGCTGATGTCCACCTCTTCCACAATTTCTCTGGTAGTCAGACAACGTCCCGGATCAACACAGCCTTCACTTTGGAAATGATCTGTTCGTTTCAGCCTGTCGATGGCCGCTCGGAGTGCGGCACACCCTGCGCCGCTGTGGGCCGTCTTTAATCTGGTTGTAATGATCCTTAATCTGTGTGACGCCCAGAGTATCTTCACCGAAAGCCGTCTGAATCTTCCGAATGGTTTCCACTTGGCTGTCTCTCACAGTTTCTGGAAAAATTTGATTCAGCGCTGCTCCAATCGCTCAGCCATTTTCCTGACAATGAAAATCCTACGAGAGGGGTGGCCCAGTGCTCACTCAAAGCCTGCCCACAGGCGAATGACGCAACCGACAGGCGTGAAAAAAATCACGCATGCGCACGAAGGTTCAAGCTTGGCTGATGCAAGCGCACATGATTCAAATCCATATCGTTTTTTAAAAAATAAAAAGGTCGGATAGTTTTCTAACAGACCTCGTATACTCAAAACCTGGATTAATCTTTTTAGTCACATAGCACTACTATTATTCTGAACACTACTGTATATAAGTGCGGCCTATTTAAGTAAAATTTCTTTTTCTTTTTAAAATTGGTGGGTGCGGCTAATATTCAGGTGCGCTCTATAGTCCGGAATTTATGATAAATATAAGGTCTTACCTGTTCGTTTTAGTGGATTCATTGTAATTTAATTCCTTGTAGTGGTTGAAGAAAAGTCCTTCTCTGGCACTTTGTGCCAGAGTTGCGCCATCAGATTAGTCAGCGTAGCTTCTGTCACTACCCATCCTTCCCCACCGGGTCTCTGTCTTTGCACAACAAGTTGAAAAAGTCATGGTGCCTCACTAACGTTTCATTTACCACAGACTCCAGGTGATCCTGGCTGCACGCGATGAAATCTCAAGAAAAAGTTAAAATTACTCAGTTCTCCGTGTGGAGCAGAGACGCCACGCAACACTGCGCGCGTGCTGGAGGACGTGCACGTCAGTATTTGCGTATAACACCTTCAGGGGAAAAAAAAAAAGCATTTACGGTACTTATTTAATTAAAACTTAAAAAAATCTTTCTGTCTAACATCTTTCTGTGTAAATATCTCATGTTACAACGTGGAGACCTGCGGCTTTTTGACAAATGTGACCTTATTTATGTACATTTTTTTTTCTTTTTAAAATTGGTGGGTGCAGCTAATATTCAGGTGCACTCGTCTGGAAATGACGTTTTTAAATTAAAAGTTGCACAAGAAGCGATAAAGTTGAGAAGCCCCGCCCATGTTGATAGACCACATTTATAGATATTATTGTCAAATGTCCCAAATAACATTGCCGGCACTATGGTACACACAACAACTCCCTAAAGACCAGCTGCTAACAACTCTTGTAACTCGGCACACAAACCCTACTCCTGGTGATCACCTGTCTTCTCTCCGCCCCATCCACTGTTAATTAAGCCAGGTGTGCTCAGCCGATCAAGAGCGAGGAAATGCCAGCCTCGACTAATCAGCTTTGGGTGCAGCAGGTACCCACAGAAGACATACAGGACAGGTGACCTCCAGGAATGGGTTCCTTTCCTGAATAATTTAACCTCACAGACTTGAGAGGTCTGTGTTTGGTTATTAGCTCAGCCTTGAAAAAGCCTGTCACCAAGCTTCTAGCCATGCCCCCTTCACGTGTTGAACTTTACATGGCTAAACCCTGTGTGTGTCCATCTTATTGTGTGTTTGTACTATGAATCAACTCACCACTAGTAAAATCTCTGCCCTGTCTGTTCCTGACTGTTGGTCTCCTTCCTGCCATCCTCTCGTCTCCCTCCTCCAGCATGGCCGTGCCGAGTTTTCCTGGGAAGGAATCAATGTAAGTCTCCTTCTTTAATCTCCTTCATGTTTCCCCTACTCATCCTTCTTGTTGTTTTGCGTTCCGTCACTCCAACACAATGCAAGTTTTAATCTGTGAGGTCGTAATTGACGTTGTAGTTTATCCCCCACTGTCAGCTGTTTACCCCCCCGGGGTGAACTCTGTCACCCGTCTCCTCCGTGTGTTAATCTACTGTCCTCTCGGCTTCAAACCCACAGAGTTAGAGATAACAGGTTGCAGTAGGATCATCTCATCTACAGCTGGACCTCCACTTTGTGCTGCAAATACGACGGTTACTGATCTGCACCTTCAGCACTCTCACTTTGAAGAAAAAAAGTGCACTATATTTGTATCAATACAGAAAATCTTAACACACTATTCAATACACAAGTAAAGACATTATGAACAGGTTTGTGCGCTGCATGGTCACGCCGGCTGTGCACTCAAAGGTCAGCACAGTACATGGCCAAAGGTCGGTCAGTTTGAACTTTTGGTGTGGCGTGGCTACATACAGCGTCACGCATTCGCCCACAGAAGACATTTGCAACACACCACATCCACAAAAGGTTGGCAAATGAAAGAATGTGACGCTCCTTTATTGCTTCACCCATCAGCATTCATGCATTTATTATCACAGAGGGTTCTGTTTGCGTGTGCAGCAGTGGGCGGAGTTTTGGGCATCTGCTTTTTCACATCTGAATTCAACTTTAGATATGAATTTGCACTAAAAGAAAATTTCTAACAGTACAAGAGTCACCAGTCAATGAATGGTGTACAGCATCACTTTTATGGTGATTGAACTCACCAACTCCACTTGTACTCACTTGATGAATACAAGTACACATCAAGTGAGTGTACTCACCAAGTGCATGATGGGATGCCATCCATCCAGTCAGCAGCTTGGAGAGGTACAAAGCAGGTCCATGGATTTTTTAAATGTTTGTATTATCCACATTCTGCCCCTTGCAAATTGTAAAGTTGTTATTGGCTTTCTGTTGATATCTTGCATTTTTGACATAATTTGGTGGCACAATTAATAAATTATAAGTGATAAAAGATTTCTATTAAAATATCTGGATCTGATTTTCACAGGATGTGTATGATGGAAAGTTTTAATCAAGATTACTTTTGGTTTGTTTTTGAGGAACTCAAACTGCCAGAAAATGTGATGTGAAGAAAAATATAAAAAATGTAGATGTGTGTATGTATGTCACATTGCATGTATTGCACACATACACACAACACCTCTCCAACACACACACACACACACACACAAAAAAAAATCAAGTGATTAACCCGTTAAGACATTCATAAGGATTCTACTTCCTGCTATGATTATGACATCAGTCATCAATTTACGTTTCGTCTCCGTAATCCACTTCCGAGGTGCTGAAAAAATGAATCTTCCTTCCTTTTTCTGTTATTAAAACTCTCCTCGTTTCTTTCAAATTGCTTCTCAGTCTTCAGTCATCTCACCCTAACCCTTCACCCACTTTCATTTATTCCACTTTCTGTTTCTTCTAATTGTGTTTATACTTTGATTAATAATTTCTCCTGTTGTAATACGCCTCTCGACCTCTGACCTTCCCGTGTGTCTTTAGTTGTCCATGGAGGATACAACTTCCATTCTGCCTCGTTTGAAGAGGAAGTCGACCAACGCGTACGGGATTGGTGCCCTGGCTAAGTCGTCTCTGTCAGGTGTGTCAGGTGTGTGTCTGTGCTGCTAGATGGTAAATATGCCCCCATGTTGCCTCCACATGCTCCACGCCGGGTCAAGGGTCAAGTTGTTGTTGAGGACAAACAGGTCTTTTCCTTCATGTGTAAAGGATAATTTTTGGGTTCTTTTCTTGTGACATTAAGATGGTGATTTGGTGCCGGAGTTTTGCAGAAGCCAAGTGGGAAAAACAATTTTTGACCAGTTAAATGGGAATTAAAAATAGTAATTCCCTTTGGCTGCTCCCTTGTTTGCACTCGTGGTCGCCACAGCAAATCCAAGGCAGATCTGCATGTTGAATTGGCACATGTTTTACACCAGATGCCCTTGCTGATGCAACTCAACATTACATGGAGAAATGTGGCAGGGGTGGGATTTGAACCAGGAACCTTCCGCACTGAAACGAAGCGCACTAACCACTTGGCCACCACCCCTGCCTTTTAATGGGAATTAAAATATAGCCAAAAAAAAATTAAAGTGTGACCTGTACTGCAGAAAATACATCCATCCATCCATCCATCCATCCATCCATCCATTTTCTTCCGCTTTATCCGGAGTCGGGTCACGGGGGCAGCAGCTCAAGCAAAGCCGCCCAGACCTCCCGATCCACACACACCTCCCCCAGCTCCTCCGGGGGAACCCCAAGGCGTTCCCAAGTCAGCCGAGAGATGTAGTCCCTCCAGCGTGTCCTGGGTCTTCCCCGGGGCCTCCTCCCAATGGGACGTGCCCGGAACACCTCTCCAGCGAGGCGTCCAGGAGGCATCCGGAAAAGATACCTGAGCCACCTCAACTGACTCCTTTCGACGTGGAGGAGCAGTGGCTCGACTCCGAGCTCCTCCCGAGTGACCGAGCTCCTCACCCTATCTCTAAGGGAGCGCCCAGCCACCCTGCGAAGGAAACTCATCTCGGCTGCTTGTACTCGCAATCTCGTTCTTTCGGTCATGAGCCAAATCTCATGACCATAGGTGAGGCTCGGAACGTAGATTGATCGGTAAGTCGAGAGCTTTGCCCCCCCTACTCAGCTCTCTCTTCACCACGACGGTCCGATACAGCGACCGCATCACTGCAGATGCTGCACTGATCCGTCTATCGATCTCACGCTCCAGAAAATACACTAAACACAAAATTATATTACAATTTAATGTTTTATTTTGCAGAAAATAGGCACTCAATTGATTAAATTAACAGAGAAACTTGTCAGTTGCCATGGCAGCTAAAACCAAAGGGATTGTGTGACTTTGAGATCCCAAATTGGCCAGCCCTGCATTCATTATTATATAACTACACAAGTATGACTGTTATTATTAGTAGTAGTAGTAATAGTAGATGATAAATAGTAGATATAAAACTAACTTCTCAAAGTCATGAAATCTGCATTCACATTCAAATTTGACAGCTATTACAATTTTTACTCTAAAAACGCATCTTATGCCGCGTTCACACCGGGCGCAATCAGACGCTACAAATTTGCGTGGGTCGCCAGGCGACGGACGCGCCTCCTTCGCCCGGTGTCTCGCTCTGCTTGGGTGGACTTTCGCTGCGAAAATTCGCCCCGGTGCGTCATCAAATAGGAGGAGCTTCCATTCCGCTCGCCGGCTCCGGTTGTCAGTCAAGCTAACATGACGGACCTTGATCACACGGAGCGAGTTGCTGTGAAAAGCTCCCAATACAGAGAGTATCATTATTTGCTGCAGGAGCTGTGTCTGGGTGACGGCCGCTTTCAGTGGTCCTTCCACCGCTGCGGGACCCAGTTTGAGGATCAACTGTCCCGTTCGCGCGCGCACATATAAACAATTAAAAAAAAAAAAAAAACTCAGCTGCTTGCTGCAGCTGGCTCTTCCCCCAAAAAACTCTGTCATAATTGTGTTTAGAAACCAGTCACATCCCCTCCCTGAGCCTGGTCCCCTCCCTGAGCCTGTTTCTGCTGGAGGTTTCTTCCTGTTAAAAGGGAGTTTTTCCTTCCCACTGTCGCCAAGTGCTTGCTCACAGGGGGTCGTTTTGACCGTTGGAGTTTTTCCGTAATTATTGTATGGCTTTGCCTTACAATATAAAGCGCCTTGGGGCAACTGTTTGTTGTGATTTGGCGCTATATAAATAAAATTGATTTTGATTTTGATTTGACATCTGTGTAGTTAATTAATAAAATATTCTCTACAGACAATTTGCTCGCATGCGCACATTAAAAAACAAAGAAAAGGCAAAAGCTCCGCTCCCCGCTGCTGCAAGTAGGGCTGCTGCTCGCTCCAAAAACTCTGTCATAATTGTGTTTAGAAACCAGTCACCATTTGCTTTATACAGGTGTGTAGTTAATAAGTAAAATAATCTCCAGGACGATTCGCGTGCGCACGTAAAATAAAAATAAAAAGAAACTCCGCTCCCCGCTGCTGTGGTGCTGCTGTTCGCTCCAACAACTCTGTCATGATTGTGAAATAAAGGACAAAAGAGACATAAGTCCTGCTCACAGGCTGCTACCAGATACAGGATATGTTCACATCTTCAGTCAAACTCCAGACATCTCCACGTCACTACATATTCAGTCCCTGATTGGTCATCGCGGCGCGACGAGACGAAAAAGTTCAGATTTTTGAACTTGGGGAGGAGGGCAGTGCAACGTGAGGCGTCGCAATATCGCGCCACAAACGCGCAAAACGCTCAAAATCGCTTCACTCGCGTCGCTTCACTCGCCTCCATTGCGTCGCGCTGCGTGGTTTGGCGCCAAAACGCGTCCTTACATAGGGATTACATGGCAACCTGTGGCTGCAGTCGCTCGCGTCACGCTCGGTGTGAACGCGGCATTAGGGTTTTGTTTCTTTTTTAAACAGTTTTTGTCTCAGAACTCACTTGGTTTCTGCTCTTCCTTCTGGCCACACAATCATCTGACACTTGGAAAAAGCAAGAATTATCTTTTCACCTTTTCCAGATTTTGGAAATCAAAAGAGGCCTCAGCAGATAACTTCACTCTTGGAAATGAGGGGGAGGAGCTTGGAACCAACATGGCTGCCCTGTGGGTGCCCCTTCCCTTCTTTCGCTCTCTCATCGATATCAGCAGAAGTTGTCAATGACAAGCACATTGAGTCATTGATGGAAATTCAATCAGAGCTTTGATTTCAAAGAGTAAAGTAAGTGAGAGGACTTACTTTAATTTAAGGAAGCATCTCCACAGGTGTGCTGGGAAGCGTGTTTGTAACTTGAACGTGCTCGTGCTGTGTTTGAATACACGTTGGTGGTCTTCTTTTGTTTTTTCTTGTGTTGTATTCTTTGTGATCTGTCACGCTTGAAGTCACAGTGAAATTAAACCAGCGTGGCTAACTGTGCTGAAGTCATTAATAGACTCTTGTCCGTACTGATCAGATCTGTGTTTCTCCAGAAGAGATGCTTGTGTACAGTTCTACGTAGAACATAACACGCCAAAGTGGTTCTTTTTAAGTGGAACTGAAAAAAAGTCATTTGTAAATTCTTTCAGGTTTTTCCTTTTTTTAAGGGGGGAAGCCACAATGGATCTGTTTTGACCTATATGGTGATTTGGCACAAGTTTGACACTGGATACCCATCGTGAAGGGACAACACACTGGGTGGACAAAGGCCATGGGTGGTGTTGAACCATGAACCTTCTGTGATGGAAACAAGGGCACTGACCACTTGGCCTTCACACCCCCAAACAAAACAAGAAGTAACATTGACATAAGAACTTCATCTATACTTGTCTTGTTTTCCAGGTCGGGTCAGGTGAGACAGTATGGAATTCAATTCACCTTATTTCTACTGTGCCAAATCACAACATAGCTCGAAGGATTTCTATGGTGCTTTTCCATTTAGCAGATGCTGAAAGCACTTTACAGTGATGCCTCACATTTACTTCCCCAACCAATGCTGGTACCCCTTTTTACAGCTGAGTGGACTAAGACCATCCACATTAAGTATCTTGTCCAAAGACAGAGACAGGCAGGATTAGCAGGATTAAAACCCAAGTCTACGTAGGTCACCTCAAAATGCAATGCATGAGTAGCAACTAGACCTTACCCAACCCATGAGCAAGCACATTGGTTACAGTGGTCAGGGAAAAACTCCCTCAGGTGTTTGTTTTTTTTTTTTTATGACAGGAACAAGCCTCAAGCAGACCAGACTCAGCAAGGTGACCATCTTCTTTGGACATACTATCAAAACATGCATAATAAAACATGCAATTACAGAAGGTATTGCAGCCATATATATATATATATATATATATATATATATTCACTTTGATAACAGATAATCAGATAACTGAAAAGTTATCTTTGATAAAGATAAACCGATGAACCACCCAAAAATGTATCGGAAGTTACAGATAACCGATAAATTCCAGTATTGTCTCTAGTACATTTGCAACTGATAACAAGCTGAATTTGAGTTTAAACACCACGATCACTTTTGGAAACATAAAAAGTGACAAAAGACCCAAACAATGAGTCAGCACTTCTATGTTTGAACATACTGCCCCTTTCTGGAAGCTACACAGCTACAGCACTGAAGCACCCTGAGAGCAGCCATAAAGCCAGCTCTCTACCAATCACAATGCTCCGGTCAGGCGGAGGTCTTGAAAAATAAAGGCATCCTGACTTATGGTTTTGTGTGAATACTGATAGAATAACTCCATTAATGTCAATTCTGTCATTTGTACAAAGTTAAAATATAACATATCTTTTAATGTTGAATAATGCACTAATTCTGAGGTTTTGTAACAAACATAGACAGATCGCAAAGGATGCTGGGTAAAAGTGCCTCCGCTAAACACTGATTGGTTCAGTCATTCATTATGTAAACCAACACGTTAATGTGACGTGTGTCGTGTGTTGGTGTTTACAGATAAATGTGCTTTTGTAAAATATTCCATTTTTTATTTGTAAAAACAGGCATTTTTAGGGAGCCCTGGAAGTGTCATTGCAAAATGTTTTGCATGTGGAGAGAATGTGCGCATGTTTTATTACCAGAATAATATCAAACAGGTCTGATTTTCATTCGACCATACGATCGGCAATCAGGAGGTGGTCGTGAGATGTTGAACGCAGCTTGTTACTCCATGTACACTACACGATGCAGGACGCGCGATTAACCTGAAACTCGTCCAAAAATTTCTCACACGAATGAAAAATCATCTGAAAAAGGGCCAAAACTCGCACAGTGTAAAGCCAACATTTATGTGTCAACACAATATTGAGTGCACGTTTTACAACATCATAAAACATGCGCACGTTTTATGATGTGGAGTAACAAGCTGCGTTCAACATCTCACAACCACCTCCTGATTGCCGATCGTATGGTCGAATGAAAATCAAACCTGTTTGATATTATTCTGGTCTGGCTGCTGAAGAGCTACAAGCATCTAACCGCTCGCACTGTGCATGTGCAAACACTGCAGAGCTGTCTTGTAATGTTTTTTGCTGCTGTTGTTTTGTTTTTAAACTTACGAGGTCTGTGAGAAAAGAAATGGACCTTTTTATTTTTTTTAAAAACTATATGGATTTGAATCACGTGCGATTACGTCAGCCAAGCTTGAACCCTCGTGTGCATGCGTGAGTTTTTTCATGCCTGTCGGTTGCGTCATTTGCCTGTGGGCAGGCTTTGAGTGAGCACTGGTCCACCCCTCCCGTCAGAATTCCTTTGTCTGACAACTTGTTGAGAGACTGGCGCTTTGCTTTATCAAAATTTTTTCAGAAACTGTGAGGTCGGGATCAGCAGTTTATCCGGACATTCCACTGTTAAAGGAGATTTTGTAATGAAAGATGTGCGGACAGATTCGCGCGTCGGCACCCAGCCGCTCATGGCGCGGCGCCACAGCAAAACACCTCCGTTGGAAGCCTTACAGGACAAGTTTGAACAGGGCCAGCTGTTAAACAATTTCTCGGATACTCACTCGACTGAAAGCCATCGAAAGCCGCCTAAATCTTATGAATGGTTATCAACACGGAGGTGTTTTCATGTGGCGACGCGCGATGAGAGGCTGTGTCCCGACGCGCGAATCTGTCCGCACGTCTTTCATTACAAAATCTCCTTTAACAGTGGAATGTCCGGATAAATTGCTGATCCCGACCTCTTCTGAAACTTCTCTGTTCTCTCACGACGTCCTGGGTCAACAGAGGCTTAAATTTGTACGTTTTCAGCTCGAAACAGGCTGACGACGGCGGCTCGGGGCACGGTGTGCCGTCCAGCTCCGTGGGCAGTCCTTAAAGTGACAGTAACACTCCATAATCTCTCATCAGCCCTTAAAATTTTCACCGAAAACCGTCTGAATTTCTCGAATGGTGTCCAGTTGGATCTGCCTCACAGTTTCTGAAAAGATTTTGATAAAGCAAAGCGCCAGTCTCTCAACAAGTTGTCAGACAAAGGAATTCCGATGGGAGGGGTGGACTAGTGCTCACTCAAAGCCTGCCCACAGGCGAATGACGCAACCGACAGGCGTGAAAAAACTCACGCATGCGCACGAGGGTTCAAGCTTGTCTGATGTAATCGCACGTGAGTCAAATCCATATAGTTTTTAAAAAAAATAAAAAGGTCCGTTTCTTTTCACACAGACCTCGTAATTTGTAAAAAAAAAAAAAACCCCATTTGCAAAGCCAAAAAGTTGATTTGACAACCATCTGATATAACCGGGGTAAAAATAAATAGAACACTGCCATGTACTACTGCCCAGACGCTTAGTACTTAGGGCGAATACTGCCATGAACACTACTGGCCAGTAGATGGCAGTAGAGGCCTTGAAAACTTGCCAAAACAAAATTCCAGATAATCCGTGTCTGCTACATTGATTTAAGATGCGTGGAATTTAACAAACGCAAATACAATAACGTCTATAAACCCAGAGAATTTATTCACAAGAGTTTTAGGCACTAGAGTTTAATGCTGCTGTCCGTGGAGCCTGAACAGAGTGTCTGAAATGCATTTGTCCTGTCGTGAACGTACTGAGATTACCCATAATGCACTACTGGGCACAGCATGTGCTCACAAAACCTTAAAAATTAGCACATTACTTTAAAACTAAAACATATATCTGATGTTTTCACTAAAAACTTCACTTCACTTAAAACTTCAGACATGATAGTAATTTTAAATAACTTGTCCAAAATTAGCTTGGTTAAAATTTGAACCATAAGTTAAAAATGTATGCCTCTGGATGACTTGGGTGATATTGCCAGCGTATCAGTATGGTGTTAAAGAAAATGATTTTTTTTTTTTGTGTGACCAGTTCTTCTTTGCCTGCAGAGGGTAGAGTGGTTTCTCATGAAACTAGCTCGCTTCTGTTTGCAGAAGGTAGAACTATACATCTCTTAGGAAACTTTCAACAGATAGGTATCAACTGATTTTAAATTTTAAAAATGTTTGCTGCTGTTCAGCTTGGTTTACTACGTTATTGGTCTAAAAGTTATCAGATGACAATTCATCGGAAGATAATTAGTCTGATAATGGTTTTTAAAGTTATCTAAAAAGATAATCCGATAATGAAAACATTATCTTCGATAATTATCTGTTACCGGATTATCGGAAGTGTGCCCACCACTGTGTGTGTGTGTGTGTGTGTGTGTGTGTGTGTGTGTGTGTGTGTGTGTGTGTGTGTGTATATATATATATATATATATATATATATATATATATATATATATATATATCCATCCATCCATCCATTTTCTTCCACTTTATCTAGAGTCGGGTCGCGGGGGCAGCAGCTCAAGCAAAGCCGCCCAGACATCCCGATCCACACACACCTCCCCCAGCTCCTCCGGGGAACCCCAAGGCGTTCCAAAGCCAGCTGAGAGATATAGTCCCTCCAGCATGTCCTGGGTCTTCCCCGGGGCCTCCTCCCAATGGACGTGCCCGAAACACCTCTCCAGTGTGGCATCCATGGGGCATCCGGAAAAGATGCCCAAGCCACCTCAACTCCTTTCGACGTGGAGGAGCAGTGGCTGGACTCCAAGCTCCTCCCGAGTGACCGAGCTCCTCACCCTATCTCTAAGGGAGCTCCCAGCCACCCTGCAGAGGAAACTCATCTCGGCCGCTTGTACTCGCGATCTCGTTCTTTCGGTCATGAGCCAAATCTCATGACCATAGGTGAGGATTGGAACGTAGATCGATCGGTAAATCGAGAGCTTTGCCCCCCTACTCAGCTCTCTCTTCAGCACGGCGGTCCAATACAGCGACCGCATCACTGCAGATGCTGCACCAATCCGTCTATCGATCTCACGCTCCATCCGTCCCTCACTCGTGAACAAGACCCCGAGATACTTAAACTCCTCCACTTGAGGCAAGGACACTCCACCGACCTGAAGAGGGTAAAGCACCTTTTTCCGGTCGAGAACCTTGGCCTCGGATTTGGAGGTTCTGATTTTCATCCCGGACGCTTCACACTAGGCTGCAAACCGCCCCAGTGCATGCTGAAGGTCCTGATTTGACGAAGCCAACAGAACCACATCGTCTGCAAACAGCAGAGACGAGATTCTGTGGTTCCCAAACCAGACCCCCTCTACACCCTGGCTGCGCCTAGAAATTCTGTCCATAAAAATAATGAACAGAACCGGTGACAAAGGGCAGCCCTGGCGGAGGCCAACGTGCACTGGAAACAGGTTTGACTTACTACTGGCAATGCGAACCAAGCTCCTGCTGCGGTTGTACAGGGACCGGATAGCCCTTAGCAAAGGACCCCAGACCCCAGGAGGGACACGGTTGATCCACAAAACACATGTGGACTGGTTGGGCGAACTCCCATGAACCCTTGAGCACCCGATGGAGCGTGTAGAGCTGGTCCAGTGTGCCGCGACCAGGACGAAAACCACACTGGTCCTCCTGAATTCGAGGTTCGACCATCGGTCGAATTCTCCTCTCTTGTACTCTGGAACAGACCTTACCGGGGAGGCTGAGGAGTGTGATCCCCCTATAGTTGGAACACACCCTCCGGTCCCCCCTGGGACCACCACCCCGGTCTGCCAATCCAGAGACACTCGCCACGTGATGTTGCAGAGGCCTGTCAGCCAAGACAGTCCCACAACATCCACAGACTTAAGGACGGATTTCATCCACCCCAGGAGCCTTGCCACCGATATATATATATATATATATATATATATATATATATATATATATATATATATATATATATATATATATATATATATATATATATATATATAGTGAGTCAGTGTGGCAATGCCAGACCAGTAACCAAGGCAGGAAAGTTCCCGAAGCTCAGTTTGAAACAGTTGGATGGCCTTAAAATATCTCCCCAGACGAACTGCAGTATAATAGGCCTATTCCACAGAGCGCCATTCCTTCCCATTTCATCCTGAATAGCAAATCTTGGCATTTTGAAGCATCACAATAACTTCTTGATCTATCTTTTGACAATCTTGAACAAACTTGGTATACGTAGTAGTTACGACCATCATCAGCACCAGTTTTGAAATCGGGATGAAATTTTCGAGCTGCTCAACGATTTCACCCTGATTCACCAAATCGTCTTCATTATGCAGTCACGTCTGGATGTTCATTGTCTTAAAGGACATGTCACACATTATTTATCATCCCAGTTAGCAACACACCATCAAAGTATTCATGGTTCTAAGTCTATCCGCATAAATGCTGTAATAATTAGCGGTCCCTTAATGTATTTTATTGCTAATTATGCCTCTCATTGAGCAAGTTAACAAGTGCATTACCAGAAAATGTCTTATTCGCATTTCTCACCGTGTGGCAGTCAGGCAGAGTGACACTAATGCAGTTATGTCCGATAACGAAGCGTCTAAGCTTTCATTTGAAAGTTATGGCTCGGATGTACAGAGGCTGTACAGAGAGGAGATGACACACTTCACCGCAAAACATATAATTTTTCAGAGTGTGTCAGATTTTGGAATCTAATGTAGAGCCCAACCAATATATCGGCCAGCTGATATTATCGGCCGATATAAGCCCTTTTCAAAGTACTCACTGTCGGCCAAAATTTTGCAGATAGAACGCCGATAATTTCTCATAAACAGAACAGTTACTGAAATAATGTTTGTGTCGGCAATGTACATTGTCCTTGCACGTTTGTCCAGTAGATGGAGCTCTGACTCCATTCAACTGAGAGCTGCTGACACTCCTGCTCGTGTTCATCACTGGCCCCCTTAGTTTGCCGTCACACTACACTGATTGGCTGACAAAAGCATACAAGTAAAGTTCATAAGGATGTTGTTTGTAATAACTTTGCGATTACATTCACCCCACATTTATCCCGTTTCAGTTCAACTCAGTTTGATTAACTAGGTTTATGTAGTAATGTGTCAAATGTGCTTCATTGGGTCGGTCACGTTTTTTATTAAGCCCACGTTGTGTAGACCTTATTTCTAGCATGAAAAACTTTTATTTACTGCTAAGAGGTTGAAACATTCAGATTCACTGGTCATCCGGAAGGGTTATGGGAATTACTGCCGTTCGCCATTAACGACGGCTGGGACCAAGCTTTACTAAATTGTATATAACTTTTTAATGATATGAGATAGAACCTTACTTTTTTTTTTGCTGAAAAGTTAGCTCCGTGGACGTCCGATCCACCGTCAACCATCTTGGTACTCCTCATAGAAGATGTGTGATGACATGCACAATGTGAGTGTCCAATCTGAATTGGTTCTCCGTCACATGGTTTTGCAAAATCCAATCGTAGGGCAGATTTACCTCACGTGATATGGCAAAGATCATTTTCAGGAGTGCTATCTTACTAGTTGGTCCGTTTGAATAGCTAACTGCTCCAATTGCATTTTTGCATTTTTTGAACTTGAAAATTCTTCGCTGTTATAAAATTAATCAATATGAGGACAAAGCTTCAGCTTTTAGCTCATACCTTTTCTGTTAAGGGTCCAAAAAAGAACATTTTATTCATTAAAAAAAAAAAATTGGCTGATTTATCGGCTATCGGCAAATCAGCCAATTTATCGATTATCAGCATTTTTTTATCTAAATATCGTTATCGGCATCGGCCTCAAAAAATCCATATCGATCGGGCTCTAATCTAATGTGTGCCGATGCTGCTGTGTCACAGGATGCTATTTTACTGCCGCCGTGAACGTGGACATGGAATGTCTCCACAACGCTGTTTTACAGACTACCTGAAATTGCAGATGTATTTCTTAAATTGGAAACATCAGGAGACTTATTTTTAGGAGATAATGGACTTTCTATCTAATGTCCCAGAATCGTAAGAGAACCTGAGAAGCTGACAGCAGAGCTGCAGTCGGAGATTATTCTCCGGCTGGCGGTCATGCACGATCTGTACGTGAGGACTTGTAGTGGACCTGAACATTGTTCTCCTGCTGGTGATGGCACACATCTGTGCTTGGGGACTCTTTGGTGGAGTGGACTCTACATAATTAATCTTGGAAATCATTCAACAAGTGGGTGAGTACCCTGTTCAGTTTTTTCCCCTTTTGTATTTTTTTCTCCTCAGTGGAGCTGGTAGGCTATATTTTTGTTTTACTTTGAGAGAGTCTGTCGGTTTTGGATCTTGATGTGTGCAGAGCAGCATGCTGTTTTAACATGCACGTGGACCTCTCTGATGTTTTTCAGTCTGTCTGATCACAAAGGTGTATTTCTTAGATTTTTCACAGTTATACTGATGACAACACTTATAAGCATGCGCAAAGCCAAGCATCTAGCAGAAACTGTTTTTAACAAGCTGCGTTCATGGTAGATGCACGTGCACCAAGTCTTCTGCCATGAGTGCATCAAAATGAACAGTTATCACTTAAAAGCGAGTCATCATGACATGACATCACACTTATGTAAACTTTGTAATTAATCTGTGGCTCCATTCTTAACATTAGCAGCTACAGTCCATTCAAGAGTGCACTGGGACATTTTCCTCAAAACTCCGTAAACACCGTCAGAAACATTCAGAAAAATCAGTACTCATGAGTACTTTGTTTTTGGAAGTCTCCATAGCTGTTTGTAGCAAATGCCATATACTTTGAAACCGGTTGCAGAATTGTAAAAAGTAGCTCCCCCTAAAAATAGGTCCACCCTGCCTTTACTGCAGACGTGTGATTTCGGAGCTCAGCAGCGTCATTTCCGAGCATCACCTCGTTTCTGCTTAAGCTGCACACCAGTCATTATTTATCTCAGCAACAGATATCTGAAGCTTTGCTTACATAAATTCAGCAGTATGTCATAATAAAAGACGGGGGACGCAATCAGGGGGCCTGCAGGCACATCAGACTCTGACGCCTACGTCATTACAGTAACGACTCGCTGATTATCGCCTCGTTGTCTGCTTAAAACTGATTTTAGAAACATGTAAGAGGTTTACTTGGTCATCTGGTTAATAATCCATTATTACCTTTGATCGCTTTGGGTGGAGAGAGACAGAGTCTCAGATGTACAGCTGTGGTCCCTAATGATGCATATGCAGTGAAGGCAGGGTGGACCAATTTTTAGGGGGGAGACCATTCGGTCCTGCGACACCGGTATATCGCGGATGGTCACTAACAGCCTAATCTAAATTGTTATGATTTCAGTGTGACATGTCCTTTAACAGCTTCAATCGTGTTCAGACATCTTTAAATGGGGTAGTCCTGGTGAGTACAGCTTGAAGAGTGTTTGATTGTGCTCCATCGGAGTAAATGTAAAGCTGAAACAGAAGCAGTGTTTCTTGCAGTTCTGACCAAGGATGCACCCGGATGCAGCTTTACTTTTGATTTCGAACGGGTTGCCAGGTATGCACTTTATAAGCGAGCCACTTGCCAGGTCTGCACTTATAACCAGCCTGATAGGAGCAAGCCGGAGTAAACCGTTTCATCCCGTTTTTGCACTTTTCCTGGATCATGGGGGATCGTAATAGAAGGTGTCCTGTGGAACAGGGGTGTAAGCAAGCAGGTTCCTGATTACAGAATTTGGTATTGTGTATTGTGTAAGTCCTGGCAACGCCATGAACAGAGATGAGGTCCATCATCATCTCCTACAATAAACCACTGACCTCCTACAGCCAGATGTTATAAGGGCGTCCACTTGTACAAGTCCAGTTGCCAAGGTCGGTCGCTGGATCACAACCAGAAAATCACACCACTCGACTGTTAAACTGTACCCAGGACTGCAGGTGGTTGTCTAACTTTGACAAAATTCCTCTCGGGAGGAGGTGGTGGGATTTGCCTTCTGGAGCTAACTACCCCATCTTCAATTTCACTGTATCTTTAAGTGTGTGTGTGTGTGTGTGTTTTTAACCTGCTGTGTGGTGCAGTTTAAATAAACCTGTTTTCGATCCTCCTTACGTTTGAACACCTGTGGTACAAACACCATCCTCATCCTTTTCTTGTATTATTCCATTAGTGTTTCCAACCCGCCGGGCCACCCGCCCTCGACCGCCACCTAATCCTCTCTGCACCCGACCCCCATGGCCCTCTCTGCAGGTGGTGAACCCACAGGAGGGCGGGCCCACGTCACTCTTTCGGGCTGAGCCCTGCCGGGGCCCCATGGGCTAAGGCCCAACCCCAGGCCTGGCTCCAGGGTGGGACCCCGGCTTCCGCCATACCGGGTGACGTCATGGTCCTTGATCTTTTACTGGTCATGGAGGTTCTGAACTGCCCTTAGTCTGACCCGTCACCTAGGACCTGTTTGCCTTGGGAGACCCTACAGGGAGCACAAAGCCCCCGACAACATAGCTCCTAGGATCTGTGTCGCAAACTCCCCCACCACGATAAGGTGGCAGCTAGAGGGGTAGCTGTCCGACGCATCAGGAGGCGGAAGCAGCTCTCCACCAGCACTGTTTACGGTGTGGGTGGGGAGCTGTTGACCCTGACTGGGGATGTTGCTTTGCGGTGGAAGGGTACTACTTCGAGGATCTCCTCAATCCCATCGTCACGTCTTCCGAGAGGAAGCAGAGACTGGGACTCGGAGGGCGGACTCATCCAGTACCCAGGGCCGAAGTCACCAAGGTGGTTAGAAAGCTCCTCGGTGGCAAGCTCCTGGGGTGGATGAAATCTGTTGTGAGTACCTTAAGTCTCTGGATGTTGTGGGGCTGTCTTCTCATGACACGCCTCTGCAACATCGCGTGGCGAATCGGGTGTGACAGTGCCTCTGGATTGGCAGACCGGGGGTGGTGGTTCCTCTGTGTTAAGAAGGGGGACCGAGGGTGTGTTCCAACTATAGGGGGATCACACTCCTCAGCCTCCCCGGTAAGGTCCTGTTCCAAAGTACTGGAGAGGAAGAATTCGACCGATGGTTGAACCTCGGATTCAGGAGGAGCAGTGTGTTTTTCGTCCTGGTCGCGGCACACCGACCAGCTCTACAACGCTCCATCGGGTGCTCAAGGGTTCATGGGAGTTTGCCCAACCAGTCCACATGTGTTTTGTGGATCCGGAGAAGGCATTCGACCGTGTCCCTCGGCACACCCTGTCGGGAGTACGGGGTCCGGGGTCCTTTGCTAAGGGCTATCCGGTCCCTGTACGACTGCAGCAGGAGCTTGGTTCGCATTGCCGGTAGTAAGTCAAACCTGTTTCCAGTGCACGTTGGCTTCCACCAGGGCTGCCCTTTGTCACCGGTTCTATTCATTATTTTTATGGACAGAATTTCTAGGCGCAGCCAGGGTGTAGAGGGGGTCTGGTTTGGGGAACCACCTAATCTCGTCTCTGCTGTTTGCGGACTATGTGGTTCTGTTGGCTTCGTCAATTCAGGACCTTCAGCGTGCCCTGGGGCGGTTTGCAGCCGAGTGTGAAGCGTCCGGGATGAAAATCAGCACCTCCAAAATCCGAGGCCATGTTTCTCGACCGGGAAAAAGGTGCTTTGCCCTCTTCAGGTAGTGGAGTGTCCTTGCCTCAAGTGGAGGAGTTTAAGTATCTCGGGGTCTTGTTCACGAGTGAGGGATGGATGGAGCGTGAGATCGATAGACGGATCGGTGTAGCATCTGCAGTGATGCGGTCGCTGTATCGGACTGTCGTGGTGAAGAGAGAGCTGAGTAGGGGGCAAAAGCTCTCGATTTACCGATCGATCTACGTTCCGATCCTCACCTATGGTCATGAGATTGGCTCATGACCGAAAGACGAGATCGCGAGTACAAGCGGCCGAGATGAGTTTCCTCCGCAGAGTGGCTGGGCGCTCCCTTAGAGATAGGGTGAGGAGCTCGGTTCACTCGGGAGGAGCTCGGAGTCGAGCCGCTGCTCCTCCACGTCGAAAGGAGTCAGTTGAGGTGGCTCGGGCATCTTTTCCGGATGTCCCCTGGACGCCTCGCTGGAGAGGTGCTCCGGGCACGTCCCACTGGGAAGACCCAGGACACGCTGGAGGGATTACATCTCTCGGCTGGCTTGAGAACACCTTGGGGTTCCCCCGGAGGAGCTGGAGGAGGTGTGTGTGGATCAGGAGGTCTGGGCGGCTTTGCTTGAGCTGCTGCCCCCATGACCCGACTCCGGATAAAGCTGAAGAAAATGGATGGATGGATGGATGTTTCCAACCCCGATTAGCCTGCAGGGAATGTTTCAATTTCAAATGAGATTTTCTTTTTTGGGGACAAAACTGCTTCTATTTATAACTCGCCCTGTAAGTTGTCCTCTACGGACCTTGAAGGTGGTTTCAGGATTTGTGTCCATACCTGTTGGAGTTTACCGATCAGCCTAACTGTTGTTTCACTCGTATGTCTGCATCGTATTTGGCAGATGTTTGACATTGAACGCTTTCCAAAGACTGCTTTTCATTCCCTCCATGTCTGATTTTAATTATTTAAACTCCAGTAAGTCTCGTTTGTTCAGTTTATCTAGAGATGAATAGCGGTGTTAATTATTGATACAGACTCGTCAGCTCTTCAGCTGTCATCTTTGTTCATCTTTGTTCAAATTTACAATCTAGAACAGCCGGGAAGATTAGATCCTGTCACCTGTCAGAAATGTTTTAAAGTCTGTATGGATTCAGTCTAGCTTCGTCCTGGAAATCATTTTCACGTTTTAAGCTGTAACAGTATCTGTGTTAAAAACAACACTTTCAGTAACACTGCTGAGTGTGAACATGTATACTTTGTATTAAAATTAACACTGTGGGTGTTAATTACAAACTTCTGATTTTGCTGTTATGTGTAATCATTAAATCTAACATTCTGCAGAAATTCAGTATATCATAAATTCGCACGTTTGATGCCATTGATTTTCAAATCAGAAATTTATCACAAAGTATTGAGGTTTACCTCCCAAAATCTCCCATTTAAATTTGACAAACTAAATGTACAAAACAACAACAAGAGAATTGTTGAGGACTTTGTCATGCTTTCATATATTTAAAGTACATACCCATACCAATCCTTTTAGTATTCATCACATTATTGATCAGTTACACACGCTTACATTTTCCTACATTTCAAAAGGCATCATATCATTCTGTCTCCCCGAGCCTCAGCTGAACTCACGAACTTGTTTTAATAAGGTGTGTATTTGTTTGTGCTCCTCCTGCACACATACCTGTTGTAGGTGTGACACGCTCCATGAAGGACAAAGTGACCAAGCCCACCGCCATGGCACAGGGACGCGTCGCTCACATGATTGAGTGGCAGAGCTGGGGCAAACCATCTGCCGGGCCACTGGGGGCCGCCGGCCTCACCAACCTGCAACGGGAAAAGGAACGGAGGATGGAGAATGATGCCTACAGCGACCTAAGTGATGGCGAGAAGGAGGCACGATTTGCTGCAGGTACATCATAAAGTACTACATTGAAACACTCTTTATAGGACACACATATTATAGGAAACACATTTAACAAACAACAATTCCCCTCAGCATTTGGAGAGATTTTGTTTTGCATCCTTGCGATGGAGTCTTTCATCTGTCAATTAGGATTTTTTTTTTTTTTTTTTGGTGCAACATTTTTAAACAGCAATCACTAAACAAGAGCAATCCAAGATTTCTGCCCACCAATCTGGATCCAGATCACCTCCAGAGTCTTCCATGCCCTAATATCTATCTGTGGTGCAAATGTGGTGAGAATCTGTGAAGTAGTTTTGAAGTAATACTTCCAGGTGTATATAAAGTGAAATCTTGATCCAGAATCTGGATGTGGTTGAAAAGGAGTCTTCTGTGGCCTAATATCTACAACTCCAATTCCAATGAAGTCGTGGTGTTGTGTAAAATGTAAATAAAAACAGAATACGATGATTTGCAAATCCTCTTCAACCTGTATTCTATTGAATACACCACAAAGACAAGATATTTAATGTTCAAACTGATAAACGTTGTTTTTGTGCAAATATTTGCTCATTTTGAAATGGATGCCTGCAACACATTTCAAAAAAGTTGGGATGGGGCAACAAAAGACTGAGAAAGCTGATGAACGCTCAAAGAACACCTAATTGGAAACAGGTGAATGTCATGATTGGGTATAAAAGGAGAATCCCAAAAAGCTCAGCCATTCACAAGCAAAGATGGTGCGAGGATCACCACTTTGTGAACAACTGCGTGAAAAAAATAGTCCAACGGTTTAAAAACAATGCTTCTCAATGTTCAATTGCAAGGAATTTAGGGATTCCATCATCTACAGTCCACAATATAATCAGAAGATTCAGAGAATCTGGAGAACTCTCTGCACATAAGCGGCAAGGCCGAAAACCAACATTGAATGCCCATGACCTTTGATCCCTCAGGCCATTGTCAGTTAACACAGTTTGTCACTACATCTACAAGTGCAACTTAAAACTCTACCATGCAAAGTGAAAGCCATACATCAACAACATCCAGAAATGCCGCCGCCTTCTCTGGGCCTGAGCTCATTTGAAATGGACAGACGCAAAGTGAAAAAGTGTGCTGTGGTCTGATGAGTCCACATTTCAAATTGTTTTTGGAAATCATGGACATGTCCTCCAGACGAAAGAGGAAAAAAAACATCCAGATTGTTACCAGCGCAAAGTTCAAAAGCCAGCATCTGTGATGGTATGGGGGTGTGTTAGTGCCCATTGCATGGGCAACTTACACATCTATAATGGCACCATCAGTGCTGAAAGCTACATCCAAGTTTTGGAGCAACACATGCTGCCATCCAAGCAACTTCTTTTTCAAGGACGTCCCTGCTTATTTCAGCAAGAAAATGCCAAGCCACATTCTGCACGTGTTACAACAGCGTGGCTTCATACTAAAAGAGTGCAGGTACTAGACTGGCCTGCCTGCAGTCCAGAGCTATCACCCATTGAAAATGTGTGGCACATTATGAAGAGGAAAATACGACAACGGAGATCCCGGACTGTTGAACAACTGAAGTCGTACATCAAGCAAGAATGGGAAAAAATTCCACCTACAAAGCTTCAACAATTAGTGTCCTCAGTTCCCAAATGCTTATTGAGTGTTGTTAGAAGGAAAGGTGATGTAACACAGTAGTAAACATACCACTGTCCCAGCTTTTTTGAAACGTGTTGCAGGCATCCATTTCAAAATGAGCAAATATTTGCACAAAAACAATAAATTTTATCAGTTTGAATATTAAATATCTTGTCTTTGTGGTGTATTCAATTGACTATAGGTTGAAGAGGATTTGCAAATCATTGTATTCTGTTTTATTTACATTTTACACAACGTCCCAACTTCATTGGAATTTGGGATGTATCTGTGGTGAAAGGTTTGTCAAAATCCATGCAGTAGTTTTGACGCAATCCTGCTAACAGACAGACAAATAAATAAATAAATAAATAAATAAATAAAAACACTCATGATTTTATTACATCCTTGACAGACATAATAAGACATTGATGCTATACATCTTTAAGCGTGCACATAGTGCATTGAAATGGGTGGGACTGTGAGCTTGTAACTTGGAGCTTGCTGATACTCACAGGTTATATCATGTTGTCACATTTGAGCTAATCCTCCACCTCAGCTTTGCAAACTTCAATAGAACATTTTTAGTAGGATTATTAAACCTTTATTAAAAAAATAGGCTTGCCAATGCTGTAGCTAATTTGCTGAAGACATAATAAATATACACTAGAAGCACTCAGAGAATGCAAACCTCACTGATGCCATAACATCTACACGCCGTGGAATCATTGAACCTAAAAAAAGTCTAACAATGATGTTTGCTTAGTAGTAAAAAAAAGTTTCATTTGCTGTGACTGGATAGCATGTATCCTTAGCGCTTGGCATCACATTTATTGCAACTTGCACCTTTCCCAGAAGCTACTGTCATCTGAGCACCTGATTATTGATATTGCATGTGCTTATAGACAAAAACAAATAAGAGACAAAATTCAATTTATTATTCAACTAAACTGCAAATATATGAATTTTTTTAACATTTATGAAACACTTCTCTAAACAAGGCCATAGGGTCACTGACCCTAAAGAGATTCCCTCCTTGGCACAGTGATCTATTTCTTTTTGTCTCTTTCTCTAAAATTGGATATAGTAATCATTAGATTATTAATATCTAAACAAAAATAAATTTAAGAAATATTAAAATTTGAAAACAAATGCACCCGAACGTGATGACAGCTGCAACTGCTTAATGCTAACTTTTAACATTGAAAATTCCATAGCCATGCTAACGCGTTAGCATCGTGATCCGGATCGTGATCCGGATCACCACTAAAATTTAATCACTTGTTCCTCTTGTCATTTCCAACCACACCACAAAATTTCATCAAAATCCGCTCAAAACTTCTTGAGTTATCCTGCTGACAATCAGACAAACAAACGCAACCGAAAACATAACCTCCTTGGTGGAGGTAATGAGCACTGAATTTTCATGTCCAGTCTGATCTTACATCTACACTACAGTATCATCCTGCTTTGGTACATTTGAAAACTGGATTACCTGGGAAGTTTAGGATTACTACCGCTCTTTTTCAGGTATTTTGCAACAGTTTGCAATCTCAGAAGCAACTCTATTCGGCTGGAACTCCATGGATGGGGAGAGTATGGGGGCCGGCTCGAACCAAGGCAGCGTTGCTCATCTAAGCGAGGTCAACCAGGAGAGTATCACCAGCAGAGGTACTGCATTTCAAACATGACTACAGCTCCTTCAGGTATCAACATAATCTGACTCTTCAGCCATTTGAAAAGCCATATCAAAAAATCCTCCGTGTGACCACTGATGTCACTTCGCTCCTGACCAATTAATGCATGAGGTCGGGGAGTGATTTTCTCCTTTTGCCACTTACACTGTCAAGGTAAGGGCAGAGTTAAGAATCTGCTTCAACAATATCAACATTCTAATGGGTTAAATATATCACAAGTCAATCCAAACACACAGAGTGCCAGACTCAGGTCATGCGCACAATAATTAAGGTCAGTGTTGTGTGTTGGGGGGTTTGGCTGGACATTTGGGTGTTCTTTTCTTTTCTTTGCTCTCCAGGTGGTATGCAAACTGATTTATTGTCTTGGAGAGGTGCTGCAGAAGAGTCCTTCACCCTCATCAACGTCATGTGCAGCACCTGTGGATGGTGCTCACGGGCAACCTTAAAGAATTTCAGCTGAAGCAGATAAATGAGATGGCGTTTCTGCATTTAAGTCATGTGTGATTCAAGCAGATTGCCGGGAACTCGATCTTGTGATGTTCGTTTGTGAGACGCTGAGGACCGCGCCTGGGTTGGACACAATCGTGCCTGTGAAGGAGGAAGGGTGAGGGACACATGCTGTCAGCACCATCAGAGGTGACTGATTATCTGAATAATTGTTAACAGTAACTTGGTATTTTGTTACGCAGTAATATTGAACTTGATGAGAATTGTGCAGCTCGCTTCTCACTGCCGTGGCATGCGGACTGATGATCCTCCACCTGTTGTGAGAAGCTGCTCATTTACATAAAGCTTAAATTCAGACCTGAATGTGTTGCTGATAGTGTGTGCCTTTTGAAGGATATTAGTTGTAGCTGCTGACTTACCTCACTTTTTCTATCCTTCGCAGAGTCAGTTTGTCGTGTCCACCTGGGGGGTGTTTGGCGGTGAACGTGGGTCCAGAAGCGCCGGGCTTCGATCCTTTTGGGCGCTGGAGAGCGTGCCGTCCTTCACTCCGCCAGACTGATGCCGTTTTCGTTTGTACACTTTGTTATGCACCAAAGGGGGAAAATAAATTGTTTTGTTATTGGAACCGCTTTCTGGTTGTTTTAGCGCTGGGTTCCGTCAGACGCAGGTCCGCTCCTCAACCCGCGTCGACACATAACAGTCAGGTCCAATTTCATAATTTCCATAGTTGCATATATTGGGTTTTGGTATAAGTCCCCTCCATTTGTAGAGGCCATGGGTAACTTGACAAACTAATTAAATACATGGATTCACTCATCACTGTTACACCTCCCTGACACTCAGCCATGTTTCCACTATGACCACAAAAAAATGGGTAGATACAATAAGAACTTATACAACATAGCAGGAACACAGTAGAAACTGAGAAGGATATGGTCTGGTTTCCCTGAACATGGAAGATGTGATTGAACTTTGGACATGCTTAAAAAATACACACTGAGGATGTGGGTGAATCAGGATCCAGTAACAACTTAATGAGGATGCAGTAATGACGTCATTGATGTATTAATGATGTAATTAAACCTAGTAGAGACTTCACTGACATATTACAAGTGTGGTGTGGACAGGCTGTCCTACTTTGTGAGATGTGCCAGTTGCTGTCCATGGTGCTGAAACGCCACGAAAAAAGAAACAAGAAAATGAAAAAAGTTCTTCCCCACCTTCCCGTGCAAACTGAGTTTTCCTTCAAGGTATGCACCCACATGCAGGGAGCATATTTGGTACATTTGGCAGGAGAGCTGTTTTTCAGACTTATTTATTGTTGAACCTACATATAGACACAAGAAAACTTGCAGAACGAAAGGAGAAGTACACTGCATGGCACAGTATTAATAAGGACAGAACAGACACAGTGGCATGTGATTGTTCAAAGTAAGACTTGTAGAATGAATTGTATGTGATACGAATTATAGTGGGAATGTGTTAGACGCTTGTGAGAACATGGCAGGGATTTAATCAGACAAAATATGGGCTTGAAAAGGACACTGGCCATTATGATCACATGGTGACTGTCTTCACCAAAATTTCAGGATGCACCATAGTCTTCGTGTCTTTGAGTATGACAGGGCCCTTAAAGCTACTTTTCTTTGGCTGGTTTTTTATCATACGGCAGGATGGAGTTGATCAGAGTGGACCAACTCCAACTTGACAGGAAACCAGACCTTTGCAGGTTACCTCCAAATCCAAGGCTGCTTCCTCTTTACACCTGCTTGTTTTGTCCAAGGACACAGACAGGTATCCTGGAGCGCACACCTGGAATCAAACCCTGGTCTATATACTAGTGAGACTCTTATTCTGCTGATCCACCTGCTTTCGGTGTAAATAAAGTTTACAACATCCATCACCTGACTTGTCTAAAGAAACCTGGCTGTAAATGGGATGATTTAATCATTAAATTTAGAATTCTGTTTGTACAATCACTTATGTACTCTGCAAAAAATGGCTTGTAATTCCTAAATAGTTAATATGATTCAGTCGTCCATTTTCTGCTGCTGGCAGCTTGGTGGCTTAGTGGTTAGCACTGTTGCCTCACAGCAAGAAGGTTGTGGGATCACTTCCCACGTGGGATCTCTCTGTATGGGGTTTGCATGTTCTTCCCAGGTTTGTGGCGTGTATGCGGGTATGAATGTGATTGTCTGTATATGGCCATGTGTCAGACTGCCGCCTTGTCCAGGGTGTACCCTGCCTCACACCCTATGACTGCTGGGATAGGCTCCAGCCCTCCCGTGACCCTTAATTGGACTAAGTGGGTATAGAAAACGGATGGATGGATTTTCTCCTACTTGTCGGGGTTGTGGTGGTGAAGGATATTTTTGTTAAACCCACTTGAATTAAAGTTGAAAGTCGATGTTACAAGAAAATCTTGATCATTTCAAATCCATTGTGTTAGCGTACAGAAGCAAGATGACAGAATCATATAAATACTTATGAACCAAACCGAGTGACCTCTGTGGTAGAAACTAGAGTGATCAATCTTCACACTGACTTGTGGTGGGATTTAATTGCCTTTATAGAAATTTAAAGGTGGATAAGCATGACCTGATCCACAGTTAACACGGTGTAATAAGTGAACGTGAGCATGATTAGCCTGTATGCAGCGGTGTTATTAGACACAGACCCGTGGGGGGTGCCAAGACCTGAAGCAGACGCCTCCTCAGTGCTCATATTAAAATGCTTCTTAATCAGGTGTTTGTATGGCAATAAAACAAAGCAACCAAGCCCGTGGTGGCGTTAATGAGCAGAGCTAAGTCTTCACCTACGTGGCCCCTCTGGGGTTGGTTTTGCTTTGAGCTCAGAAACTGTTTACGGGGTTTGACCATGAGCACAAATCAGACATGAAGAACAGCAGGAGCCGGTTGTTTTTACAATGATGTATGGGTGCTCTTGTGCGGACAGATGGGAATCGGAGACGTTGTCTGCACAAATGACTCTTTCCTCAGCCCGCATGTTTTATCGTTGTATGTGTAACTAATAGTGCAGCGGATAAGATACCCTCTCTACTTTTAAGATTAGGCTTAAAACTTTCCTTTTCGCTAAGGCTTATAGTTAGGGCTGGATCGGGTGACCCTGGACCATCCCTTGGTTATGTTGCTTTAGACGTAGACTGTGTTTCATAATTATTGTATGGCCTTGCCTTGCAATGTGGAGCGCCTTGGGGCAACTGTTTGTTGTGATTTGGCGCTATACAAGAAAAAAGTTGATTGATTGATTGATTGATAAGAGAATATTTAGAGGGGAATCCTGCAAATGGTGATAAAAGCATCAAATACAGCAGAAATACTCCTCAGACACTCCTCTTTTGAAAAAATTGATTGGCCACTTGAATTTTCAATCGGTGGTCAGGTAGGGGTCAATTGAAGAATTACACAGGAGTCAAAATTAAAAGATACTCCAATCATATTGAAAAATATTCCACATTATTTGCCTGATCATAAAGATTCCCAAAAGGTATAGTTTGGACTATCTGTGGCTGAATTCTATGGAGTTACGGGATAAAAACAGCAAGAATGGTGACAAAGGTCAGTTTCATTTTGTACAGGGGTCAAAAGTTAAAGTTGCTCCAATTTTGGTAAAAAGTGATGCAAATTACTAGTTGAGTTAACATGGTTTTAAAAGGGAATAGTTTGGACCATGTGTCATCCTTACTTATCACGTTACGGGGTAACATATGTCACATGTCATAGAATCCAATAGACGTAGACCTTGTTTGACCTTTACTTTGGAGACCAAGCATTCAACACTGTCAGCGCTATTCCATTTATTAATCCGATTAGCTCAATCAATAATTTGCATCACTTTTTACCAAAATTGGAGCAATTTTAACTTTTGACCCCTGTACAAAATGACACTGACCTTTGTCACCATTCTTGCTGTTTTCATCCCGTAACTCCACAGACTTCGGTCACAGATAGTCCAAACTATACCTTTTTGGAATCTTTATGATCAGGCAAATAATAATACAATAACATGCTTTTGGAGGGCGGTGTTATGTGTCGGACGCGGGCGGAGGACCGACCAGCGTTTGACAGGACCCAGTATAAAATAAGCTGAGCACGGTACAAAGGATAACAGAATTTAATAAACATAACAGTGATGTGCATAACAAATAAGTGCGCGGTCTGGCGAGGTGGAAAGACGGTGCGCTCCCAGCAGCACAAACGGTCCGGAGCCAGAACAGTTCGGACCCAAGGACCCCGCCGACACCCCCCAGGTGGCCGCGACCAACCGAGTCTGTGAAAGAAGAAACCATAATGTGAGTCCACCACTCCACACACAGAGAGACCACTCAAAGGTGTACATAAACAGCAAACACTTCCTGGCTTAATCACCAATCAGCTTCCCACCCTGCAGGCATGGAACACCCAGTTCAATTCTCCACTGCAGTGGAAGCTGATTAAACGACTAACATAACAGCTCAATATAATAAGGTGTGAGGGACACCACATTTACTGACTGTACTCATGTTAGTCACAAAACCTAAAGTACCTCAGGAAGTGTGCTGACGAGCGTGAGACCTCACCCCCTCCTCTTTCACAGACCATGGCATCAAACCTGGTACGGTCTCTGCATCCATGATGATGAGATGGCTCTCTAGACGACGATCTCACCCGTCTGGTCACAAGGTCGAGTCTCTGGCAAATACACACTGTGTACTCCAGACTTAAATGCAACCATGCCCCAATCCATAAAGATGCACCACAGCTGTGAGTCCTGACGAGCTGCACATGACAAGCTTCAGGTGATCAGGGTGAGGTCCTAATAACTCAGCCACACATCCACTCAGTCCTGAACGCATGCCACCTGGAAGGAAAAACAAAAGACAGAGAACAGAAGACAGAAACAAAAGGCAGCCAGGCACCCCAGCCATACAACAGGCGGTATGCATTTTCTGAGGCCCGACGTCCATGCCCAGTCGCCCAAAATGACAGATATTCACCCGAGTTAGACAAAGGCAAATATCTGTCATTTTGGGCGATGGCATGGACGGAGGGACTCAGAAAATGCATACCGCATGACAAATGCATGTTATTTGCATTATTATCACTTACTGAGATACACAACACGTAATGCGTACATAAAAAGTTGGCGCACTTTAACTTTTGTTGTGTCGGCTGGCGCGCGCTGCTCTCCAAATTCGGCAGTGCGTCCTCATCAAGCTGGCTGCTTTGGCTGCTGTTCATTGTCATACTATCCATGAGAAAATCATCCGGAATATCCATATTGGAACCAACACACACTTCTCGCCTTTTTAATCTTTTCCTCTGCGGACAGTTCTTGGGTTGCGCGCTATGACATCATTTGTTTACGCACAGCGGGCGGGTATAGCCAGGTAGCGTCGATGTAAATCTACACTACCGGCCTAGCAACGCCTCGGTAAAGTGCTAATAATGTGGAATATTCTTCAATATGATTGGAGCATCTTTTAATTTTGACCTCTGTGTAATTCTTCAATTGACCCCTACCTGACCACCGATTGAAAAGTCAAGTGGCCAATCGTTTTTTCAAAAGAGGAGTGTCTAAGGAGTATTTCTGCTGAATTTGATGCTTTTATCACCATTTGCATGATTGTTTCACTTATCTGCTGCACTATAAAGTGCCCTCTGTACCACCTGAGGCTCAAACCACACCACACTTTGTTTTCTCAGACAAATCCCAGGCCTGTGTTTGCACCCTGAATACAAAACTCAGGACTACAGATAGTTCTGTGCAGTCACAACTCAAGGATCGATTTCACTAGTTATAGTCTTGTTGACGCATGATTTTTACACATTGTTTATGAACGAGGCATCTGGTCTTTCAGATTTCTAAAAATAAATCCTCCTGCCACGAACGATGATTTACGCTGTTGAAGAAAAATCAGGGAGGGAATAATTTCCCAAACTGACATATTACTTTGTATAAAATTCAAAAATATTGAGCTGGTTAAAATGAAATATCAAAGCCAGTTTTTTTGTGTTTCACTGGTAAAATCCCACATTAAACTAGTTTTCTCTTTCTAAAGACATGAATATATGGTTTTAGATCTGTTTAATGACTCTTAAAACTATTTTAAAATGTTCAAAGTAAATTCCATCACCACATTGCTTATACAGGAATTGTTTTGTTTTTTTTAGTGTATGTTTTAATATGTAGTGATATTTTTCTTTTATATTAGTTTTAAATTTTTGTATTGTAATGCAATTTGTAAAAGGTGCTGTATAAATATGTTTTACTTTACTTCAATCCCCCTTATGAGCCCCTTACACAGGATGGCATCCTTTGTGAGCCCCTTGTGCATCCACAACAATTGCCAGAATACACAAGGGATGCAACGTTTCTTGTGCATTGTGTCAGCCTTCTAAAGACCAAATTTTTTGGCAATCTGTGCATTCACCGAGCCTCCTCTGTCCGACTGTGGAGTCTTGTGCGTCCTCTGTGCCACAATTTACATCCATAGGCGACAATTGACTATCAGTGGGGTTTTTCAGCATCTATTCAGCAGTGCTTTTGCCTCAGAGTAGACCTCTGAGCCTTTTTTGGGCAACCCTGGTGACTGCTTTGCGACTATGCTTCTGAATCTATATATAGCTGAATCTGATGCTTTTCCACCCGTCTTTGCCTAATTGTAAAAGAAGATACATCCCATGAATATTCCAAAATGAACAGCAAAGATGTTGCCAGCCTATAATTTCACCAAACACGGGTCAAGAACCAGATGACCATTGCTGTGCTCAGGACGAGAATGCAGAGTGCAGAAAACGGAGCTCAAGTGTCATGAAAAAGGCAGGACACAAATGCAGGACTCACACAGAGGTGTAGTATGAGAAAGAAGGTTTACTTAAAAAAATAGACAGAAGTCGATACACATAAATGCTCGCCAAAAAACAGGTGTGGCAATAGCAACAAACAAGGCCTATGAGAAGGCTGGTAGTAACGACAACACAGGACGACGGACTGGCAAAAACAAGAGGAAAACAGAGGGGTTAAAAAGAGCAGGTGATTAGGAACAGATCAAATCAAATCAATTTTTTTTATATAGTGCCAAATCACAACAAACAGTAGCCCCAAGGCGCTTTATATTGTAAGGCAAGGCCATACAATAATTACGGAAAAACCCCAACGGTCAAAACGACCCCCTGTGAGCAAGCACTTAGCGACAGTGGGAAGGAAAAGCTCCCTTTTAACAGGAAGAAACCTCCAGCAGAACCAGGCTCAGGGAGGGGCAGTCTTTTGCTGGGACTGGTTGGGGCTGAGGGAGAGAACCAGGAAAAAGACATGCTGTGGAGGGGAGCAGAGATCAATCACTAATGATTAAATGCAGAGTGGTGCATACAGAGCAAAAAGAGAAAGAAACACTCAGTGCATCATGGGAACCCCCCAGCAGTCTAAGTCTATAGCAGCATAACTAAGGGATGGTTCAGGGTCACCTGATCCAGCCCTAACTATAAGCTTTAGCAAAAAGGAAAGTTTTAAGCCTAATCTTAAAAGTAGAGAGGGTGTCTGTCTCCCTGATCTGAATTGGGAGCTGGTTCCACAGGAGAGGAGCTTGAAAGCTGAAGGCTCTGCCTCCCATTCTACTCTTACAAACCCTAGGAACTACAAGTAAGCCTGCAGTCTGAGAGCGAAGTGCTCTATTGGGGTGATATGGTACTATGAGGTCCCTAAGATAAGATGGGACCTGATTATTCAAAACCTTATAAGTAAGAAGAATAATTTAAAATTAAATTCTAGAATTAACAGGAAGCCAATGAAGAGAAGCCAGTATGGGTGAGATATGCTCTCTCCTTCTAGTCCCTGTCAGTACTCTAGCTGCAGCATTTTGAATTAACTGAAGGCTTCTCAGGGAACTTTTAGGACAACCTGATAATAATGAATTACAGTAGTCCAGCCTAGAGGAAATAAATGCATGGATTAGTTTTTCAGCATCACTCTGAGACAAGACCTTTCTAATTTTAGAGATATTGTGCAAATGCAAAAAAGCAGTCCTACATATTTGTTTAATATGCTCATTGAATGACATATCCTGATCAAAAATGACTCCAAGATTTCTCACAGTATTACTAGAGGTCAGGGTAATGCCATCCAGAGTAAGGATCTGGTTAGACACCATGTTTCTGAGATTTGTGGGGCCAAGTACAATAACTTCAGTTTTATCTGAGTTTAAAAGCAGGAAATTAGAGGTCATCCATGTCTTTATGTCTGTAAGACAATCCTGCAGTTTAGCTAATTGGTGTGTGTCCTCTGGCTTCATGGATAGATAAAGCTGGGTATCATCTGCATAACAATGAAAATGTAAGCAATGCTGTCTAATAATACTGCCTAAGGGAAACATATATAAAGTGAATAAAATTGGTCTTAGCACAGAACCTTGTGGAACTCCATAATTAACCTTAGTCTGTGAAGAAGATGCCCCATTTACATGAACAAATTGTAATCTATTAGATAAATATGATTCAAACCACCGAAGTGCAGTGCCTTTAATACCTATGGCATGCTCTAATCTCTGTAATAAAATTTTATGGTCAGCAGTATCAAAAGCAGCACTGAGGTCTAACAGAACAAGCACAGAGATGAGTCCACTGTCTGAGGCCATAAGAAGATAATTTGTAACCTTCACTAATGCTGTTTCTGTACTATGATGAATTCTAAAACCTGACTGAAACTCTTCAAATAGACCATTCCTCTGCAGATGATCAGTTAGCTGTTTTACAACTACCCTTTCAAGAATTTTTGAGAGAAAAGGAAGGTTGGAGATTGGCCTATAATTAGCTAAGATAGCTGGGTCAAGTGATGGCTTTTTAAGTAATGGTTTAATTACTGCCACCTTAAAAGCCTGTGGTACATAGCCAACTAATAAAGCTAGATTGATCATATTTAAGATCAAAGCATTAATTAATGGTAGGGCTTCCTTGAGCAGCCTGGTAGGAATGGGGTCTAATAGACATGTTGATGGTTTGGAGGAAGTAACTAATGAAAATAACTCAGAACAATCGGAGAGAAACAGTCTAACTAAATACTGGCATTACTGAAAGCAGCCAAAGATAACGATATGTCTTTGGGATGGTTATGAGTAATTTTTTCTCTAATAGTAAAAATTTTATTAGCAAAGAAAGTCATGAAGTCATTACTAGTTAAAGTTAAAGGAATACTCGGCTCAATAGAGCTCTGACTCTTTGTCAGCCTGGCTACAGTGCTGAAAAGAAACCTGGAGTTGTTCTTATTTTCTTCAATTAGTAATGAGTAGTAAGATGTCCTAGCTTTATGGAGGGCTTTTTTATAGAGCAACAGACTCTTTTTCCAGGCTAAGTGAAGATCTTCTAAATTAGTGAGACGCCATTTCCTCTCCAACTTACGGGTTATCTGCTTTAAGCTGCGAGTTTGTGAGTTATACCACGGAGTCAGGCACTTCTGATTTAAGGCTCTCTTTTTCAGAGGAGCTACAGCATCCAAAGTAGTCTTCAATGAGGATGTAAAACTATTGACAAGATACTCTATCTCACTCACAGAGTTTAGGTAGCTACTCTGCACTGTGTTGGTATATGACATTAGAGAACACAAAGAAGGAATCATATCCTTAAACCTAGTTACAGTGCTTTCTGAAAGACTTCTAGTGTAATGAAACTTATTCCCCACTGCTGGGTAGTCCATCAGAGTAAATGTAAATGTTATTAAGAAATGATCAGACAGAAGGGAGTTTTCAGGGAATACTGTTAAGTCTTCAATTTCCATACCATAAGTCAGAACAAGATCTAAGATATGATTAAAGTGGTGGGTGGACTCATTTACATTTTGAGCAAAGCCAATTGAGTCTAATAATAGATTAAATGCAGTGTTGAGGCTGTCATTCTCAGCATCTGTGTGGATGTTAAAATCGCCCACTATAATTATCTTGTCTGAGCTAAGCACTAAGTCAGACAAAAGGTCTGAAAATTCACAGAGAAACTCACAGTAATGACCAGGTGGACGATAGATAATAACAAATAAAACTGGTTTTTGGGACTTCCAATTTGGATGGACAAGACTAAGAGTCAAGCTTTCAAATGAATTAAAGCTCTGTCTGGGTTTTGGATTAATTAATAAGCTGGAATGGAAGATTGCTGCTAATCCTCCCCCTCGGCCCGTGCTACGAGCGTTCTGGCAGTTAGTGTGACTCGGGGGTGTTGACTCATTTAAACTAACATATTCATCCTGCTGTAACCAGGTTTCTGTAAGGCAGAATAAATCAATATGTTGATCAATTATTATATCATTTACTAACAGGGACGTAGAAGAGAGAGACCTAATGTTTAATAGACCACATTTAACTGTTTTAGTCTGTGGTGCAGTTGAAGGTGCTATATTATTTTTTTCTTTTTGAATTTTTATGCTTAAATAGATTTTTACTGGTTATTGGTGGTCTGGGAGCAGGCACCGTCTCTATGGGGATGGGGTAATGAGGGGATGGCAGGGGGAGAGAAGCTGCAGAGAGGTGTGTAAGACTACAACTCAGCTTCCTGGTCCCAACCCTGGATAGTCATGGTTTGGAGGATTTAAGAAAATTGGCCAGATTTCTAGAAATGAGAGCTGCTCCATCCAAAGTGGGATGGATGCCGTCTCTCCTAACAAGACCAGGTTTTCCCCAGAAGCTTTTCCAATTATCTATGAAGCCCACCTCATTTTTTGGACACCACTCAGACAGCCAGCGATTCAAGGAGAACATGCGGCTAAACATGTCACTCCCGGTCCGATTGGGGAGGGGCCCAGAGAAAACTACAGAGTCCGACATTGTTTTTGCAAAGTTACACACTGATTCAATGTTAATTTTAGTGACCTCCGATTGGCGTAACCGGGTGTCGTTACTGCTGACGTGAATTACAATCTTACCAAATTTACGCTTAGCCTTAGCCAGCAGTTTCAAATTTCCTTCAATGTCACCTGCTCTGGCCCCCGGAAGACAATTGACTATGGTTGCTGGTGTCGCTAACTTCACATTTCTCAAAACAGAGTTGCCAATAACCAGAGTTTGATCCTCGGCGGGTGTGTCGCCGAGTGGGGAAAAACAGTTAGAAATGTGAACGGGTTGGTGGTGTACACGGGGCTTCTGTTTAGGGCCATGCTTCCTCCTCACAGTCACCCAGTCGGCCTGCTTTCCCGGCTGCTCGGGATATGCTGGAAGGGAACTAACGGCGGCTAAGCTACCTTGGTCCGCACCGACTACAGGGGCCTGGCTAGCTGTAGAATTTTTCACGGTGTGGAGCCGAGTCTCCAATTCACCCAGCCTGGCCTCCAAAGCTACGAATAAGCTACACTTATTACAAGTACCATTACTGCTAAAGGAGGCCGAGGAATAACTAAACATTTCACACCCAGAGCAGAAAAGTGCGGGAGAGACAGGAGAAGCCGCCATGCTAAATCGGCTAAGAGCTAGTAGCTGCGCTAAGCTAGCGGATTCCTAAAAACACACAAAGTGAATAATGTGTAAATAATTTAGAGGTGATTCAGCAGAGGGAGTGCTTTAGTTAAGGCATGTAAAGATTACACTGTGAAACAAATCATTATCTAGTTATCTAGATCAATCTAACTGCACAGATTAAACAGCTAACAGATACAGCAAAACACCGCTGTGCTCCGGAACAGGAAGTGATACAATACCGCAGTGAGAGCCAACCACCAGTAGAGGCAAGCCGGTGTAAAACAGGTGTGAGGGAACATTCAGGAAAGAGGTGTGGCAAACAGAAGGAAAAATGCACACCCAGGCCCAAACCCCAAGACAAGAGGTGCAGTCGCCAGAACACAAAGCAATACATAACCCAAACCTGAACACAAAGCAATAAAAAACCCAAACATTAACATAAAGCAAAACAAAATCCCAGACATGAACCCACATGTCCCACATGACAATCAAGAACCTGGTGGGTCCACCCCTGGCTGACACAACAAAGAAGGGCAGAGTATGGTGACTACAACCAACTGATGCATGAAGAGACTGGAGGATGAGGTACTTTCTTCAGTTACCTGCGCATGGAGCTAATCAATCAATTAATATGTATTTTTAAAGCCCTTTACAGCAGCCAGATGGTGTCCAGAGTGTTTACAATAAAAATCAAGAAACAAGAATTCATAAAATGAAAGCAAACATGCAATAGAATTAAAAAGGCACAAAAAAACCCCAAAACATACAAACAGAAAACCCCAAACAAAACATGTCACAGCACCACTAGGCATTAAAATCCAGTTTAAAAAAATAAGTCTTGAGCTTTGATTTAAAAAGTACTTGGTCAGGAAAAATGCGTAAATCAGGAGGTAACTTTTTTCACAGTACGGGGCCAGCTACTACAAAAACACAATCACCCTGAAGTTTATATTTTGACATTGGAACATCTAAGTAAAATTGGCCAGTCAGCTGTAATGCCCTACTGTATGTGTGGAGAGTTAAAATTTCAGACAATTAGGAAGGTTCAAGGCTATTAATATATTTAAAAATAAACATTAAAATCTTAAAATCAATTCTAAAACAAACTGGAAGCCAGTGGAGTGAGTAAAGTACAGGCGTAATATGCTCACATCTGGAAATGTTTGTTAAAAGATGAATAGCAGCTCATTACAATATTCAATCTTTTTACGAAGGTTTCTAAAATAAATATATGACTCTGGCATAGAATTGTTCCTGTAGTTTACTGTGCTTTGACCAAATTTCAGTTTGTGTTTCTGACATATTTATAAAGCTGTGGTACACCATACTGAAAACACTATGACAACAACAAAGCTGGGTATCGATTCAAATTTCAAGAATCAAATCGATTCTGATTCTTGAGATTCAGAATTGATTACTTCGATTTGATTCGATCCGATATTGATTTGGGTTAGTGTTATTTTGAGCTGTTACCTAATTGTCTAGTTATGCAACATAATACTACACTCAACAAAAATATAAACGCAACACTTTTGGTTTTGCTCTCATTTTGTATGAGATGAACTCAAAGATCTAAACCTTTTTCCACATACACAATATCACCATTTCCCTCAAATATTGTTCACAAACCAGTCTAAATCTGTGATAGTGAGCACTTCTCCTTTGCTGAGATAATCCATCCCACCTCACAGGTGTGCCATATCAAGATGATGATTAGACACCATGATTAGTGCACAGGTGTGCCTTAGACTACCCACAATAAAAGGCCACTCTGAAAGGTGCAGTTTTATCACACAACACAATGCTACAGATGTTGCAAGATTTGAGGGAGCGTGCAGTTGGCATGCTGACAGCAGGAATGTCAACCAGAGCTGTTGCTCGTGTATTGAATGTTCATTTCTCTACCATAAGCCGTCTCCAAAGGCGTTTCAGAGAATTTGGCAGTACATCCAACCAGTCTCACAACGGCAGACCACGTGTAACCACACCAGCCCAGGACCTCCACATCCAGCATGTTCACCTCCAAGATCGTCTGAGACCAGCCACTCGGACAGCTGCTGAAACAATCGGTTTGAATAACCAAAGAATTTCTGCACAAACTGTCAGAAACCGTCTCAGGGAAGCTCATCTGCATGCTCGTCGTCCTCATCGGGGTCTCGACCTGACTCCAGTTCGTCGTCGTAACCGACTTGAGTGGGCAAATGCTCACATTCGCTGGCGTTTGGCACATAGGAGAGGTGTTCTCTTCACGGATGAATCCCGGTTCACACTGTCCAGGGCAGATGGCAGACAGCGTGTGTGGCGTCGTGTGGGTGAGCGGTTTTCTGATGTCAATGTTGTGGATCGAGTGGCCAATGGTGGTGGTGGGGTTATGGTATGGGCAGGCGTCTGATATGGACGAAGAACACAGGTGCATTTTATTGATGGCATTTTGAATGCACAGAGATACCGTGACGAGATCCTGAGGCCCATTGTTGTGCCATACATCCAAGAACATCACCTCATGTTGCAGCAGGATAATGCACGGCCCCATGTTGCAAGGATCTGTACACAATTCTTGGAAGCTGATAATGTCCCAGTTCTTGCATGGCCGGTATACTCACCGGACATGTCACCCATTGAGCATGTTTGGGATGCTCTGGACCGGCGTATATGACAGCGTGTACCAGTTCCTGCCAATATCCAGCAACTTCGTACAGCCATTGAAGAGGAGTGGACCAACATTCCACAGGCCACAATTGACAACCTGATCAACTCTATGCAAAGGAGATGTGCTGCACTGCATGAGGCAAATGGTGGTCACACCAGATACTGACTGGTATCCCCCCCAATAAAACAAAACTGCACCTTTCAGAGTGGCCTTTTATTGTGGGCAGTCTAAGGCACACCTGTGCACTAATCATGGTGTCTAATCAGCATCTTGGTATGGCACACCTGTGAGGTGGGATGGATTATCTCAGCAAAGGAGAAGTGCTCACTATCACAGATTTAGACTGGTTTGTGAACAATATTTGAGGGAAATGGTGATATTGTGTATGTGGAAAAAGTTTTAGATATTTGAGTTCATCTCATACAAAATGAGAGCAAAACCAAAAGTGTTGCGTTTATATTTTTGTTGAGTGTAGTATTATATTGACATTTGACAACAAATGAATGAAGTATTGGCAGTTAATGATGCTATAAGACTGATGGCACAGACCAATCCCCCTCTCAGAATGATAGACTAGTATTTTTATTACAAACATACTGAAGGGCAGAACAGATCCAGGGCAGCCAAAGGGGAGGGCACCAGAGGTACATGGTTCATTGGCCCTGACACAGATACAAGCGCTTGTACTAAAGTTCAGGTGGGGGAACTGTTGCTGCATCCAGCTCGCCTCCGTTGAGCCATGGACGGATGGAGCGTTGTGGACCTGGGCTGGCCAGTGATGGGGTGGAGGCTGCCACATGTGGTGTGCTGGAGCCTTCCCATATGGAGTGTAGGAAGGTCCAGGGTAGCACGGAGCATTTGATGGGGAAGGAGTTGGAGAGCCCAAGCATCAAATGGAGCACTAGCATATGACCTGTGTACTGCATCGCTCTCGGCTATGTAACTCATTAGCAACCGAGTCATGTCTTTCTGGCAGTGCCACCAACAACTGTGGTCAAGTCTCACCAGTGCTGACATCACCCACTCCATAAAGACATGCGTCTCTTGGTCTTCCTCTGGTCTCAGCCGCTCAAGCAACTGATGTTGCATTGTCATTAGTTGAGTGCCTTGATCCTGTAGTGATGTTAAGAGATGGATGTCTTGCTTCTCAACCCTCCTTCCATGGCTGAGGTTGACGGGCTATCTGAGGGGGCTGTTGTGCTGCTGGAAGTGGTGTTTGGGGGTGTCGGCATCGTTCACTTCAGGGGTGATGGCCACATCAGTGGTTGTAGTAGGAGCTGGACCCCGGGCAGTCTGAAAGTATACGAGGTCTATTAGATAATAAACCGACCCTTTTATTTTTTTTTTAACTATATGGATTTGAATGACGTGCGATTATACCAATCATGCTTGAACCCTCATGCGCATGCGTGAGTTTTTTCACATGTGTCGGTGATGTCATTTCCCTGTGGGCAGGCCTTGAGTGAGATGTGGTCCCGCCCTCTCGGCTGAATTCCTTTGTTTCACACACTGCTCGAGACGGCACACGTTGCTTTATCAAATTTTTTTCTGGACCTGTGAGGAATATCCGAGTGGACACTATTCGAGAAATTAAGCTGGTTTTCGGTGAAAAGTTTAACGGCTGATGAGAGATTATGGGGTGTTTCTGTCGGTGTAAGGATTTCCCACGGAGCGGGACGTCCTGCAGCGCTTCCAGGCGCCGTCGTCGGCGTGTTTCGAGCTGAAAACATCCTAATTTAAGGCTTAATTCACCCAGGACGTCGTGAGAGAACAGAGAAGATTCAGAAGAGGCCGGCATGAGGACTATATGCGGACATTCCACTGTTTAAGGACGTTTTTTAATGAAAGACGTGCACGCAAATTCGCCGAGTTGTTTCCGTGACGACTCGGCAAATCTGTGTGTGCCGCGACAGGAAAAACACCTCCGTGTTGAAAACCATTTGTAAAATTCAGGCGGCTTTTAATGGCTTTCAACAAGTGAGTAACTGAGAAATTGTTTAACAGCTTGGGCATGTTCCAACTTGCCCGTTAAGGTTTCCAACAGAGGTGTTTTTCCTGTCGCGACCCCCCGCACGTTCTTTCATTACAAAATGTCCGTTAACAATGGAATGTCCGAATAAACTCCTCATGCCGACTTCTTCTGAAAGTTCTCTGTTCTCTGACGACTTCCTGGGTCAACAGAGCCTGAAATGTGGAAGTTTTCAACTTGAAACGGCGAGACGCTGCCGCCTTGAAGCGCAGATCACCGTCAGGCACCGTGGGCTGTCCTTACGGCGACACTACCAGACCAAAATCTCTCATCAGCCGTTAAAATTTTTTTTACCGAAAACCAGCTGAATTTATCGAATGTTGTCCACTCAGTTGTGCCTTAGAGTTTTGAAAAAATTTTGATCAAACAAAGCAGCATTCTCTGAGCCATTCCTAAACAATGAAAAAATCGACGAGAGGTTGGGCGACTCCTCACTCAAAGACTGCCCACAGGCGAATGACGTAACCGACAGGCGTGAAAAAACTCTCGCATGCCCACGAGGGTTCAAGCATGTCTGATGTAATCACACGTGATTCAAATCCATATGGTTTTTGAAAAAAATAATAAGGTCGGATACTTTTCTAATAGACCTCGTACAAATTAAAATTTGATAAGCAAACAATTCTATAAACATACAACAGTGCAACTGGCAAGTATGACTTGAAAATGAATACATTTTCAAATTTGAAAGGGAGAGATGTGCTGATGGTAAAGAATTACTGTCAATGTAGAAATTTTCACAGGTTAAATTTTTGTGAATACGTGATGGATGGAATATCGTGTACAATTTTTTTGTGATTCACAGTCAAATTATCTTTACAGGTTAGAATTCATATAGAAACTAATGTGATAATAAATACATTGTAAAATGCATACATCAGTACTCACACTGACTAATGGGCTCGTGTGCACATGCTTGATGTAGACTCTCGGGAACCTAAGATTGGTCAATATCCACTTGTCCCTCTCAGTGAGCTCTTGATCACGCTGCCTGAACTTCTTTTTCATCAGCTTGCCCATCCGATTCCTGACACTCTTAAACCACACTTTCAAAATGGCAACATCCCTCTCCATCTCTCGGGCCTTCACCTTCCACAGGGAATCATTTTGATGGGTATTCTTCCATTCTTCTCATACACCTCTGGATCCTCCAAGAGCCACTCAACCTTTGACTCCTCTTCTTTTCTCGGGAGGGTTGCTGCGACCTTATCCTTTCATTTCTTCTTCACTTGAGAGCTTCCCTCGGACATTTCAGGCACATCTGAGTCAATCCACTCCTGCACCACACCACAAACTGATCTGGTAGCAAGATGTTTGCCACTTCAGGTCTGTTGTTCATCATCCTGGCCCTCACCTCAAACTTGCCCATTGCCTTCAGCAGCACCTTGATGTTCAGGAGCTGTACCACCACAGCAATTCTTTGTCTTCACCTTGCTGCACTTTTGGCTAGTCGCTTTTGGAGGCATACTGCTTGCATTGCTTGTGTCAGTGTCATTCAGCTTCAGCAGGAAGAATGAAATACAGAAGGTATGGCTCTGTATGTATACACTCCAAAAAAGGGGTGTCTAAAAACAAGATAAAAATACTGAATCTGAGGGAAATTATCTTGCTGACACTTAAAATAAGAAATTAACCCTTAAAACAAGATTAATTATCAAACACTTCTAAATCTTTTTTTTAATCTTGGTACACTGCAAATTATTTGGTTCTTACCAAGATAGTAAAAAACTTTAAATTTAGAAGTGTTCAATAATTTATCTTGTTTTAACAGTTCATTTCTTATTTTAAGTAATCGACATGCTTATTTCTAGATTTAACAATCGTAATTCAAGACATCTTGTCAAGTGGACTTATCTGTCCATGTACCAAGATAATTTCCCTCAGATTTAGTGTTTTTATCTTGTTTTCAGACACCCTTTTTTGCAGTGAAGGCTGCCAAGATGGTGCTGGAGGACACGGAGGCACAGTGTACACACAGGAAGCACAACGCTCAAGCAACACCATTAGATGCTCAATCGACACCCTTTTGAATGTGCAATGCATGCTGTTGGACAATCAAGGAAGGTACAGGACACACCTAGGTCACACATGGGACACTCAAAGGAAGCAAAATGGTTGCTCAGCAGTTGTCTTTACTGATCACGGCAAACAGCCCCGATCATTGCGCATTTATTCAGCGTCCATTGGTCGACCGTCATGACATCTGTGCCTCCTTTGTGCCTCACCTGTGCTTCCTTTGAGGGTCCTCCAGCCTCTTTGTCCCTTCTGAATTTGTTTTGAACATGCTCAATAGTACATGGTGACCAGTGAATTGTCTGTGGCCTAGTTCAAAAATAATGAAGCCAAAGTATGACATAACCATCACAATTTAAAAGTGGTCTTTTCTGTGAAAACTTATCATTTTAGGTATGTTTATATCATTTTAGGTTATCATTGTTTCAATATTTCTACTGGTCTCGGTTCATTCACTGCTACAAATTATCAGTGCATACAGGGAGGAAAATAACTATTTGAGCACCCTGCGATTTTGCAAGTTCTCCCACTTAGAAATCATGGAGAGGTCTGAAATTTTCATCTTAGGTGCCTGTCCACTGTGAGAGACATAATCTAAAAACAAAAATCCGGAAATCACAATGTATGATTTTTTTAATCATTTATTTGTATGTTACTGCTGCAAATAAGTATTTGATTCCACTACCAATCAGCAAGAATTCTGGTTCATACAGACCTGTTAATTTTCTTTAAGAAGCCCTCTTATTCTGCACTCTTTACCTGTATTAACTGCACCTGTTTGAACTTGTTACCTGTATAAAAGACACCTGTTCACACAATCAATCACACTCCAACCTGTCCACCATAGCCAAGACCAAAGAGCTGTGTAAGGACACCAGGGACAAAACTGTAGACCTGCACAAGGCCTGGATAGACTACAGGACAACAGGCAAGCAGCTTGGTAGAAGACAACAACTGTTATGATTATTTATTAGAAAGTGAAAGAAACACAAGATGAGTGTCAGTCTCCCTCGGTCTGGGATTCCATGCAACATCTCACTTTGTGGGGTAAGGATGATTCTGAGAAAGCTCAGAACTACACAGGAGGACCTGGTCAGTGACCTGAAGAGAGCTGGGACCACAGTCACAAAGATTACATTAGTAACACATGATACTGTCATGGTTTAAAATCCTTCAGGGCAGCAAGGTCCCCCTGCTCAAGCCAGCACATGTCCAGGCCTGTTTGAAGTTCACCAGTGACCATCTGGATGATCCAGAGGAGGCATGGGAGAAGGTCATGTGGTCAGATGAGACCAGAATAGAGCTTTTTGGAATCAAATCCACTTACCATGTTTAGAGGATGAGAACAACCCCAAGAAAACCATCCCAACCATGAAGCATGGGGGTGGAAACATCATACTCTGGGGTGCTCTTCTGCAAAGGGGAGAGGACAACTGCACCGTATTGAAGGGAGGATGGATGGGGTCATGTATTGCGAGATTTTGGCAAACAACCTCCTTCCCTCAGTAAGAGCATTGAAGATGGGTCATTGCTGGGTCTTCCAACATGACAGTGACCCCAAACACACAGCCAGGGCAACTAAGGAGGGGCTCCGTAAGAAGCATTTCAAGGTCCTGGAGTGGCTTGGCCAGTCTCCAGACCTGAACTCAATAGAAAATCTTTGGATGGAGCTGAAACGCCAAACCTGAAAGATTTGGAGAAGATCTATATGGAGGAGTGGACCAAAATCCCTGCTGCAGTGTGTGCAAACCTGATGAAAACTACAGGAAACGTTTGACCTCTGTAATTGCAAACAAAGGCTACTGTACCAAATATTAACATTGATTTTCACAGGTGATGAAATACTTATTTGCAGCAGTAACATACAAATAAATTAAAAAAAATCATACATTGTGATTTCCAGATTTTTTTTTTTTATTTTTTTTTTTTTAGATTATGTCTCTCACAGTGGACATGCACCTAAGATGAAAATTTCAGACCCCTCCATGATTTCTAATTGGTAGAACTTGCAAAATCGCAGGGTGTTCAAATACTTAATTTCCTCACTCTATATACTATAATGTGCTAGAGCGTAATGCTTGCGACAACAGTTGGAGGTATCTTCAGTAGTCTGCAGAAGCCTGAAACAAAGAAATTCTGTCCATTAGTTCCTGGTATTATTGAACAAGTAATATAATCATTCTATTGAAGCAGAGTAGGAGATATAGCTAAGGTATTGACACAAATAAATCAACGACTTATTCTCAGCTTTTCGCTTGCGTTTTACCTTGCTTTAGAAACATGTTGTTTTTTGTAGGAAATGACGTTTCTACCTTTACAAAAATGTATTACTGTGTGTTAGTATGAAGCACAAACAAATGAACTGATAAAATACAATGTTATTTCTTTAACATTCAGCTTTAAATCATAATGCTAAATATCAATGTCACACAAAATTGATGAAAAAAAGTGCTATTTTTGGGGTAAATTTGGTGCATATCTCTGGAACCATGTGGAATATTTCCATGAAATTTTCAGGACCTGTCGAAGAGACTATAGGCAACTCACAGATAAAGTTTTAACACCAAGATTGCTTCTGGTAGCATCAAAAGCGACAACAGACTCAAACAATGAGTCAGCACTTCTGTATGTCTGCTGGAAGCTCTTGTTTAGTACATGGCTTCCAGCACAGAAGCAAGCTGAGAGGAGCCACGAAACTTAACTATCTTCTCAATCACAACGCTGCCGTCAGGCGGAGGTCTTGGAAAATAAAGCAGTGCTGAGTTATGGTTTGGTGTATAAATAAAATGTATACTGATGGAATAACTCCATCTATCCATCCATCTTCTACCGCTTAGTCCAATTAAGGGTCGCGGGGGGCTGGAGCCTATCCCAGCAGTCATAGAGCGCGAGGCGGGGTACACCTAGGACAGGACGCTAGTCTGTCGCAGGGCCACAAATAGACAAACAAACGCAGACACACCCACACACACACCTACGGACAATTTTAAAGATCCCAATCCACCTAACCCGCATGTCTTTGGATGTGGGAGGAAACCGGAGCACCCGGAGGAAACCCACGCAAATACGTGGAGAACATGCAAACTCCACACAGAAAGGCCACGGGAATCGAACCCACAACCTTCTCGCTGTGAGGCAACAGCGCTAACCACTAAGCCACCGTGCTGGAATAACTCCATTAATGTCAGTTCTGTCATTTGTACAAAGTTAAACTATAACATATATCTTTTAATGTTGAATAATGCACTAATTCTGAAGTTTTGTAACAAACACAGACAGATCGCAAAGGATTCTGGGTAAAATGTGCCTCCGCTAACACTAATTGGTTGACTCATTCATTTTGTAAACCAACACGTTAATGTGAGGTGTGTCGTGTGTTGGTGTTTACAGATAAATGTGCTTTGGTAAAATATTCCATTTTTTTATTTGTTAAAAATAAAGGCATTTAAAAAAAAAAAGCCAAGTTGTAATTAGATAACCATCTGATATAACCAGTGTCAAAAATAAATAGAACACTGCCATGATCTACTGGTGCCAGACATTCAGTGCTGGGTTTACACTGTGCGAGTTTTGGCCCTTTTTCAGCTGATTTTTCATTTGTGCGAGAATTTTTTGGATCACACGAGTTTCAGGTTAATCGCGCGTCCTGCATCGTTTAGTATACACGGAGTAATGAGCTGCGGTTAACATCTCACGACCACCTCCTGATCGGCGATCATATAGTCAGATGGAAATCAAACTTATTTGCTATTCTGATAAGCCGTTGTGAGGTTATCCCACTGCTGAAGCGCTACAAGCGTCCAACCTCTCACACTGTGTCTGTGCAAACACCGCAGACCTGTCTTGTGATTTTTTTTTTAACTGAAGATACAATGGAGAAAAAAAAATAGAAAACTGAACACAAAACTGATGAAAATCTCTTGAACGTTTTGGCTTCGTATTTTGTCAGCTTACAGAGATGATGTGTTTTGTTGCTGCCGTACCTCCAAACCACCCTGCTCAGAGTGCCGCTCTCATTGGACTGACATCTTTGCTATTTTGGACTTGTGTGATAGCTCGCGCCCACAGATTGAGCTCGTCAGACTACTTTCGCCACCCTGCTCAGCGTGCCGCTCTCATTGGAGCAACAACACACAGAATGTGTCTCTTCATAGATAGATCTCTTTCAGTGCAGCTTCTTGTTCTGACTTTAACACCCAATTCTTTCATCGCCAACTGGAAATGGGAATCAAAACATTCCAATCGTATCTTTCTGATCTCTTCCACATCAAATTCCATCGTGTCAGTGTTTACAATGTGCTTGAGCGATAACAGGCGAAGTTGCTCATAAACTTTAAGTTTCTTAAATATTTATTACGCCTATTCTTCAGTTATCTTTGTAATTTTATTACTGGTAAAGTTTAGAATTAATTTAGATGACATATACTCATTATCTCACAGGAATTATCACAATTATCTGGGAACTACGTTTTGCACAGGAATTCATTAACCACGTCGGCCGTGGGCGCGTACTAACACAATAGTCAGAAACTGGCCAGAAGTTCGACCAAAACAAGAGCATCCACTTTTAGCTTGCCATAAGCTAAGGTAGTGGTGCTCGTGAGAGTGTGCCTCCAAACCTTCTGTTTGCGGTTTTGTCAATGCATTAACCCTTTAATGGTCAACTCAACCGTTTGGTAGAGTATATTGATATCTGCAACATTCTGTTGAAATATGTGAAATATTAAAGAGTTCAAAGACATCTGTGGGAAAATACCACACATTTCTACTCCACTCACTCCTCCCTTCCATCCATCCATCTCCTCTCTTTCACTTCCGACCTTTCCCCTCTTTTTTTCTTTCCCTCACCTCTTCAGCTGTGGGTGTTCTCCATCTTAAACCCTCCACCTGTCTGTGTGATCCTGTTCAGACCAGGTCCTTCATCAGTCCTCCGCAGATGTCTGGCCTCACACCTATGTCTCCCAGGGCCTGTACTGCCTGTCGTCCTCTGACGCCTGGGACCCAATCACCAGCCAGCCCTCAGGTGTGGCCTCGCCTGCCGCAGGCTCCTACATCATGGCTACAGGTACGACTTTAATTTGAGTCACACTGTAACACTTCAGAAGCTTGTGATGCTTGTTAGTACCAATTAAATGGTGATCCGTTACATATGATCCTCACATGCACCCTAACAGGAACTTGGCGTGCATGTGAGGATCATATGTGACGGACCAAAGTTCAGATGTTTGAAGTTTTGAGTCTCATTAATAGAGATGGGAAAGCATTTACACAAGCTGTCACAATATTATCCAAACACAACAGGTGGCAGTGGTGAGAAACACAGTGACCACATCCTCCTTCTGGTTATTTTTGGTCCTCCTTACCTTTATACAGAATATTTCACCTGGAACGTGTGAACCCAACAAGTCTTTCCGGCTGTCTCGTGCACATTTTGGTTTTCTTCAAAGCCTGTGTTTATTCACTTTATTCACATTCCTTCTTCCATCCGTGTAAACAACACAATAATGACAATGCTGCAAAGAAAGAACAAAGGTGAAGTTTGAACCTCTTCTGTGAAAGCAGTCTGTGTCAGCCTACCTCCAGCTGCAGGCGATCAAAGGATGATCACGTGGCCTCGCTGGAGTCCATGACTCGATGGACTTATCCAGCACTGTGCACTTGAGGTGTTTGTTGTTGCTTTCAGGTGGCAGCAGTGGAGCAGGAGTTACGCCTGGAGAGATGTATGATGGGACGTTAGGAAGTTACCTTCAGCAGCATCAGGCTCAGTTCACGCTGCAGCAACACAGTCAACTCCAGCAGCTCCAACAGCTCCATCACTACCAACAACTGCTGCAGTACCAACAACAACAGGTCAGTAACAAGAACAACAGGTTAATAACACCACCAACAAATAAATAGACTGCATTTATATTGCACTTTGCCATCTGCATCAGAAGCTCAAAACACTAAAATTATGCCTCACATTCACCCATTCACACCAATGTCAGGGTGCTGCCATGCAAGGTGCTCACTACACACCGGGAGCAACTCAGGGATTAAGGACTAAGGATTAAGGGTCCTTACTGATTTTCTGGTCAGGCTGGGGTTTGAACCGAGGATCCTCTGGTCTGAAGCCCAACGCTTAACCACAAGACTATCACCTCCCCAACAAGTCAGCAGCACCAACAACAACAACAACAGTAACAAAAATAGGTCAGTAGCACCACTACCACCAACAAGTCAGTAACAAGAACAACAGGTCAGTAACACTGCCATCACCAACAAGTCAGTAACAACATTACCAGCAACAACAGGTCAGTAACAAGAACAACAGGTAAGTAACACCAACCCCAAATCAAGTCAACAACAACAGATCAGCAACACCACCGCCAACAACATGTCAGCAACAACAACAGGTCAGTAACAACATGACCAATTACAACAGGTGAGTAAAACCTATACCAAGTCAGCAACAACAACAACAGGTCAGTAACAAGAACAACAGGTCAGTAACACAACTACCAAAACCAACACCAAGAGGTCAGTAACAACACCACCACCACCAACAACAGGTCAGCAACACCACCAACAACAACAAGTCAGCAGCACCAACACCAGGTCAGTTACACCAACACCAACAAGAAGTCACCAACAACAGATCAGCAACACCACCAACAACAACAAGTCAGCAACAACAACAGGTCAGTAACAACATGACCAATTACAACAGGTGAGTAAAACCTATACCAAGTCAGCAACAAGAACAACAGGTCAGTAACACCACTACCAAAACCAACACCAAGAGGTCAGTAACAACACCACCACCAACAACAACAGGTCAGCAACACCACCACCAACAACAACAGGTCAGCAACACCACCACCAACAACAAGTCAGCAGCACCAACACCAGATCAGTTACACCACCAGCAAGTGAGCAACAACAACAACAGGTCAGCAGCACCAACACCAGGTTAGTTACACCAACACCAAGTCAGCAACAACATCATCAACAACAACAGGTCAGTAAAACCAACAGGTCAGTAACACCACTACCCACACCAAGCAGTCAGTAACACCAACACCAAAAACAAGTCAGCAACAACAACAGGTCACCAACACCAAGTCAGCAACAATATCAACACCAGCAGGTCAGTAACACCACCACCAACAACAACAACAGGTCAGTAACACCAACAGGTTAGTAACACCACCACCACCACCACCAACAAGACCAACAGGTCAGTAACACCACGACCACCAACAACAACAGGTCAGCAACAGCATCAACAACAGGTCAGTAAAACCAACAGGTCAGTAACACCACCATCACCAACAGGTCAGTAAAACCAACAACAACAGGTCTGAAACCAACAACACGTCAGTGACAACAACAACAGGTCAGTAAAACCAACACCAACAAGCAGTAAAAACAAGACCTCATCAACAACAACACCAATACCAATAACAAATCAGTAACACCAACACCACCAGGTCTGTAACACCACCACCACCAACAACAAGTCAGTAAAAGCTACACCAACAAGAAGTCTGAAACAACAACAACAGGTCAGTAACACCACTACCAACACCAAGAGGTCAGTAACAACACCAACAACATGGGCCTCTTTCAGAAAGCAGGTTTAATGAAAACTCGTCGTGTGCGAGTTGAGGGAAGGAAACTTTAGGTTTTGGGTATAAAAAAATGGTTACCCTCCCTGGGAAGCTAATCTGCTCGCTGGCAGGTTTAGTTTCTCCTCTTTAACTTCTTAAGTCTCCCGGACACATCGTCCCCTTTCCTCCAAGAAGCCAAAGATATCCAAGCAGAAATCAGCAAAAATCCCCATCCGTCACTTCCTCACAATCATCTGTTTCAGAAAGTTTCATTTTTTCTGAACAAGTGATCATTGGTCAGAAAAATATTCTCAGCCATCATATTGATTATATAACACATGGCGGACATGCCACAGGGGGTGGAGTCAAATCTTACTCCGGCACTGAATGAAGTGGGGGAGGGGGGCACACTGGAGGGGTTAAAATTTTCAAAATAAAAAAGTGGCCACGGGGTTAAACTGGATTATATGTCTGTCACAGAGTTTATAATTTTTATTCATTCAATTCTCTCTTTTTTGTACAGTCTCTGGACCATCGCATTCATAGCACCTCCCAATCCCAACAAGCCACGCCCAACAGCACCATCCATAGCCTGGGACCTCCCACGCACCCTCGTTTAGCTGACCTTTGGGGGGCAGCACAGGTCGAGGCTCACCAGGTGAGAACATATTCAAGACAACTTGGTGCCAATTTTGACAATTTTCTAACAATTTTGGTGCTGTACTGCTGTTTGTTGCTGCTTCATGGCCATGAAATGCAAATTGTTGAATTTTCAAGGTCAAGGTGAAGGTCAAGGACAAAGGTATTTTCATGCAAAGGAATTAAGCTCACATGTGTTTGGTTATGTGTCACAAACAAACACGTGTGGAATCCTAACTGGCTGCAGGTGGAGATTGCCGGGCAGCTGAGCGCACAGATGGCTGACATGGTTGGAGGCGTGGTGGAGACGGTCGGCGAAGAGCCAGAACCCGAGAGCGAGGACATCCTGGAACAGCAGGAAGAGGAAGATGAGGACCTGACGAAGGTGAGGTCATTCTTCAACCTGTGTCATGGTCAAATTTCAAAACAGAGTAAATGCAGTTTGTTTGTTTTTTTGTTTTTTTTTTATGTGGAACAGCCACATCAGCCAGTGTCCTAAAAACAGGCATTTTAAGCTAACAGCATGCACACTGGACCACAACCATCCATCCAAAAATGTCCGTGAAACACCTGACTTGTTGCCGTCACAGGTCGAAGAGGTTACGTTAACCGTGGAGCCGGAGCCTTGTTCTTTGACCCCATCCCCGCTGAGGGAGGAGGGACCCCTGACCAGAGGCTCGAGCCCAGGACTGCCAGCACAGACTGTAGAATCCATCATGGAGAGGATACCATTCGATGTCACACCATGTGTCGTCCAATCACTGGAGGAGAAGGACGAAGAGGTGGAGGAGGGCTCCATTGTTGTCGTGGTGACCAATTGAGGAAAAAAAATGTCAAAAACTTGAATCAAATACTACAATAATCAGTTAAGCTATTCTATTTCTCCCATCAACCTCCAAACTATTTACCCACTTTGTTGGAGAGGAGATCCGAGGACACAAATTAGATGCCAAGAATGAAGATAACTGATGAAAACATGGAATATTATGTCCTTAAGTGCAAGAACAAAATGTTTGGACAAGTTGGACCACAGAATGGCGGCCAAGGCAACAACAAAAAGGCCTAAAAAAAAAAAATATATATATATATATATATATATATATATGAAAAAAAAGACTTCAGTGCAATACAGTCAACATGCAGAAAACCAGATGTGGGTGAAACAGTAATTGAAAATAATCCTGAGTGTTTGGTTCATAGGACTTTGAGCACCAGAAGAGGGCTCGGGTTTGCTGTGCGACTGCTTTAATATTTCAACCATTTTTAGCCATTTTCAAAAATACAGAACTGGAACAGTGAAGTGTAAGAGTCCTGCTGGGTTCAGTTCATTCTGCTGCTCCATTGAAATGAACTTTCACTAGTTTGATAAAAAAAAACAATGTTTTACTATGAAATATTTTTGGCGTTGCCATGAAAAGTGCAGAATGTTTGATCTCAAAAAAAATTTCTGGTGTGTGCAGCAAAAAAAAAAAACCTCAAGCTGCATTGTAATTACCCCAATTCCAATGAAGTTGGGATGTTGTGTAAAATGTAAATAAAAATAGAATACAATGATTTGCAAATTCTCTTCAAACTATATTCAATTGAATATACCTCAAAGACAAGATATTTAATGTTCAAACTGCTAAACTTTATTGTTTTTGTGTAAATATTTGCTCATTTTGAAATGGATGTCTGCAACATGTTTCAAAAAAGTTGGGACTGTGGTATGTTTACCAATGTGTTACATCACCTTTCCTTCTAACAACACTCAATAAGTGTTTGGGAACTGAGGACACTAATTGTTGAAGCTTTTTAGGTGGAATTCTTTCCCATTCTTGCTTGTTGCACAACTTCAGTTGTTCAACAGTCCGGGTCTCCGTTGTCGTATTTTGCGCTTCATAATGCGCCACACATTTTCAATGGCAACAGGTCTGGACTGCAGGCAGGCCAGTCTAGTACCCGCACTCTTTTACTACGAAGCCACGCTGTAACACGTGCAGAATGTGGCTTGGCATTGTCTTGCTGAAATAAGCAGGGACGTCCCTGAAAAAGACATTGCTTGGATGGCAGCATGTGTTGCTCCAAAACTTGGATGTACCTTTCAGCCTTGATGGTGCCATCACAGATGTGTAAGTTGCCCATGCCATGGGCACTAACACAACCCCATACCATCACACATGCTGGATGGTCTTTTTCCTCGTTTGTCCAGAGGACACGATGTCCATGATTTCCAAAAAAATTTGAAATGTGGACTCATCAGACCACAGCACACTTTTCCAATTTGCCTCTGTCCACTTCAAATGAGCTCGGGCCCAGAGAAGGCGGCGGCGTTTGTGGATGATGTTGATGTATGGCTTTTGCTTTGCATGGTAGAGTTTCAACTTGCACTTGTAGATGTAACAATGAACTGTGTTAACTGACAATGGTTTTCTGAAGTGTTCCTGAGCCCACTCAGTAAGATCCTTTACACAATGATGTCGGTTTCTAATGCAGTGCCGCCTGAGGGATCGAAGGTCACGGGCATTCAATGTTGGTTTTCGGCCTTGCCGCTTATGTGTAGAAAGTTCTCCAGATTCTCTGAATCTTCTGATTATATTATGGACTGTAGATGATGGAATCCCTAAATTCCTTGCAATTGAACAGAGAAACATTGTTCTTAAACTGTTGAACTATTTTTTCACGCAGTTGTTCACAAAGTGGTGATCCTCGCCCCATCTTTGCTTGTGAATGGCTGAGCCTTTTGGGGATGCTCCTTTTATACCCAAGCATGACACTCACAGTTAGTGTCCTCAGTTCCCAAACGCTTATTGAGTGTTGTTAGAAGGAAAGGTGATGTAACACAGTGGTAAACATACCACTTTTTTGAAATGTGTTGCAGGCATCCATTTCAAAATGAGCAAATATTTGCACAAAAACAAACAAACAAAAATTTCAGTTTGAACATTAAATATCTTGTCTTTTTGGTGTATTCAATTGACTATAGGTTGAAAAGGATTTGTAAATCATTGCATTCTGTCTTTATTTAAATTTCACACAACATCCCAACTTCATTGGAAGTGGGGTTTGTAGGTTGGGAAGTTAAAAAAAATTAAGAAAAATTGGAAGGCACGCTTGAGTAGCGTGTATCTCCACCAGGTTATTATTAATTTCTTTTACTGGTCACTGTCAGATTTCTTACTTTTATCCCCATCGGATATTTGTGATGTCATAACAGGAATCATAAAGACAATGACAAAAGGAAGCCGTGTCTTGCCATATTGAAGAAGCAGGTAAAAGGTATCAGCACATTGACTTTAATGCCACAAATGAACTGAACACAGAAAAAAATACTCTTCCAGTTGCATGCTCTTCTTTTTTTCTTGGCAATAGTCGCCCGTAATGTAAGTTCTAAGCGAATTACGTATAATGGTTTAAACATCAAAATGGTCAACAACATTCTTTATCACATATAACAACCAGCCCTCATAAGATACGAGGTCTGTTAGAAAAGTATCCGACCTTTTTATTTTTTTCAAAACCCATATGGATTTGAATCACGTGTGATTGCATCAGCCAAGCTTGAACCTTCGTGCGCATGCATGAGTTTTTTCACGCCTGTCGGTTGCGTCATTCGCCTGTGAGCAGGCTTTGTGTGAGCACTGGTCCACCCCTCTCGTTGTTTTTTTATTGCGAATAAATGTCTGAACGATTTGGAGCTTTGCTGCATCAATTTTAAATTAATATGGCTTTCAGGGACGATTTTATGGGGATTAAACAGATTAAGGAGTGATCCAGACAGTTTAAAGACCGCCCACAACTGCTGAGAGCGCTCCGAGCGCCGATCGACAGGCTCAAACCCCGCTGAAACAACCAGATCATTTCCAAAGTGAAGGCTTTGTTGATCCGGGACGTCGTCTGACTTTCACAAAAAGGCAGAAGGCGTGGATATCAGCACTTTTTCGCCACATTCCACTGTTACAGGAGTTTTTTTCATGGAAAGAAAAGCGGAGGGACGCGCCATGGAGCCGTTCATGACGCGGCAAAAAACCACCTCCATGTTGGTCTCACAGGACCGCTTTCAGGTGGATTTCAGATGGCTGTCGGTTGCTTTTCAGTTGTGTGATTTTCCGAGAAATTGAGCATGAGCTGGACATGCCCCAACATGTCCTGTGAGGCTTCATCACGGCGTTGCTTTGCGCCATGCGGCTCCACCGCGACGCGCGGAATTCCGCTCCTCTTTCCATGACAAAAACTCCTGTAACAGTGGAATGTGCCGTTCATTTCTAAACTGGACGCTGTCTTGATCCGGTATGTCGTGTGACTAGCACAGGAATTGTGAAAAGAGTGGACATCAGCATTTTTTCGGCACATTGAGACAGACGTGCGGAGGAGTTCCGCGTGTCGCGGTGGAGCCGCTTGGTGCAAAGCAACGCCGTGATAAAGCCTCACAGGACATGTTGGGGCATGTCCAGCTCATGCTCAATTTCTCTGATAATCACACGACTGAAAAGCAACCGACAGCCGTCTGAAATACACCTGAAAGCCGTCCTGAGAGACCAACACGGAGGTGGTTTTGTGCCGCGTCATGAACAGCTCCGTGGCGTGTTCCTCTGCTTTTCTTTCCATGAAAAAAACTGCTGTAACTGGAATGTGCCGAAAAAGTGCTGATATCCACGCCTTCTGCCTTTTTGTGAAAGTCAGACGACGTCCCGGATCAACAAAGCCTTCACCTTGGCAATGATCTAGTTGTTTCAGCGGGGTTTGAGCCTGTCGATCGGCGCTCGGAGCGCGGCGCGCTCTCAGCAGTTGTGGGCGGTCTTTAAACCGTCTGGATCACTCCTTACTCTGTGTAATCCCCATAAAATTGTCCCTGAAAGCCATATTAATTTTCCGAACGGTGTCCACCTGGAGGTCTCTCACAGTTTCTGGAAAAAAATTGATGCAGCAAAGCTCCAAATCGTTCATTTATTCGCAATAAAAAAACGACGAGGGGTGGACCAGTGCTCACAGAAAGCCTGCTCACAGGCAACCGACAGGCGTGAAAAAACTCACGCATGCGCACGAAGGTTCAAGCTTGGCTGATGCAATCACACGTGATTCAAATCCATATGGTTTTTGAAAAAAATAAAAAGGTCAGATACTTTTCTAACAGACCTCGTACAAGAAAAATAGGGCTGATAAATCATACACTTTTCCAATCAATTTTACTGCCCTGGAAACTGTGGCAATAAAATCAGGGTGATACAAATCTTAAAACGGCGATACAAAAAAAGACATTTAAAATACCAGGCTTTGTATCGCCTCACTTTTTATCCAATCAGGAGCTCCCATTCCTTGGACCCACCAATGAGATGCCCCTATTTTGTGTTACCCTGGTGACAAGTGCAGGATCCCGATACAGGATCCAGATCATTTCATTCAACCAAGATGTCTGATCAAGGTGATAGAGTTTTAGCCTCCCTAGTAGGGAGAATTCTACAACTTGAGTCTCAGACTGAAGTTGTGAGACACCAAGAAGTTAGTGAAGAGGATACACATGACTTTATAGAAAGACATTAGAACATTCCATAATTTACATATCTACATGATTTACCTGTGATATTTGTTCTACATGATTCATGTGTATGATTATTGTTCTTTATTTTCGTTGTAATATGTGATAAATATCTTATCACGTCTGTTTATGTATCATGTCCTGCATCATGCCCTAATGTATTGGAGGAGGACTGATACAGATACGAGGATACAGGGCGTGATACATGAACAGACGTGATAAGATATTTATACATACGGCTCTCGCTTTGCCTTGACTGACAGCTTGCCTTACCGCTTGGTCACAGCAAAGAATGATAAAGCAGATTCGAACAAAATTGAAAGCAATTGATCAAAATTTTTCACCTTGTAGCAGATTAATGTTACACAATAAACGACATTATCAGAATACATTATTTGCTGGCAAACCAGCTCAACAAATGTATTTTTTAGCTACGTACATGCTAATTCACTAAGTTAGTTGGCTTGACTGGGCTATGATTGCCTGCTAGCTAGTTTTGCACCTTCCTGAAGAATAAATACAATTACATGCATTTTTTTCTTTTATTTTTTGTTACAATCCTGTTTCATCTTACAACTCACTACAAATTTTACTGACCTGTTTTTGTAATGTTATATAATCTGGTGCAAGATTTTCTGTCTGACTTGATGAGTTAATATGATAGCTGCATCCATTCTGGATGCTGTTCAGAGGCAGTGCTTTAGTCAACAGGATAAAGACAACTTAAAACTGGGATTTGTGCAAATTCACAAGCATTTTATCTACTTGAGGTGAAACTACCACCTGCTGCAAATTACACTGAAATGAACAGAAAATGTCTCCAAAGGTTGCCACCTAAATGAGTTAGACCCCGCCCATCTCGTGCTCAAAGGAACCAAAATTGAAAATGAAGAATCATTTGCAAATTGTTAATGTGGACAAAAGGAAAAGAAAGTGCATGCTTTTTAACAGTGACTTAGCCCAAACAGCATAACACAGTATACAAAGTAATAATATATCAAAGTGCTTTTTATAATTAACAGGAAAAAACACACACAATAAACAAACACAATAAAATCTTATATGTGATGTAATTTCGGCTGCTCCCGTTTGTTCGGGGTCACCACAGCGGATATAGCCAGTTCCGCATTGGTATTTGGCACAGGATTTACGCCGGATGCCCTTACTAATGCAACTCCACTTTTACCTGAAGAAACAATAAATGTTATGTACTTAAATAGATTCAATGTATTGTTTGACTGCATCTTTATGTGATTTCATATATATATATATATATATATATATATATATATATAATTCTAAGTATCTGAATTATAATTTCCAATTATTTCCATTAAAAAAACATAACCAAAATGTAATTCAAAATATCAGTACAAATTTTTAATATGTAAAATTTCACAGCTCGATTACCTAAAATAGCCTGACACCCTACACTGTTGAGATCCCCATCCATTTTGGACCAAATTTCAATTAAAAACGACATAATTTACTATGACCTGTGTAGTTACTGGATTTCTCCAAGGGGGCGATATGTTTAGTTGAGCAATCATCGTCAGTCAATGTGAAATTTAACTTTGGAGAACACATACTTTACATTGGACAACCCATCAGAAGTCAACTTGAAATTTCAGAAGAAAATTCAAAGCGGCGCTATCTGGCACATTTAGTTTAAGTTTAGTATAAGTTTAGTAAGTTTTGACCTTACAGAAGTGTAAACCATCCCCCAAAATATCATTTTATTCAGATATAAAGCAAGATTTAATAATCCGATTCACTTTCTAGAATTATTATTTTTTGTGGCTAGCAGCCCAGTGAGCTAGCTAGCTTAGCTCAATCACTTTAACGGCTCACCATGCTTACCTTGGTTAATTAGCATGTAGCTGTGCTTGTGGCTCCTCCCATGTCACATTTTGGCTTTACTACAACTCGCTTTATTAAAACATTTTCAGAGTAATGTTATGTTGACAAACAACTTTTTGCACGGTGACGTAAAACAAAAGTTGCACAAACGTGATTGTTTTTAGTGGACTGAGGGGAAAACGTGACTCTTTAAAATCCAGGTTACTATCCTACCTGGACAGAGTTAAGTTCATCGTCCAGGAAGCTGGTTTGTTACTGTCAACCTGCATCAAAAAAGGTCAAATTAAAAAATGTGACACAATTACAGCAATTTTTTTTTTTTTTTTTTTGGACACAGCTTTTTAAATTCTGAGCTAAAACTAGGCTCCAGTAAAATATCAATAAATAAATGCATGAAGACAAATGAAAATTTTGTTTGATAGATGCTGTGTTTGAAAACCTGAGAAATTTAGTTATTACACTCATTTTACAGTTGAACCAACTTTATGCTTTCTGAGGTGACAATTTGGTGTTGGCTTTGACAGTTGGGCAGCCTTGAACTTTGTCAACTCACGACAACCTCCCATCACCAATTTATGGCCCCAGTTTCCATTCCAATTTCAAAATTGAACAAGACCACCACAATCCGGCTGAGATCTCGATCAAAATTTGTCAGGCGATAGTGAGTGCCAGTCTGCACCTCACTTTCAACTATGAAAGTGATCGGGGCACATTTGATTAAGATATCATGTAACATATACATTAAATGGGGTTTTCATGGCCACAGAATCTGTAATCTGGATCAGATCCGGACCAAACTTTGTCAGTCAATAAAAAAAATACCATGCTTCATACTGCTCTCAAATGTGAAAGGAGTTTGATTTTTTTTGAGTTATGAATTTTTGAAAATTCATTCAATGTTAAAGGATAGAGATTTCTCCAATTTTCCAAGATTTTTTTTCTGAATTTAATCTATGACCTTGAAAATTAAATCAATTCTTTATCAGGATATGAATCCTCTGTAAAAATTTCATAACGATATTTGAAAAATTGTGGGTTCCAGACAGTTCACAAGCAAATGCCTCCACCCAACTTTGCTGGCAGAGGTAGTAAATTTGACCAATTTTTTTGCTTGCTTTAAAATAGTTGGCGGAATTCATATACAGTATGTCTGGAAAGTATTTACAGTGCTTCACTTTTTCCACATGTTATGTTACAGCCTTATTCCAAAATGCAGTAAATATTTTTCCCTCAAAATTCTACTCACAACATCCCAGAATGACAACATAAAAAGTATTTTTGAAATTTTTGCAAATTGATTAAAAAAACAACAATTAAGAAATCACATGTACATAAGTATTCAGCCCCTTTGCTCAATACTTTGTTGATGCACCTTTGGCAGCAGTTACAGCCTCATGTCTTCTTGAATATGATACCACAAGTTTGGTGCACTGATCTTTGGGCAGTTTTGCCCATTCCTCTTTGCAGCACCTCTCAAGTTCCATCAGGTTGGATGGGGAGCGTCGGTGCACAGCCATTTTCAGATCCTTCCAGAGATGTTCAGTCGGAATCAGGTGTAGACTCTAGCTGGGCCACTCAAGGACATTCACAGAGTTGTCCTGAATCCATTCGTTTGATATCTTGGCTGTGTGTTTAGGGTCACTGTCCTGCTGAAAGATGAACTGTCGCCCCAGTCTGAGGTCAAGAGCACTGTGGAGCAGGTTTTCATCCAGGATGTCTCTGTACATTGCTGCATTCATCTTTTCTTCTATCCTGACTAGTCTCCCAGTTCCTGCTGCTAAAAACATCCCCACAGCATGATGCTTCCACCATGCTTCACTGTAGGGATGGTGCCTGGAATCCTCCAAATATGACCTTTTACTAAGGACTGGCTTCCCTCTGGCCACTCCACCATTCAGGCCTGATTGGTGGATTGTTGCAGAGATGTTGTCCTTCTGGAAGGTTCTCCTCACTCCACAGAGGAATGCTGGAGCTCTGACAGAGTGACCATCAGTCACTCGGTCTTGGTCACCCACTTGACTTGGTCACCTCACCGTGCAGTAGTTTGGTCACCTCCGTGACTAAGGCCCCTCCCCTGATTGCTCAGTTTAGACGGGTGGCCAGCTCAAGGAAGAGTCCTTGTGGATCCAAATTTCTTCCATTTACAGATGATGGAGACCACTGTGCTCATAGGGACCTTCAAAGCAACAGAAATGTTTCTGTACCCTTCCCCAGATTTGTGCCTCATGGCAGTTCTGTCTTGGAGGTCTATAGTCAATTCCTTTGACTTCATGCTTGGTTTGTGCTCTGACATACTGTCAATTGTGGGACCTTATATGTAGACAGGTGTGTGTCTTTCCAAATCATGTGCAATCAACTGAATTTACCCAGGGTAATTAAGCTGTAGAAACATCTCAAGGAGGATCAGTGGAAACAGGATGCACCTGAGCTCAGTGTTGAGCTTCATGGCAAAGAGTGTGGATACGTATGTACACGTGATTTGTTCGTTTTTTTTATTTTTTTTATCTTTAATAAATTTGTAAAAATTCACAACTTTTACACATTGTCATTATGGGGTGTTGTGAATATAATTATGAGGGGAAAAAATGAATTTACTCCATTTTGGAATAAGGCTGTAACATAAAAAAAAAATGTGTAAAAAGTGAAGTGCTGTGAATACTTTCTGGATGCACCATACCTACTGTTTAATACCTGCTTACATACGAGTGTGACTGAGTACTGCCGAATACACCTGACAACGTAGGATTCCTGTTACATGATTAAATGTTTCTGTTAACAGCTGAAAATTGTCTGTCAAGGAGCTTTTCATGGGTTTCATGTTGTGGAGGAGAATCGGGAGAAGACGAACAGGATGTCCCAATTACTGCATAATGTACTCAGTCATCCATTTTACTGTCAATCTGCATCAGCTACATCAGATTATTCACATTTTGTAGACCATGATTTATCCTGACATGAATTTGAACTGTCCCAAATTGCTCACAGTATTCTACAGCTCTACTTTTGCCACTGATTAAGCTGGTTTCAGGCCCTGATTGGGTATTCGATTTGTTCTTGTACCAAAAATGTACACAATTGGGCATCAAAAATCGTAAATGGGGGACTTTTGAAAATACAAACTTGACCTACTTCAGAATTTGCTTGAGAATCATATTTAAATAAGATATTTTTCCACACTATTAAAATATGAATTAAGACTCAAGAAAAACAAACACAAGCACAGTTTCCCTCGGGGAAGTTCGCCCAGATCAGCGATGGTTTGTTACATCACTAACTCAATAACTGCACAGTAATACTGTCAGTTACCATTTAGGGTATATTTTTAGCTCTGAGTATTTTGTGTATCTCACTGTGGTGGTAGCCACTTATATTAAAGAACTAAAAGGTTTTTAGGCAGATCCACATTCCTGCCTTTAGGCAGGCAGACGGTGATCTGCCTTTGATCTTCCTTCGATCCGCTTCCTCTGCCAACTGGAGGTAAATATTAGCATGACCACAAACCGTTTGATCCCTAAAAACTTTACATGGAAAAAAATTAGAAACAAAGACCAAATGAAGAAGTGAAACAATTGAAGTATTTAAAAAAATACAACCCCAATTCCAATGAAGTTGGGATGTTGTGTGAAATGTAAATAAAAACAGAATACAATGATTTGCAAATCCTCATCAATCCTCAGCTGTGTTGAAATGTGTTGCAGGCATCCATTTCAAAATCAAATCAAAATCAAATCAATTTTATTTAAATAGCGCCAAATCACAACAAACAGTTGCCCCAAGGCGCTTTATATTGTAAGGCAAAAGCCATACAATAATTACAGAAAAACCCCAACGGTCAAAACGACCCCCTGTGAGCAAGCACTTGGCGACAGTGGGAAGGAAAAACTCCCTTTTAACAGGAAGAAACCTCCAGCAGAACCAGGCTCAGGGAGGGGCAGTCTTCTGCTGGGACTGGTTGGGGCTGAAGGAGAGAACCAGGAAAAAGACATGCTGTGGAGGGGAGCAGAGATCAATCACTAATGATTAAATGCAGAGTGGTGCATACAGAGCAAAAAGAGAAAGAAACACTCAGTGCATCATGGGAACCCCCCAGCAGTCTAAGTCTATAGCAGCATAACTAAGGGATGGTTCAGGGTCACCTGATCCAGCCCTAACTATAAGCTTTAGCAAAAAGGAAAGTTTTAAGCCTAATCTTAAAAGTAGAGAGGGTGTCTGTCTCCCTGATCCGAATTGGGAGCTGGTTCCACAGGAGAGGAGCCTGAAAGCAGAAGGCTCTACCTTCCATTTTACTCTTAAAAACCCTAGGAACTACAAGTAAGCCTGCAGTCTGAGAGCGAAGCGCTCTATTGGGGTGATATGGTACTATGAGGTCCCTAAGATAAGATGGGACCTGATTATTCAAAACCTTATAAGTAAGAAGAAGAATTTTAAATTCTATTCTAGAATTACCAGGAAGCCAATGAAGAGAGGCCAATATGGGTGAAATATGCTCTCTCCTTCTAGTCCCCATCAGTACTCTAGCTGCAGCATTTTGAATTAACTGAAGGCTTTTCAGGGAACTTTTAGGACAACCTGATAATAATGAATTACAATAGTCCAGCCTAGAGGAAATAAATGTATGAATTAGTTTTTCAGCATCACTCTGAGACAAGACCTTTCTAATTTTAGAGATATTGCGCAAATGCAAAAAAGCAGTCCTACATATTTGTTTAATATGCGCATTGAATGACATATCCTGATCAAAAATGACTCCAAGATTTCTCACAGTATTGCTAGAGGTCAGGGTAATGCCATCCAGAGTAAGGATCTGGTTAGACACCATGTTTCTAAGATTTGTGGGGCCAAATGAGCAAATATTTGCACAAAAACAATAAAATTTATCAGTTTGAACATTAAATATCTAGTCTTTGTGGTGTATTCAATTGAATATAGGCTGAAGAGTAAATCATTGTATTCTGTTTTTATTTACATTTTACACAACATCCTAACTTCATTGGAATTGGGGTTGTACAAAGTAGCAGCATATCAGGAGAATCAGGGAGGATTCAAATGTGCTGTTTGAGATCTTTGTCCCAGATCCTGAATGAGGGGCTTTGAAGGGAAGGGGGCGTGGCCAAGAAGAAACAAAAAAGTTACACTATTAAAAAAAAAATTCCAACACAAAAACAACAAACACTCGTGTGACCTAAACCATCAGCTCATCGTCACTGTTGTCCTCCTGATCCAGGAGTCCCATTAGGGTGGACAGCGGGATGGATGGGGAAGGGGGAGGAGAAGGCGGCACAGGGGGCGGAGTGAGGTAGAGGTTGCTGCTGTCATGGCTGCAGCTCCTGCTTGCCGGACCTGTGCTGCTAGTACTGCTAGAGCTCTCCTCCTGCGTCAGATCCTCGAACCACACCTCCGCCTCATTATGATGATGATGAAGATGATGGTGGTGGCAGTGTGGGGAGGAGGAAGGCTGAGGAGCCGCAGGAGCAGAGGGAGGGTAGGTGGTGGTGGAAGAGGAAGAGGAAGGAGCAGAAGAAGGCGGTGGCTTAGAGACAGAGTTGTGGTTGCTGATGTCACGGAAGCTGGCCAGAGGAGGGCGGAGCCGGATGCCGGAGTGGGTGGAACCCTCAATGGCCTTCTGGAGCTGGAGAACAAGGAAGAAAGACATGACTGGGAGAAAGGGATGGAGTGCACATAAAGGAAAAGGAAGGTGAGTGGTGCAATGTGATGTTTGAGTGGGCACAGACAAGTAAAGTAAGAACTAAAGGAGGGAAAATCATTCCTGCTTCACATGGACTTCCTTTGCTCCATATCAGTGTGTTTCCATCGTCCTATTGACTAGAATGCACCCCCCCGCACACATACACAAAAACAACAACAAAACAAGAGCAATCAGAGATCAATAGAGTCTGATATCTATTTGTGGTGAAAATTTAATGAGAATCCGTGAAGTAGTTTTCATGTAATCCTTCAAAGACTATATAAAGTGAAACTTGATCCAGAATCCGGATCCGGATCACCTCCAAAATTTAATGGAATCTTCCATGGGCTAATTTGTATCTGTGTTGAAAATCTTGTCACCAATCCTTCAAAACATATATAAAGGGAAAACGGATCAAGAATCCAGATTAGGATCCGGATTACTTCCAAAATGTAATGGCGTCTTTCATGCCTTAAAATGTATCCATGGTGAAAATTTGGTGCAAATCCGTGAAGTGGTTTTGACGTAATCCTTCAAAGCCTATATAAAATGAAACTTGATCCAGAATCTGGATCCAAATCCAGATCACCTCCAGAATGTAATGGCATCTTCCATGGCCTAATATGTATCCGTGGTGAATATTTGATGAGAATCCGTGAAGTAATTTTGATGTAATCCTTCAAAGACTATATAAAGTGAATCTTGATCCATAATCCGGATCCAGATCACCTCCAAAATTTAATGGAATCTTCCATGGCCTAATATGTATCTGTGTTGAAAAGTTTGTCAAAACCCATGAAGTAGGTTTGACGTAATCCTTCAAAACATATATATAAAGGGAAAACGGATCCAGAATCCGGATTCGGATCCAGATGACCTCCAAAATTTAAAGAGTCTTTCATGGCTCAAAATGAATCCATGGTGAAAATTTGGAGAGAATCTGTGAAGTAGTTTTGACATAATTTATCAAAGCCTCCATAAAGTGAATCTTGATCTGGATCACCTCCAAAATTCTGTGGAATCTGCCATGCCCTGATATTTATATGTGGTGCAGATTTAGTGAGAATCTGTTAAGTAGTAGTATATAAAGTGAAATCTTGATCCAGAATCTGGATCCAGATCATCTTCAAAATTTAATGGAGACTTTCATGCCTTAAAAAGTATCCATGGTGAAAATTTGGTGAGAATCCGTCAAGTAGTTTTGACGTAATCCTTCAAAGCCTATATAAAGTGAAACTTGATCCAGAATCCGGATCTGGATTACTTACAAAATGTAACGGTGTCTTTCATGCCTAAAAAATGTATCCATGGTGAAAATTTGGTGGGAATCCGTGAAGTGGTTTTGACGTAATCCTTCAAAGCCTATATAAAGTGAAACTTGATCCAGAATCCGGATCCGAATCCAGATGACCTCCAGAATGTAATGGCGTCTTCCATGGCCTAATATGTGTCTGTGGTGAATATTTGGTGAGAATCCGTGAAGTAGTTTTGATGTAATCCTTCAAAGACTATACAAAGTGAATCTTGACCCAGAATGCGGATCTGGATCCCGATCACCTCCAAAATTTAATGGAATCTTCCATGGCATAATATGTATCTGTGTTGACCAGTTTGTCAAAATCCGTGAAGTGGGTCTGACGTAATCCTTCAAAACATATATATAAAAGGGAAAACAAATCCAGAATCCGGATTTGGATCCAGATGACTTCGAAAATTTAATGGTCTTTCATGGCTCAAAATGTATCCATGGTGAAAATTTGGAGAGATTCTGTGAAATAGTTTTGACATAATTTTTCAAAGTCTCCATAAAGTGAATTTTGATCTGGATCACCTCCAAAATTCTGTGGAATCATCCATGCCCTGATATTTACATGTGGTGCAGATTTGGTGAGAATCCGTAAAATAGTTTAGACGTAATCCTTGAAAGCCTATATAAAGTGAAATCTTGATCCAGAATCCAGATCACCTCCAGAATTTAATGTCATTTTCCATGGCCTAATATGTATCTGGTGAAAATTTGGTGAGAATCCGTCAAGTAGTTTTGAGGTAATCCTTCAAAACATATATAAAGAGAAAACGGATCAAGAATCCGGTTTCGGATCCGGATTACCTCCAAAATATAATGGCGTCTTTCATGCCTTAAAATGTATCCATGGTGAACATTTGGTGGGAATACATGAAGTAGTTTTGACATAATCCTTCAAAGCCTATATAAAGTGAAACTTGATCCAAAATCCAGATCCAGATCACCTCCAACATTTAATGGAATCTTCCATGGCCTAATATGTATCTGTGTTGAAAATTTAATCAAAATCCGTGTGGCAGTTTTGACGTAATCCTTCAAAGTGTATATAAAGTGAAATCTGGATCCAGATCATCTTCAAAATTTAATGGAGACTTTCATGCCTTAAAAAGTATCCATGGTGAAAATTTGGTGAGAATCCGTCAAGTAGTTTTGACGTAATCCTTCAAAGCCTATATAAAGTGAAACTTGATCCAGAATCCGGATCCGGATTACTTCCAAAATGTAACAGCATCTTTCATGCCTTAAAATGTATCGATGGTGAAAATTTGGTGGGAATACGTGAAGTAGTTTTGACGTAATCCTTCAAAGCCTATATAAAGTGAAACTTGATCCAGAATCCAGATCACTTCCAACATTTAATGGAATCTTCCATGGCCTAATATGTATCTGTGTTGAAAATTTAATCAAAATCCGTGCGGCAGTTTTGACGTAATCCTTCAAAGTGCATATAAAGTGAAATCTTGATCCAGAATCTGGATCCAGATCATCTTCAAAATTTAATGGAGACTTTCATGCCTTAAAAAGTATCCATGGTGAAAATTTGGTGAGAATCCCTCAAGTAGTTTTGATGTAATCCTTCAAAGACTATATAAAGTGAATCTTGATCCATAATCCGGATGAAAAGCTTGTCAAAATCTGTGAAGTAGGTGTGACATAATCCTTCAAAACATATATAAAGGGAAAACGGATCCAGAATCCGGATTCGGATCCAGATGACCTCCAAAATTTAATGGAGTCTTTCATGGCTTAAAATCTATCCATGGTGAAAATTTGGAGAAAATCTGTGTAGTTCTGACGTTATTTTTCAAAGCCTCAATAAAGAGAATCTTGATCCGGATCACCTCCAAAATTCTGTGGAATCTTCCATGTCCTGATATTTATCTGTGGTGAAAATTCAGTTGAAATCTGCACAGTAGTTTTGATGTAATCCTTCAAAGACTATATAAAGTGAAATCTTGAAGCAGAATTTGGATTCGGATCCAGATCACCTCCAAAATTTAATGGAGTCTTCCCTGGCCTAATATCTATCTGTATTGAAAATTCAGTTGAAATCCGTGCAGTAGTTTTGATGTAATCCTGCTAACAGACAGACAGACAAATAAACATTTATTCCGTTGTTGGTGGACGTAAACCCCCCCAAAACAAAACACACTCAAGATTATTACTTTTTTGTACTTTAGTAACAAACAAAAATGTTCAAAATCATTTATTTATTTATTTGTTTTTTTGTACTTAAAAACACTCATGCTTATTACACTATGTAACAAATTTTTATTTTTGTTTTGTTTCTGGGTACGCAGTGTGTTTTCCTAACCTGTTATGTCTTAAATAAATAGAAAAGAGCTGTTATTCCACAGAAATTTTGCTTCTGTGATCAGGACAATGATATTTTGAAATTTGTCTGTTTTCAAGAATATTCTCGATTCGCCTTCACTACTACTGAGTAGTCTTCTAGAATATTCTTTAGCTGCTAGAACCGTCCAAAATTTTCTAGAAGTTTCCAGAATTATCTAGAAATTTCAAGAAACTTTCAGAACTTTCTAGAACGTTAAAAAAAATAAAATCAAAGTTTGTGCTGAATGTAGTCATTTTTCCATAGACTTTAGACATAAGCAGTTGAAATATAACACTTAGAAGCCAGGAACAAAAATTGTGTTACATAGTGTTATTATTATTCAGATTTTTTTTTTTTTCACTTTAAAACCAACATCAACAAATACACCCACTTCCTTTGTTCAATCACATGCCTGGCTGTTTATGTCACTATGGTAACTAATTATTTTTTCAGGAATCATATGACACGCTAAGCTACAATGTGGCAGTAGTAGGCACTCTTACCTCTTTCAGTGCCACGACACCCACCAGTTTGCCGATACTGGTCACATAAGCATGGCTCAGGCCCAGCAGCGAAAACAGTGTGTGGGTCTGCGGAAAGGTGACAAAGCAGAAGTGTCTGTGTCTAGACGTGATGTCACAGAGCCAGAATAAAACCGCTCCAAGCTGAAGTCCTTCAGCAGCTTCTCGCGTTCCATGTTTGCCTCTGAAAGCAGCGTCAAAAGCTGTTTGTGCATCAACAAGAATATTCAGCATTCAAGAGAAAGAAATAAGAGCTGTTTGTGTCTGTAAGCAAAACCAGCTGTTTATTTCCGGTAAATATCCGTGGATCAATACCTGTTCTGTTGTTTCTGTGCCAAATACCACACCATGATTTTTACAATATATAAAATTATAATATAGGCGATATATATAATTAAAAAAAAATGACTGGATCTATTTTCCATCAGTTCATCTTTGACTTTCAAACCAACCTTGTGTAACGACGTTCTCTCTACCAGCTGGAAAGGGGAGGGGTCTATTCGTATTTCATCTATTTCCATTGGCTCATCCATCTCGGCCTCTTCCCACTCTTTGACCTGCAGCCAATGGAGAGGTCACAGAGGTGAACATTTAGGAAGTACTGCAGTCACTCATATGAAGAAGAAAAAAAAAACATCACTCAGAGGAAAACATCCAGCGCAGGGGTTTTTAAAAGTGCCCCCCTCAGAACAACTGAATAACTGCCCCCCCACCAACAACACACAATTTCAACATCTTCGTGTGTTTCTTTTTATTTTTTTTTTACACATCTTAAACACATTTTAAAAGTATTTGTGCATTTTTAAAGGAACTGTCTGTGCATTTACACATTTTACAGCCTTTGTAAACATTTAAACGTTTTTAAAAAACTTTCTATTCTTTCACACATTTTACACGCTTTTCAAACATTTTAAACGTTTTTAAAGAACTTTCTATTCTATTTTTTTACCATTTGTCATATTTTAAACATCGTTTTTAAAAACATTTAAACATCTCTGTGTGTTTCTAAATGTCTTTGGCATAACTAACACATTTTAACATAAATAATATTAATTCAACTTTACAGGGATGGGTATTGATAAGATTTTATCGATATCGTTGCCATTATCGATTCTGCTTATCAATCCAATTCCTTATTGATTCCCTTATCAATACCTCCTGTGAATTTTCTGTGTACTAAAAGTCGGCTTTACAGGTTTTCTATGTAAATAATATTTGATTGAGTCTTAAATTAAATAAATACGAAACTGGTCACTGGATCCTTAATCTCTGGACATAAGTAAAAATAAAATCTGTAGTTTTTCTCAAAAGCATTTCCTTTCAGACATTAATGGCATGAATCTAACTCCATACCTCTGAGCTGAGCTCAGCCGGCTGCGCTGCAAGTCAACATCAATGTAGTTCATAAAGAACGCAGGACGTCTCATTTTGGGAGGAAAAAAGTTTTAGTCTGTTGTAGTTTGTTGTCTGTGTTACAACATTTGGAAAGAGGTGTTATTTGATTTAAAACAGTGATTCACTTTGAAGTTATTAATTCCGGCTGGACTCTAACTTGACTCGGCAGAGAGCGGCACAGCGTTTGGAGCTGTACAAACAGACCGGAGGACAATTCTCGTTTCTTGCCTGCAACAAGACGAGTCCCAGTTAGTGACTTTAACCCACACAAAAGTGACTCACAATTGATATTTTTAAATGGCTTTGAGAGGGGTTAATGAAGCAGACAGAAAGGAAGTTCAGTCCATTTCTTTTTTATCAAATAAAGCAGCCCCAGAAAGGCATGTTTTCTGTTCAAGTACACAAAACAGTGAATGGATTTCCATTAGCAGGGGCCAAACTGTAATTACATTTGCTGACCACTTGGTAGCAGCACACAATTATTAAGTAATCTAATAATTTATCAAGGTGTATTATTTGGGATGTTTTGACATGGTACAGTGAGATACATAAATCATTTAACTTTGTCCTTAGCTGTGCTGAGGTGTTGGTGCGGGCGCTATTTCTCCAATCACCAGGAGACTTTATAGAAATATTTTAAAAAGCAATCCACCTCAATATCTACTCAACTCTGTTGACAGAAAACATTTTCCACCAAATTTCACTGAAATCTGTTAATTAATTTACGAGGTATATTGCACTTTCAGGTAGAAAACATCTTCCACATGACAATAATAAAAAAAAATAAAATGATAAAACAAAAATGTTAACATCCAGAAGAACAATTTAAAATTGAAACATCAACTGCAACAATGATGAATAAAATACAAAAAAAATCCTGATTCTAGACTAGAAAACAAAGTAAATATATTTTAAAATTATCCTTAAAAGATTCAGTGGAAGTAGACTTTCTAGGCAAACTGTTCCATAAAATAAGAATACTAAAGACACAGGCTCAGAATTCTGCCAACTTCTTAAACCTGGAACAAAAAGGAAGTCTGCACCCCAAGAAGGCACATAAGGCTCCAAATGTTCAGTACGATAAGCAGCTCTTATAGTCACAGCGAGCCAGTGAGGGGACGCCAGAACAGGCGTCACACCATCTGTACTTTATTAATGGCCATCATCTGTCCTTCACATACCTCGTCTGGTGTCATTGTGTCTGACAGTGAAGGAGGGCAGGGATCCTGTAGACAGAAAAGACGTGTGTGAGACATGCTTGTGAGTGATGTCATGAAGATGCCCTCAGTCAGCTCTGTCACTGTGAAAGAGGCGAGAAGTCACCTCTGAATGTCACTTCATCATTACAGTTACACGATCTGAGGAGCAGAGAAGCACCATCTGACTCATCTGAAGGTACTCGAACAGGCCGAGTTATCTCACGTGACGTGTGTCCACACTTTAAACAAATACTGTCACCATGGTAACAGCAGGTCACCAGCCTATAAAGGTCAATGTTTGTTGTGCCGCCGTCAGCAGCTGCTAAAATAAACAAACAATCATGGCCAGAATGTGGCGAGCTTTGGCTTCGTAGTCGGTGGTAACTTCCCACTGTGCCCATTTCTTATTGGCTCAGAACCGAGCCTCGCTGGAACAATAAACCACAACCAAACCTGGAAACATAATAAAGAATCAAACAGGCACCACGCAGCTGCAGCAGCAGGCACAAATCACATCCCTCATCTTGCAGGTTTACAGTTAATTTCCAGCGCGTTTTTCATTCGCTCTCATATCTGATCACTGGCGAGCTGAATAAAAACACAGCATCCAGACTCCAAGGCAGCTATGTCCTGACAGCAAAGTTCATGCTTCTATCAATCAAACAATGCATGTGTGCATGAACAGAAAGAATGAAAAATTCAGCCTGCAGAATATACACATGATAAATATTGATGCTGTGAGGAGGTTTTTCAAATGGACGCTGTAACACACTCACACTGTGACGTCTTGGACACTACAAGACACAGCCCCTGTGTCAGCCTGGACGTAGTGAGACATGTCCACTGCGGTGGCCTGCAAGCTGTGAGACACACCCACTGTGTCGGCCTAGATACTTAAGACACGCCCACGACAATGACCGGTAAGCTGTAAAAAGTGCTGACTGCAAAGGCCTGGATGCAGTAAGACATGCCCACTGTGAAAGTCTACAAGCTGCGAGACATGCCCACTGTGAAGGCGTGGAAATTGCAAGACACACCTACTGTGTTGGTCTAGACACTTAAGACATGCTCACTGCAAAGGCCTGCAAGCTGAGACACGCCTGCTGAAAAAGTCTGCAAGGTGGGAGATATGGACACTGGGAAACACGCCCACTGTCACAGCATGGGCAGTGTGAGACACGCCCACTGTCACAGCATGGGCAGTGTGAGACACGCCCACTGTCACAGCATGGGCAGTGTGAGACACGCCCACTGTCACAGCATGGACACTGGGAAATACGCCCACTGTCACAGCATGGGCAGTGTGAGACACGCCCACTATCACAGCATGGACACTGGGAAATACGCCCACTGTCCCAGCATGGGCAGTGCGAGACACGCCCACTATCACAGCATGAACGCTGGGAGACACGCCCACTTTCACAGCATGGACAGTATGAGACATGCCTACTGTCACAGCATGGACGCTGGGAGACACGCCTACTGTCACAGCATGGACGCTGGGAGACGCGCCCACTGTCACAACATGGACGCTGGGAGACGCGCCCACTGTCACAACATGGACTCTGGGAAATACGCTCACTGTCACAGTATAGACGGTGTGAGACACGCCCACTGTCACAGCATGGACGCTGGGAAATACGCCCACAGTCACAGCATGGGCGGTGTGAGACACGCCCACTGTCACAACATGGACACTGGGAGATACGCCCACTGTCACAGCATGGGCAGTGTGAGACACGCCCACTGTCACAACATGGACTCTGGGAAATACGCCCACTGTTACAGCATGGACACTGGGAGATACGCTCACTGTCACAGCATAGACGGTGTGAGACACGCCCACTGTCACAGCATGGGCAGTGTGAGACACGCCCACTGTCACAGCATGGACGCTGGGAGACACGCCCACTGTCACAGCATGGACGCTGGGAGACACGCCCACTGTCACAGCATGGACGCTGGGAGACACGCCCACTGTCACAGCATGGACGCTGGGAGACACGCCCACTGTCACAGCATGGATGCTGAGAGACACGCCCACTGTCACAGCATGGACTCTGGGAAATACGCCCACTGTTACAGCATGGACACTGGGAGATACGCGCACTGTCACAGCATGGACGGTGTAAGACACGCGCACTGTCACAGCATAGACGCTGGGAAATACTCCCACTGTCACAGCATGGGCGGTGTGAGATACGCCCACTGTCACAGCATGGGCAGTGTGAGACACGCCCACTGTCACAGCATGGGCAGTGTGAGACACGCCCACTGTCACAGCATGGACACTGGGAGATACGCGCACTGTCACAGCATGGACGGTGTGAGACACGCGCACTGTCACAGCATGGGCAGTGTGAGACACGCCCACTGTCACAGCATGGGCAGTGTGAGACACGCCCACTGTCACAGCATGGGCAGTGTGAGACACGCCCACTGTCACAGCATGGGCAGTGTGAGACACGCCCACTGTCACAGCATGGACACTGGGAGATACGCGCACTGTCACAGCATGGACGGTGTGAGACACGCGCACTGTCACAGCATAGACGCTGGGAAATACTCCCACTGTCACAGCATGGGCAGTGTGAGACACGCCCACTGTCACAGCATGGGCAGTGTGAGACACGCCCACTGTCACAGCATGGGCAGTGTGAGACACGCCCACTGTCACAGCATGGGCAGTGTGAGACACGCCCACTGTCACAGCATGGACACTGGGAGATACGCGCACTGTCACAGCATGGACGGTGTGAGACACGCGCACTGTCACAGCATAGACGCTGGGAAATACTCCCACTGTCACAGCATGGGCGGTGTGAGACACGCCCACTGTCACAGCATGGACACTGGGAGATACGCCCACTGTCACAGCATGGACGGTGTGAGACACGCGCACTGTCACAGCATAGACGCTGGGAAATACGCCCACTGTCACAGCATGGGCGGTGTGAGACACGCCCACTGTCACAGCATGGGCGGTGTGAGACACGCGCACTGTCACAGCATAGACGCTGGGAAATACTCCCACTGTCACAGCATGGGCAGTGTGAGACACGCCCACTGTCACAGCATGGGCAGTGTGAGACACGCCCACTGTCACAGCATGGGCAGTGTGAGACACGGCCACTGTCACAGCATGGACACTGGGAGACACGCCCACTGTCACAGCATGGACACTGGGAAATACGCCCACTGTCACAGCATGGACACTGGGAAATACGCCCACTGTCACAGCATGGGCAGTGGGAGACACGCCCACTGTTACAGCATGGACACTGGGAGATACGCCCACTGTCACAGCATGGACACTGGGAGATACGCCCACCGTCACAGCGTGGACGGTGTGAGACACACCTGTTATAGCATGGACGCTGGGAAATATGCCCACTGTCACAGCATGGACGCTGGGAGACACGCCCACTGTCACAGCATGGACGCTGGGAGACACGCCCACTGTCACAGCACGAACGCTGGGAGACACGCCCACTGTCACAGCACGAACGCTGGGAGACACGCCCACTGTCACAGCACGAACGCTGGGAGACACGCCCACTGTCACAGCACGAACGCTGGGAGACACGCCCACTGTGACAGCACGGACGATGTGAGACACGCCCACTGTGACAGCACGGACGATGTGAGACACGCCCACTGTGACAGCACGGACGATGTGAGACACGCCCACTGTGACAGCACGGACGATGTGAGACACGCCCACTGTGACAGCACGGACGATGTGAGACACGCCCACTGTCACAGCATGGACGGTGTGAGTTTGTGTGCTCTTTCTCACAGAGAGATGCAGATGAGATGGACAGAAACACGAACACACCTGAGACTGTCGCTGTGTCTGCCTGTGTTTGGAACTGAAGACGTTCCTCAGCGTCTTCCTCAGCGACTGCAGAGGACCAATTTCTGCAAAGACACAGAATCAAAGTCAGTGAATAATACAAAGACTTCAGAGACAAAAAAAACCTCCAAAGGAAGGATTTTACAGAGTGAAACCAACAAAAGCATCTCTACAGTGTTGTTGCCTGGTTACCGTTTCCCTGCCATCATACCATCTGGAGACTTTCAGTGTCCATCTTCCCAAACCTTCACTTATGGTTGAGTGGAAAACTTATTAAACCCAGTTATAACCACATCGGTGGAAATATTGTTCTTTCCTTTCCTTCACCACATCTCCAGATTTTAAGAATATAAACATACAAGTGCACACATACACCAACATATACAAGTGCACACATACACCAACGTATACAAGTGCACACATACACCAACGTTCAACCATTTCACCAACACCTTTGTTACAGTGACCCACACTGTCATTTTTTTATTTGTCCCCTTAAACGTTTACACAATTTTATTGCTTTGTCACATTAAAAACAAACTTCTTAGAATAAAATGAAAATGATCCTCTTTAATAGCAAAGTGTAAATAAAACTCTACGTGATGCAGTTTAATAAAAACTATAAAACATAAAAATAACTTTCAGAGCCAATAAGGTTTTTGAGGTCACGATTACTGAAATCAGCAGTGTTTAGTTCAACTGCAGTTCAGTTTAGAAATGTAAAGATTGTGATGCAGTGTGGTAAATCTGTCTGAAGCAAAATATTCTTAAAACTGAGAATACACAAAAGTGACAAGTGAGGGAAGCCACCAAGACATCTGTGTCAACACTGAAGAAGCTGCAAGCTTCAACGGCTGTGACTAGACAGATGTTTTTTTGATGCTTCACCAGTCAAAAAGCTAAAAAGACAACATGACATCTCGATAAAGAATTATTGTAAAGTACATCTGATATGAGATTTATACTCATGGTCTCAGATTGTCTTTATTACATCCTTGGCGGACGTAATAAAATCATCAGGATTTATTTATTTGTCTGTCTGCCTGTTAGCAGGATTACGTCAAAACTACTGCACAGATTTTGACGAAATTTTCACCCGAGATATTTGTCCATGGAAGACTCCATTAAATTTGGAGGTGATCCCGGATTCAGATTTTGGATCAAGATTTCACTTTGTATAGGCTTTGAAGGATTACATCAAAACTAATTTGCACCACCCGGCATTGGAGACTCCACTGAATTTTGGAGGTGATCCCGATCCAGATTGGCAGATGTTAGAAATCTCAGATCATTCTTGTTTTCAAATATTTTGTAGATTATTGGACTAATATGAAAAATCCAAAATATTTGGTTCATACTCCAAATCGTTTTCCTTTCAGAAGGGGGTGTGGCACTTGTTTGGAGCCGATCCCTATATAACTTTGAAGGACCATATCTCTAATCGTATAACAGATAAAATACCTTGACTTTTTAAGGATATTTTAAACAGCTGTTCATTTTAAAAACAATAAAAACTTATCAAAAATCTGTTTTTTGAGTCCCCTGCCTGACATACTCGTACCTACACTCTGCTGAAATAGCAGGAATGTGGTTTTGAAAGTATTTTGTAACAACATCATTTTAATGAAGAAATAGGCAACCTGAATGATGTTATAATACAGAGAAAATTTGATTGAAAGTGGGTCTAACTCCCAGAATGCCTTTATTCGGGGCCCGTAGAGGTCACGTAGGAAAGGACTCATTTGGATGGAAATGTGGATTTTATCAGATCCTGACTTCATCTACCTGTGGGCCAAAAATCATTTCAATCCTTTCTGAGGGGTGGTGTGACATGTTATTTAGGGTTTAGAATGTAACTGGGGAGGTGATGGTCTAGTGGTTAAGCGTGGGGCTTGAGACCAGAGGCTCCTTGGTTCAAATCCCAGCCTGACCGGAAAATCACTAAGGGCCCTTGGGCAAGGTCCTTATTCCTATAGATGCTCCCAGTGTGTAGTGAGCGCCTTCTATGGCAGGACCCTGACATTGGGGCGAATGTGAGGCATTATTGTAAAGCGCTTTGAGTTTCTGATGCAGATGGAAAAGCGGTATATAAAATGCAGTCCATTTACCAGTTAACTGCTGTGAAATAATCAGAAAATAACCACATGCTTCTCTGATTTAGTAAATTTTTGTACAGAAACTGCCCGTCTCTCTCAGTGACTGACAGCCACACCTGCTCCTAATCCACTATCAAGGCAACAGCCACTAACATAGACAAAACAAAGATTCTTTTCAATTGAGCTTGGTATCAATGTGTTTATCCTCATTATCAATAAAATACTAATTAACAACTTTGGGCTGCATGAAACACAAATATTTAGTATTTAACAAAAAGAAGTAAACGGTGTACTCAGAGTTCAGAGCTTGTCTCAGCTCACCGGGACCAGGAGCCGTGGTTTTGGGCTCCTGAGGTTTCGGAGAGGGTAAAGGTCCATTCCTCTCCTCAGGCAGCGGGTTGACCTGCAGAACACATTATGAACTCCTTACATGGTTCTGACACGTGTTCTGGACTTTCTAGACACATTTACATCACTCTGCAATACTGTGAGAAGTCAACAAAACATCTCACAGTATCTGTTCCTGGGTGACATAGAATTGTTAATCAGAGGTCAGAGGTCATGAGACAGATGAAACACTCACCTTCTGTTCGTCCTCCCCTTCCCCCTCGTCCACAAAGGCGAAGGACTCCCAGCTGTGTTTGGAACTCTGGTTCTGCTCCGGATCCACATCCAATAAAATACATCAATTTAAAACAGACAGCAAGAGTTTTTCTTCAACCTGCATATTAGTTTTAATACGATTATTCCACACATTTACTGAATATTGTCACTTTGCAACAAATTTAGAATTAAGATGTCAGAAATTTGTGCAACATCTCCGAGTCCTTTTGAAACATGTTTAATGCATGAAACAAGTATTTTCACAGTTTGGACAGGACAGATGTAACTTCAGTTCTATGAGTTCTGAACAACACGGCAGAACGCCAGGCCACATCTATCTTCAGGACACAACTGGATTTAGCGGCAGGATTTAATTTTATCCACGTCAAAATAATTCTGCTGGTGGACAAATACTTGAGAAATGATTGTCAAATGATTGTCAAAATGATTGCCAGCCTCACCTCCCTACTTAGCTGACCTAATTAAACCCTACGTACCAGCCCGGGCTGTTGGGAGAGTGTAGTGACACGGACCCACAACAGGGGGCGCAAATGAACGGTCAATAGATGAGCCAAAATATAACAATTTAATGTTGTGAATGTGCACAACGAACATACAGACAATCTCAGAATATCACAACAGTCAATACACAAAGGTGACGTGTGGGCAGGCTCGAGGATAGAAGACGTCTGTCCTGAGGAGAGCCGGAACCACACGATTTCCGCCGCCCCAGAACCTGGTGAATACTGGAGCCGCCAAGTCCAGAATTCCCAGGTGATCACCGTCCCCGACTGTCGGATCTGGTACTGCTGGCGAAGAACAAAGACAGTCAAGTGTGGGTGTGTGTACACCCAGTAACAATACGGTGGGAATGCCACCTCCACCTCACACTCAGCGCGTTGCAGCGGTCTCAGCTGAAAAGGAGCGCCGTCTTGCACAGCCTCCTCAAAAACGACCGGTTCTCCTGCAAACACTCACAATAAACAGATTTACAAAAGACTGAGGATATTACCTCCAATGAAGTATGATATCTCGGCAACGAGGTGGAGATGACGTCTGGTCTTTATGGAGTGAGATGATGTTGAGTAGATGGGTGACAGCTGTCAAGAGGTAATGAGCGACAGCTGTCACCCCCGGCTGTGTCCATGGCGGCAGCGCCCTCTCGCCTGAAGCCCGCACTTCAGGCAGAGCGCCCACTGGTGGTGGGCCAGCAGTACCTCCTCTTCTGGCGGCCCACACACAACACGGGCTTTGCGTTTTCAGGGTGCAGGACTACTTTGTGCCCCTAGGATGAATAAAAAGTCTGCGGTTTTCAGAGCTTTCACTTGTCGTGCCCCTGTTCTGTGGAATGATCTCCCTGCATCAATAAAACAATCAGATTCTGTAGAGACTTTCAAGTCCAGACTTAAGACGCACTTATTTTCCCTTTTGTATGGCTAGCATACTGGCATAGTATGTTACTATGCTTTTTACCCTTTTAAATTCATTTTATTAGGAAACAGAGCGTGCCGCGGCCTCAACTTTATCTAAAGTCTGGGTCTTTTAGTGAAGCTTAGGGCTAGTGGCCGGCGATCACCTTAGTATTACTTTTGTTCTTCTTGTTGCTTAATCCTGACAAATTATACTGTATTTGTTGTCTTTCTGATGCCTGATTTTGTTGTCTTTCTGATTTTTCTCTCTCTCTGTTTGAGGTGCGGCTCCATCCTGAGGTGGGTGTGGTGTCTACTTCTGCAAACCTCCTGTATTGTGCACCAGCAAAATTTCCTGTATATTCGTTTTGTAAATTGTTTTGTCAATTGTGTCGGTAGCATGGCCCAAGCAGAGGGGTCACCCCTTTGGGTCTGGTCTGCTTGAGGTTTCTTCCTCAAACCATCAGAGGGAGTTTTTCCTTCCTACTGTCGCCTGTGTGCTTGCTCTGGGGGTTGGTAAGGTTAGACCTTACTTGTGTGAAGTGCCTTGAGGCAACTTTGTTGTGATTTGGCGCTATATAAATGAAGTGAAATTAAAAAAAATCAAAGAGCACATTCCCATAGAAGCCCATTTTAAAACATCCAGCTTTAAACGTTTACAGCCTGGTTCAAAAACAGTTTTGGTATATATAGATAGTTTTCTTTGTGACAACTGTATGGGGGCGAATTTTTTCTAACTTCTTAGTCTGAGACGTTTTAATTGATAAAATTGTGTATAATTGTGGGCATGGTTACTTTGAGTGACAGCAGCTGAGTGCAGTGACTCTTCCTCTCATAACCTCCAACCGTAACGGAGTCACTTACTGTTGTGTTGTTGTGTCAGTTTGGAGCAATTTATTACAAAAACCTGGCTTGTTGTGTGCTGAAACATCCTAACTGATCATCTAAGACATCTCTGTTGAAATATTCATGCTGAGTAAAACTCTCATCTTATTTAATATTGTATGCTAATGTTGTTAGTACTTTTAGCAGCGGTCGGTAGGTCATTTAATCTATGATTACTGAGGAAATATGTGGCTGATAACTTTTACTGTCCACACTAAAGTAAACTGTTTTGAGAACCACCTGCAGTCCCCAAAAATATGATTTAATACACACCCAAACCAAGGTTAGCATGTTAGCTTGTGCTTCAGACTTGGGAGGGGGTCATGTTCAGACTTTATTTCCTCACACATGGAGCCACCCATTCTCCACCCCTTTATGCATTAATATGTTCTTTGTAAATCAGTGGCAGTGGGGCCTTTAACATGGAGATGCCCAGAAAAGGGGGTTATTTCGGCTTTTCCCGGTTTCTGTAGAGGGTATGCACTTACATCACCAAACCACGCCCTGAGACAGGTATACCTCCATGTTGGTTGGAAAATGTCATAGAGAAAACAACTGTTTACATTCATTGAATGCAACGAAATTCCACAACCTAATGGCAAAATCCTTCTGTGTGGCGGAGTCATTGAAGGCTAGGCATACAGTGGATCTGGAAAGTATACGCAGCGCTTCACTTACTGTATGTTATGTTACAGCCTTATTCCAAAATGGATTAAATTCATTTTTTCTTCAAAATTCTAAACACAGTACCCTATAATGACAATGTGAAAAACTTTTTTTTTCATATTTATTAAAAATGAAAAAAACTAAGAAATCAGGAGTACATAAGTATTCACAGCCTTTGCCATGAAGCTTAAAACTGAGCTCAGGCACATCGTGTGTCCACTGATCATACTTGATCTACAGCTTAATTGGAGTCCATTTGGGGTCAATTCAGTTGACTGAACATGAAACATTTGGACTGAACATTTGGAAAGACACACACCTGTCTACATTTACGGTCCCACAGTTGACAGTGCACGTCAGAGCACAAACCAAGCATGAAGTCAAAGGAATAGTCTGTAGACCTCTAAAGATTGTGCGGACTGGCCTTCAGGACCTGTATTTATTTCCACTGATTTCAGAGCTGCTGGCATGGAAATCAGTCTCTGATATCCAGTAACTGGACATCTGCAACTATCTTATCAGGCATGCAAATACTTTGTTGTGGTGTCCATAAACGAGATCAATATAAGATGGGTCTCAGATCATCATCTCATCATAGCAAAAGTGAGTTGCTTTGTGTACCATTTTGTTTTTTAAATCAAGCTGTCGGCGCATCCACAGCGCACGGGTTAGTATATATTTTTTAATGAGATATGCAGGTAAAGTACGTAAAATAGTTTTCACACCAAAGTAACTTGCTTTAATAATTGTGATTGTTTCATCACAAATACGGGAGTTTGTACGTTAAAACATTGGTACGGCTTTCACGACCGTTAATTAAACAGCCTCAGCTCTGACAGGCTTAAAACAGTCTAAAACGGTTTGATTCTAAAACAGTCTGAGTCACGTTGAGTCCCATGTGGACTGTCCCATCGTCCACATTGTGACATTCGACAACACCGCTAGGTCTGCTTTAAAGATCGTTAATAACACCGTCTCACCACCAAAGAAAGCCTTAAAACAGTCAAACAGTTTGATTCATGATGTTTATCTGTTGGAGTCCAAAAGTGTGTGTCTAAAACTGTTGGGTCATGCTGTCACATGTGGACTGTCCCGTCGTCCACCTTGTGAGATCCGACAACACAGTTTACGGACGAGTGAACACAGTTAGCTGTCACTTCGTTCACCATCCAGGGTGGCGGTATACTGCTAGCTTCGGGGTTTGAAGACGTCATGTGCGTACTCTATAGAAAACCAATGGATGACGTCACGCAGGCTTTGTCCAGTGTATGTACAGTCTATGGTTTTACATCAGAATTTTGAAAATCCCATAAAGAAAATAGAGGAAATTAGAAGGTTCTGTTATTCAGTGTCCTCACTTGCATCAGGCTCCGTCTCTGTGGAGACAACCACCAATCACAGAGAGCCAGGAGTTCCAACCTTTCAACGCTGCCCAATAGGATCATAGAATCTGGGAGCAGGAAGGAGGAAAAAATAAAAATCACTTCAGAATTAGAAAGCTGAATTACATATATTTTACTTAATTAATTATTAATTAATCAATTCATTAATGAATCAGTTTAATTGCAGAGTTTCTACCAAGCAGCGAAAGTGTTTGCTTGATTTACCTATATATCGAATTTAACATGAGTAAACTTTGAAAGTGAAAGTTTCCAAACACAAGTCGACCTTTGACACAATAGACATAATCGATGCCCAAAACAGAGACGCTATCATGCTAGCTATCTGTCACATTTTTATATACAGTAGTGTTCAGAATAGTAGTGCTATGTGACTAAAAAGATTAATCTAGGTTTTGAGTATATTTCTTATTGTTACATGGGAAACAAGGTACCAGTAGATTCAGTAGATTCTCACAAATCCAACAAGACCAAGCATTCATGATATGCACACTCTTAAGGCTATGAAATTGGGCTATTAGTAAAAAAGTAGAAAAGGGGGTGTTCACAATAATAGCAGTGTGGCATTCAGTCAGTGAGTTCGTCAATTTTGTGGAACAAACAGGTGTGAATCAGGTGTCTCCTATTTAAGGATGAAGCCAGCACCTGTTGAACATGCTTTTCTCTTTGAAAGCCTGAGGAAAATGGGATGTTCAAGACATTGTTCAGAAGAACAGTGTAGTTTGATTAAAAAGTTGATTGGAGAGGGGAAAACTTATACGCAGGTGCAAAATATTATAGGCTGTTCATCTACAATGATCTCCAATGCTTTAAAATGGACAACCGCCCCCCCCCCCCCCAAAAAAAAACAGAGACAGATGGAAGAAAACGGAAAACAACCATCAAAATGGATAGAAGAATAACCAGAATGGCAAAGGCTCACCCATTGATCAGCTCCAGGATGATCAAAGACAGTGTGCCTGTGTGAAGCTAATTTATTTGCAAGAATCCCCCACAAAGTCCCTCTGTTAAATAAAAGACGTGTGCAGAAGAGGTTACAATTTGCCAAAGAACACATCAACTGGCCTAAAGAGAAATGGAGGAATATTTTGTGGACTGATGAGAGTAAAATTGTTCTTTTTGGGTCCAAGGGCCGCAGACAGTTTGTGAGACGACCCCCAAACTCTGAATTCAAGCCACAGTTCACAGTGAAGACAGTGAAGCATGGTGGTGCAAGCATCATGATATGGGCATGTTTCTCCTACTATGGTGTTGGGCCTATATATCGCATACCAGGTATCATGGATCAGTGTGAATATGTCAAAATACTTGAAGAGGTCATGTTGCCTTATGCTGAAGAGGACATGCCCTTGAAATGGGTGTTTCAACAAGACAGTGACCCCAAGCACACTAGTAAAAGAGCAAAATCTTGGTTCCAAACCAACAAAATTAATGCCTCGCAGATGTGGAGAAATCATGAAAAACTGTGGTTATACAACTAAATACTAGTTTAGTGATTCACAGGATTGCTAAAAAAGCAGTTTGAACATAATAGTTTTGAGTTTGTAGCGTCAACAGCAGATGCTACTATTATTGTGAACACACCCTTTTCTACTTTTTTTTTTTTTTTACTGATAGCCCAATTTCATAGCCTTAAGAGTGTGCATATCATGAATGCTTGGTCTTGTTGGATTTGTGAGAATCTACTGAATCTACTGGTACCTTGTTTCCCATGTAACAATAAGAAATATACTCAAAACCTGGATTAATCTTTTTAGTCACATAACACTACTATTATTCTGAACACCACTGTACTCCAGCTCCACATGAGGAAAAACAGGCCTTCTGCCTTTTTGTGAAAGTCAGACGACGTCCCGGATCAACAAAGCCTTCACGTTGGAAATGATCTGGTTGTTTCAGCGGGGTTTGAGCCTGTCGATCCGCGCTCGGAGCGCGGCGCGCTCTCAGCAGTTGTGGGCGGTCTTTAAACCGTCTGGATCACTCCTTAATCTGTGTAATCCCCATAAAATCGTCCCTGAAAGCCATATTAATTTTCCGAACGGTGTCCACCTGGAGATCTCTCACAGTTTCTGGAAAAAAATTGATGCAGCAAGGCTCCAAATCGTTCGGACATTTATTCGCAATAAAAAAATGATGAGAGGGGTGGACCAGTGCTCACACAAAGCCTGCTCACAGGTGAATGATGCAACCGACAGGTGTGAAAAAACTCACGCATGCGCACGAAGGTTCAAGCTTGGCTGATGCAATCACACGTGATTCATATCCATATGGTTTTTGAAAAAAATAAAAAGGTTGGATACTTTTCTAACAGACCTCGTACTCCTGATGTTTTTGTTACCCATGAAAACTGTCACCTCACATTATGGGGGTGGCGTTTAGCTAAACATGGCGGAGTTTGTTTTGCTGGAGGATGACGATTTGAAGGAGCTAACTGAATGTGCTAATACTTCTAACACAAAAACAAATCCATTACGCCTTAAGCCATTTGGAGGCATGAAGAGCTGTTAGGATGAAGTTAGGATGAAAAGCTGGACAAATTTCTGACATGATTTTTCGCTGGAGTGAGGAAAACAGACGCAGTCTGTACTGAATTAGGCACAACAACGGCATCACAAACTACATCATCAGAATTTTTTGCAAGTTGACTGAGAAAAATTTTGGACTCCTATTTAAAGTTTGTGTTGTACTGTTGACGTCAAAGCACCAGTGACGAACACCAAAATGTAAGTCCCTTTTCTGTTTAGAAATTAATAAATAGCAAATGACAAGGATCAATTTTGGCATTATATAAAACAAATAATGAATGATTTTTCATTCTTTCAATGGAACAAATATTTAATTCGGTGAAAGATGGAACGTACATTCAACTCTGTTTCGCCTTGTTGAATGGTACGCTCCATCTTTCACCTCATGAAATATTCGTACCATTGAACTCATAAACATTCATTATTTGTATAATGCACTCAACAAAAATATAAACGCAACACTTTTGGTTTTGCTCCCATTTTGTATGAGATGAACTCAAAGATCTAAAACTTTTTCCACATACACAATATCACCATTTCCCTCAAATATTGTTCACAAACCAGTCTAAATCTGTGATAGTGAGCACTTCTCCTTTGCTGAGATAATCCATCCCACCTCACAGGTGTGCCATATCAAGATGCTGATTAGACACCATGATTAGTGCACAGGTGTGCCTTAGACTGTCCACAATAAAAGGCCACTCTGAAAGGTGCAGATTTGTTTATTGAGGGGGATACCAGTCAGTATCTGGTGTGACCACCATTTGCCTCATGCAGTGCAACACATCTCCTTCGCATAGAGTTGATCAGGTTGTCAATTGTGGCCTGTGGAATGTTGGTCCACTCCTCTTCAATGGCTGTGCGAAGTTGCTGGATATTGGCAGGAACTGGTACACGCTGTCGTATACGCCGGTCCAGAGCATCCCAAACATGCTCAATGGGTGACATGTCCGGTGAGTATGCCGGCCATGCAAGAACTGGGACATTTTCAGCTTCCAAGAATTGTGTACAGATCCTTGCAACATGGGGCAGTGCATTATCCTGCTGCAACATGAGGTGATGTTCTTGGATGTATGGCACAACAGTGGGCCTCAGGATCTCGTCACGGTATCGCTGTGCATTCAAAATGCCATCAATAAAATGCACCTGTGTTCTTCGTCCATAACAGACGCCTGCCCACACCATAACCCCACCACCACCATGGGCCACTCGATCCACAACATTGACATCAGAAAACCGCTCACCCACACGACGCCACACACGCTGTCTGCCATCTGCCCTGAACAGTGTGAACCGGGATTCATCCGTGAAGAGAACATCTTTCCAACGTGCCAAACGCCAGCGAATGTGAGCATTTGCCCACTCAAGTCGGTTACGACGACGAACTGGAGTCAGGTCGAGACCCCGATGAGGACGACGAGCATGCAGATGAGCTTCCCTGAGACGGTTTCTGACAGTTTGTGCAGAAATTCTTGGTTATGCAAACCGATTGTTTCAGCAGCTGTCCAAGTGGCTGGTCTCAGACGATCTTGGAGGTGAACATGCTGGATGTGGAGGTCCTGGGCTGGTGTGGTTACACGTGGTCTGCGGTTGTGAGGCTGGTTGGATGTACTGCCAAATTCTCTGAAACGCCTTTGGAGACGGCTTATGGTAGAGAAATGAAACATTCAATACACGAGCAACAGCTCTGGTTGAAATTCCTGCTGTCAGCATGCCAATTGCACGCTCCCTCAAATCTTGCGACATCTGTGGCATTGTGCTGTGTGATAAAACTGCACCTTTCAGAGTAGCCTTTTATTGTGGGCAGTCTAAGGCACACCTGTGCACTAATCATGGTGTCTAATCAGCATCTTGATATGGCACACCTGTGTGGTGGGATGGATTATCTCAGCAAAGGAGAAGTGCTCACTATCACAGATTTAGACTGGTTTGTGAACAATATTTGAGGGAAAATGGTGATATTGTGTATGTGGAAAAAGTTTTAGATCTTTGAGTTCATCTCATACAAATGGGAGCAAAACCAAAAGTGTTGCATTGCGCATCAGGAGCAGAAACAGATCGTTTCTGAGAAATAAAAGTAAGTCCTTTCGGCTGCTCCCTTGTTTTCAGTCGGGGTCGCCACAGCAGATCTGAGGTGGATCTGCATGTTGAACTGGCAGAAGTTTTACGCTGGATGCACTTCCTGACACAACTCCATGTTGCATGGAGAGATGTGGCAGGGGTGGGGTTTGAACCGTGACTTCCGCACTGAAACCAAGTGCACTGACAACTTGGCCATCACCCCTAGACAGTTCCTGAGAAATACTCTTTATTTATTAGCTAACCTTCATTAGCATTCTAAAAAGCAACACAATTTGATTTAATATTTTGCTGAAAATGAAAGATTTTCTTGGACCTTTTGAGTCAACCAGTGGGATCGTCTTCAGGGAGGTGGAGTCCAACAGATGTTTGACCTCTCTGTAGGTGGACTGAGACGATATGAACTTGACCTTCTTCACCATGATGTCTTCCACAAAGATGTTGTACTGACTGAAACAAAGTCCAGAGATACCACAAAAAACACTTCAAACTGTGTGTAAGACTGTTTTTAAATGTAGTATTTTGCCATTTGAGGAGACAGCTGACGGACAGCATGTGACGTCCGACCTCGTGTGTCCAAAGCCAAGTTCGGGCAGGTACGGCAGCTTCTTGACCTGGATGATGGAGTCGTACAGCGACGGCTGGAGGCCCTGTGCCACCATGTTGGCCAGGATTACTGCCACCATCATGGGAAGGACGTGGGAGATCTGACCGGTCAGCTCAAAGCAGATCACCGCCGTGGAGACGGTGTGAGTCACCGCCCCGGTCAGCGCTGCCGCCCCTGTCACAGCAAGGAGGACAGGAGCAGGAAAAAGAAAGGAATGAAGAAGAAGAACATAGAGAGAGGAGGAAAAGTCAATAAAGAAAAGGATTTGGAAAAGATGACAGATGTGACAGAGATGAGTTGGGAGGAACAGATGGAGGGATAAAGTTAGAAAAAATGCAGATTGCTGCCAGTTGTGGTTTTCAGTTCCGTTGGATATGAGGATAACAATAGCCAATGAAAATGGATAAAACTGCTGCAGTCAGGAGATCACAGAAAGACTGCCGGCGTAAAACACATCAAATGGTAAATGGACTACATTTATATAGCGCTTTTCCATCTGCATCAGACGCTCACAGCGCTTTACAGTAGAGCCCGACCGATGTAATCGGCGGGCACTGGGCCTTTTCAAAGTACTCACTATCGGCCGAAAATTTGCCAATAGAACGCCGATAATTTCTCATAAACAGAACAGTTCCTGAAATAATGTTTTGTGTCTGTAATGTAAAATGTCCTTGCACCGTTGTCCAGTAGATGGAGCTCTGACTCCATTCAACCGTCACACTGCACTGATCAGCTGACAAAAGCATACAAGTAAGTTTATAAGGATGTTGTTAGTAATAACTTTGCGATTACATTCACCCCACATTTCTCCCGTTTCAGTTCAACTCAGCTTGATTAACAGTTTATGTAGTAATGTGTCAATGCACTTCATTGCATCGGTCATGCTTTTTATTAAGCCCACGTTGTGTAGACCTTATTTCTAGCATGAAAAACTTTCATTTACTGCTAAGAGGTTGAAACATTCAGATTCAGTGGTCGTCCAGAAGGGTTCTGGGAATTACTGCCGTTTGCCATTAACCCTCTGGGGCCGACGCCGTCGCATACGATGGCTGGGACCGAGCTTTACTAAATTGTAAATAACTTTTTAATGATATGAGATGGAAACTTACTTTTTTTTTTGCTGAAAGTCAACTGCGGACTTTCGATCCACTGCCGGCCATCTGGTACTCCTCATAGACGATGTGTGATGACGTGCGCAATGTGAGTGTCCAATCGGAATTAGTTCTCCGTCACATGGTTTTACAAAATCCAATCGTAGGGCAGATTTACCCTCACGTGATATGGCAAAGATTGTTTTCAGGAGTGATAGATTACTAGTTGGCCCGTTTGAATAGCCCCCTAACTGCTCCAATTGCATTTTTGCATTTTTTGAACTTGAAATTCTTCTCTGTTATAAAGTTAATCAATATGAGGACAAAGCTTCAGCTTTTAGCTCATACCTTTTTTGTTAAGGGTGCAAATCCAAATATCCAAATATCGTTATTGGCATCGGCCTCAAAAAAATCTATATCGGTCGGGCTCTACTTTACATAATGCCTCACATTCACCCCGATGTCAGGGTGTTTGCCACACAGCGCTCGCTACACACCGGGACAACTAGGGGATTAAGGACCGCCCTAGTAATTTTCCTGTCAGGCTGGTATTTGAACCAAGGATCCTGTGGTCTCAAGCCCAACAGCTTAACCAGTAGACCTCACCTCACCCATCAACCTGATGGTCAAAAAAAAGGAGAAAGAAAGTGGGTGTAAATATTCCTCCAGTCAGTATTTGAATGAATGAATGAATGAATGAAAACTGTTTATTTCGAACATTTGATACAACAACAATTACAAGATAGATCAGTAAGACAACAACAAAAAAGTTCCTACTGTGTACCCAACATGTCCGAAAAGGGGTAGGGTGAAGCATCAGCTTATTTATCCCTACCCCTTCTTCCCCACAACCAGTAATACCCTTTGCCACATATACACATAGATTCCTACACACCTAAATCGATATCAATATATATAGATATACATATACATACACATATATATATACATACACACATCAACATACATACACATATACATATATACACATATATATACACAAACATAAATATACACCTTCACATACCTACTTACATACAAAATACATATATTTACAAGCCGAAGGAAAAAACAAAAACACCTAACCCTCATTACCCTTCCTCCAAATGCAAAGCGCTTTGAGCATCTGATGCTGTTGGGAAAAGCACTAGATAAATGCAGTCCATTTAGTCAGCCATACGACAAAAGGTGCAACCAGGCCCCGAGCTCCAGTACTGAGACACAAAGTCAGAACATGCAATTCCATGAATGGCACTTGAGGCTGGCTGCAAAAGTGAGTTAATCCCTGTAGAAGCATATATTAAAACTTTACAGTGGAAATAAAAATGTTTACAGTTTGGTACAAAAAATATGGTGTGTAGCTACAACTGTATGGTGGGAGGAAGGGGATTTTTTTTAATATAACACATTAGTTTACGCTGTTTTAAACTATAAAGTTTAAAACAGTAGGCTGGCGGATCCAGGGTGCAGCTAGCAGTGCCTGCTAGCTGCTGTGGAGCCAAACGATTTTCTCCTTTCTGAGCATTTTATTATAAATATCTGAGATTATCCAACTTACTGTGCGGTTAATTGTACTAACAGACCATCTAAGACGTTAACAGTATTTTACTTGAGTGAGATTTTAGTATAATTTATTTTACTGGCACCAATTAGCAGGTATCTGTAGCTGGCGAGGTGGTGCCCACTGTTACTGAAGAAATATAGCAGTTTGTATTTTTAATACCTGTACCGAAACTAAACCACCTGTTATGAAAACCACAGTCCACTTTGTAAAACAAATATGCATTAATCAAAATGCTTGAAGATTATCCTGTTAGTGTTAGCTAGTTTGGGGGCATGTTTGTCCCACCCAGGTCACGCCGGTCTTGCCCACACTCAACCTCTTCACCCATTTGTGGTTTTCACCAGGATTTAGGTGGAGTCAAACACTGCCAAGATAGTGACATTTGGAAAGCACCCATTTGAGCCTCAAACCAGCTCTTGGGAATGTGTGACGTCACGGCGGGTTTGCCGAGGATATAGTTTGTCTACGCCGGCAACCATGGATCAAATCCAGAGAACAACCTGGACTACATGTTGCCACATGTTCCTGCATTCACCACATCATAGAACTGTCTTGGGTTCTGGATGACAACCACCCAGGGCAGGTAACCGGTCCTTCCTCACCTCTCCAAAGTAACCATCTATCAACTGCAGCCAGGTGAATCGTGTCCATGTCCTTGACCTTCTCCATCCACTGGGGTCCTCAACAGTGAGGCTCCTGTGCACTGGATCACATCCAAGAGAACGGACCACATGACTTATCTGAGTCTCACTAAGTAACCGCTCCTTTGACAGAGTCATTCCAGGGGTACACAATACTACAGATTGCTGAAAATTACCACCTTTGAACATTCTTTCATTGCGAGGTTGTTAAACGTGTGGAAAACCTAAAACAACCAATGAGAGGAGGCAGAGCAGTAGACTAACCAATCACAGCGTACCCTCCGGGGATGATGCGATAAAGGATGCCGTCAAACCAATGCCGTGTGGGAAAAGTGTGGCCATGATTTCACAACCAGCCGGCCGAACGCAGCTCCTACGATATGAAGACAGGTAGAAAAGTTATCGTTATCAGCCCTTCAGAATAAAAGACTTCACACCGCAGAGTTTTTTTTTTTTTTTTTTTTTGGATTTTTGTTTTCAGCACTGAGTCAACTTTTCATTTGGCTGAGTGAAATGCAAATGCTCGTGAGCATTCACAGTGGAATATTCATGGTGTATGCAGCAAAACCTGCTTGAATAATTAAGAAAAATACAAGGACATCATGTCTCTGAATGTTCACCACCACCCGACCCCCACCTCCCCCACTCAAAAAAAAACCCTAATCATGACACTTTAAAGCCGGAGTACACAAAGATTTAGAAGGCATCATGATTATTTATTTCAAGTTGTTTACAGCCTGTATGATGAATATTTTAAAGTTAAGTGCCAGTAAAGGTCACGCTTTCAAAGCTTTCTCCACACAACAAAAAAACCAGATGTCTTGGGATCTGTGCACAAAACACTTAAAATCCTGAATTTGATATCTGAAATAAATATTCATGATGAACAAATGAGAACCACTGGAACACGAAGTCAGACTGGTCAGACATGATGAAAGAACAGGTTAACTCAGCAGCAGACTTCATGATTCTGGAGCTGACCGGGTTCACTTTTTGGGCTTCAGGAAGCCCGATCCTCTATTTGCTGTGTGCACTAAAGCTGTCTGTGTGATTTCCACAGGTGTTATGCATGACCAAGTGAAACCATTTCATTGCACTTTCAACCACAGTCGCACGTTTGACACTGGGGCTATAAGATGTGGATCTGTCACCTAATCCAGATCCAACTCTGTCCTTCTGCACACATGTCCACCCTGTGTAGATTAGTATTATTTAAAAATAAGAGCAATCAGAGATTTGTGACGTACGCCAATCCGGATTTGGATCACCTCCAAAATTCAGTGGAGTCTTCCATGCCCTAATATGCATCTGTGGTGCAAATTTGATGAGAATCATGAAGTAGTTTTTGATGTAATCCTTCAAAGCATTTAACGTGAAACTTCAAATTTAATGGATTTTTCCATGGCACAATATGCATCTGTGGTGCAAATTTGGTAAGAATCTGTGAAAGAGTTTTGCAGCAATCCTTCAAAGCCTATATAAAGTGAAATCTTGATCCAGAATCAATTTGCCAAGAATCTGTGAAGCAGTTTTGATGTAATCCTTCATATAAAGTGAAATCTTGATTCAGAATCTGGATCCAGATTATGATCCACCTCCAGAATGCATTGGAGTCTTCCATGTCCTATATTTATCTGTGGTGCAAATTTGGTGACAATCCATGAAGTAGTTTTGCCGAAATCCTTCAAAGCCTATATAAAGTGAAATCTTGATCCAGAATACAGGTCCAGATTGCCTCCACAATTGAGTGGAGTCTTCAATGCCCTGTATATCTGTCTGTGGGTGCAAATTTGGTGAGAATCCGTGAAGTACTTTTGACATAATCCTTTAAGACTAATAAAAGTAAAATCTTGATCCAGAATATAAATCCAGATCACCTCCCAAATTTTGTGTAGTCTTCGATGATTTTAATATCTATCTGTGGTGCAAATTTGGTGAGAATCCGTGAGGTAGATTTGACGTAATCTATCGAATTTCATATAAAGTGAAGTCTTGATCCAGAATCCGGATTTGGATCCAGATCACCTCCAAAATTTATTAGAGTTTTCCATAGCCTAATGTGGTGACAATTTCATCAAAAATCCATGCAGTAGTTTTGACGTAATCCTGCTAACAGACAGACAAACAGTCAAATAAACGCCAATGATTTTATTACATCCTTGGTGGATGTAAAAAAAAATTGTAACTACAACAGCACTCACCAGAGTGCATTCTTCTGCCATTGTTCTAAATGTCCCAGCTATTTTTTTAGTCATCTTTCCAGGCTCCGGCCCATTTTTGCTCATCTACGAGTACCCAGGGTTGAAAGTACGATTATATTCTTGCAGGAACTGTGCTACACATTTTTTTCATATTAAAGATATTAAAGACTGCTCTTTTGCTGTCTTTGAGATTCTTAAATTCTGTGCATGTCCTTGAGTGCATGATGTATGATGTTAGACACATAATGTAATTTATGGCAAAACATTTATTTTCAGGTAAAGTGCAAACATAATTTTCTTGTTTGTTTGAACAACAGCTGAACCTGAACTGATTTGTCAAACCTGCTCTTTTATATGAAAAACTTAAAGTTTTTCACCTCTTTCACTGATGCTGTGCCCCTCCTCCTCTCCACCCCTCCTCTTCCGCTCTCTCTCTCTCTCTTCCTCCCTCCCCCTCCCTCCCTGATCACTCACACTTCTGCTGTTTTTCTGAGCTTTTTGGAAACACAAAGCCTTTCAAGTGTAAAATAACTGTAAATTTCTGAATGTATCATCAGATACAGATACAGAAAGACCTCTGGATTATTTAATGTAGAATTTTCAAGGCAGTTTTTTTTGTTTGTTTGTTTCTTCAGCTCAGAGCGCAGCAGAGATGCTGTTTTCAACTGCTGCCCTTCACAGCGCTGCGGCCATAGAACACACTGACTCTCTGATCTCTGCTGTTTGTGATTTGATATGAAGAAAATGAGAAATATATTTCTTATTACTTAAATTATGGTTTAAAATTGCAAAACTATGACTCTATAAGCTTGAAATACAATCAAATTAGTACATTTTCAGCAACATTTCAGTTTATTTTTCAGAAATTCTATGCTGGGTGACACAGCCAATTTAAACCTGAGAGCCGGGTGGAAATTTGTAGTGCCGGGCGGGGCCGCCTACCGTGGTGAGTGGGATTGCATTGCTTTTTATTTTAAAAATATAACACCTAATTGCCTTGCTTGAACAAGAGCTGAACCTGGACTGATTTGTCAAACCTGCTCTTTTATATGAAAACCTTTGTGAATCAGTTTTTCACCTCTTTCACTGACACTATGTCCCTCTTCCTCTCCACCCCTCCTCCGCTCTCTCTCTCTCTCTCCCTCCCCCTCATGCTTCTGCTGTTTTTCTGAGCTTTTTGGAAACACAAAGCCTTTCAAGTGTAAAATAAACTAAATTTCTGAATGTATCATCAGATAGGGATACAGAAAGACCTCTGGATTATCCATCCATCCATCTACTACTGCTTAGTCCAATTAAGGATCGCCGGGTCTGGAGCCTATCTCAGCAGTCATAGGGCGTGAGGCGGGGTACACCCAGGACAGGACGCCAGTCTGTCACAGGGCCACAAATAGACAAACAAACACAGACACACCCACACGCACACCTAAGGACAATTTTAAAGATTCCAATCCACCTAACCCGCATGTCTGTGGATGTGGGAGGAAACCGGAGCACCCGAGGAAACCCACGCAAACACGGGGAGAACATGCAAACTCCACACAGAAAGGCCACGGGAATTGAACCCATGACCTTCTTGCTGTGAGGCAACAGTGCTAACCACTAAGCCACCGTGCTGCCCACCTCTGGATTATTTAATGTACAATTTTCGAGGCAGGTTTTTTTTTTTGTTTCTTCAGCTCAGAGTGCAGCAGAGATGCTGCAACTGCTGCCCTTCACAGAGCTGTGGCCACAGAACACGCCGACTCTCTGAACTCTGCTGTTTGTGATTTGATATGAAGAAAATGAGAAATATATTTCTTATTAAATTATTGGTTTAAAATTGCAAAACTATGACTCTATAAGCTTGAAATACGATCAAATTGGTACATTTTCAGCAACATTTCAGTTCATGTTTTCAGAAATTCTGTGCTGGGTGGCACAGCCAATTTGAACCCGAAAGCCTGGTGGAAATGTGTAGTGCCGGGCGGGCCGCCCACCGTGGCTAGAACCCTGACTATGCATAAACAAGAATGATAATCATCCAGTATGTTTCTCAAATCCTTGATATTAAATATCTAACTTCTTTTTAACCATCCAGCTTCAGACCATTCTGCTTCTACAACTCTGTCAGAAGACTGACAGATAGAGACGGATGACAGAGAAAGCTTATGATGCATATCACAGTAAGAGAATAGTCTACTACAAATGATAACTTTTGTCCAGCACTCTAAAATGTACTTCTTCAACACGTCACGGCGGCACATTTTGTTGATGATTTTCATGAATTCATTAAACTTACATTTATTTTGGAGAAATTCACTTGAAAATTGAAAGGGGTTTGCATTGTGTGCAGGGGTGAAAGTTGCTCTTCCGAGGCGTATCCCTGTGTAGCGGCTGTAGAGGACTGTATATCTCATCCCGGTAAGGCGTATGGCCTCTGCGTTCCAGTGTTGCCGACCCCCCCCCCCCCCCCCCCCCCCCCCCCCCAAAATGGTCCCCTACCTTCACTGCGCATGCATCATTTGGGACCACAGCAGCACGTCTGAGACTGACTCTTTACACCCAAAGCGATCAAAGGGAATAATGTGATTATTAACCATCAGATGGCAAAGTAAAACCTGTTAAATCAGTTGTTTTCAAACTGAGGCTGTCCTTGAAGCAACAAAGCAGTGCTCCGACCCGCTGCTTTGTGGGTTCAATGCTTTGCTGTTTCAGAAGCGGCAAGTCTGCTTCTTAACCCCCCTCAAAGCCATTTAAAAATGTCAATCATGAGTCACTTTTGTGCGGATTAAAGTCACTAACTGGGACTCTTGTCTTGTTGCTGCAAGAAACGAGAATCGTCCTCCGTTCCATTTGCACAGCTCCAAACGCTGTGCCGCTCTCTGCCGAAATAACTTCAAAGCAAATCGCTGTTTTAAATCAAATACCACCTTTTTCCAAATGTTGTAACACAGACGACAAACCACAACAGACTAAAACTTTTTTCATCCCAAAATGAGATGTCCTTCATTCTTTATGAATTACATTGATGTGACTTGCAGCGCAGCCGGCTGAGTTCAGCTCTGAGGTATGGAGTTACATTCATGCCATTAATGTCTTAAAGGAATGTTTTTGAGAAAAAATACAGATCTTGTTTTTTTATTTATGTCCAGAGTTTAAGAATCCAGTGACCAATTTCATATTTATTTACTTTAAGACTCAATAAAATGTTATTGACATAGAAAACCTGTAAAGCCAACTTTTAGTACACAGAAAATTCACAAGAGGTATTGATAAGGGAATCGATAAGGAATCGGAACAGTAAGCGGAATCGATAATGAATGAATTAATGATTTATTCAGCACGCACGCACAAAATCTCTCATTTACAAAACAAGTCAAGAGAAAACAAAAATTAAAACATATAGAACAAAACTCAAACAATTTACCAATTTAGTGCGGCTGAAAGGGTGTGGGCAGAAGCAAAAGCTTATAAACGCCAACCCTGTACATCAGTTTCTGTGTACACAAAAAATAAACACAAAAAAAATTACCAGTCAGCAATGTAATGCAGTGAAACCTACAAAGTAATACAACAGACAAGCAAACAAAAAATAGCCACACAGGAATTTACTTAATTATGCACACTGTAACAAGTTACTATATTATTTTTATACAGCCTTTTAAAACAAGCCAATGTACTAGATACTTTAATACAATCTAAACAATCATTCCACACTCTAACACCCTTTACGGAAATGCAATGACAATTAGCAGTATTTGAATCTTTCTTCTATCAAACACCAAAGATCCACGCAAATTATAACTGGACTCTCTCATTTTAAACAGCTCCTGGACATGTTCAGGCATTATCTGTATTGTAAATAATCAACCAAGTCATAAAATTTCAAAAACTGAAGACAAACAAACAATGAATAGTTGGTTCACGATATGGTTTTTACTTATCACTCCTATAGCTTTTTTTGTAACAGAAATATTGGATTAGTATTTGTTTTATATGTATTTCCCCAAACTTCAATGCAGTAAGTCATATAAGGGACAAGTAATGAGTGATACAATGAAACCAACAGATGTTGGGGGAGAAAGTATTGTACTTTACAAGATAGCAATAACTTTTGATATTTTGGACCCAATGTTTTGTATGAGTTTTCCAACTAAGCTTGTCATCCAAAAAACTCCAAGAAATTTAGTTTGAGATACAATTCAATTTCAATACCATTCAACAATAATTTACTGCTTAAATTTCTAGGCTTATTTCAAATATAATGCACTAGTTTTACCGAAATGAAGTGATAATTTATTACAGTCAAACCAGTATTTAAATTTTTGCAGTTCCCTCTCCACCAAGTCCAAGAGCTGTCTCAAATCTCTACACAATCACAGTTGTATCATCAGCAAACATACAACTCAAAGATTCAGAAACCAAACCTATATCATTAATATACAGCAAAAACAGTAATGGCCTGAGAACTGACCCCTGGGGCACTCCACATGTAATCTTCAAAAATTCTGATTTTATCCCACCAAGGTGAACACACTGATATCTATTATGTAAATAACTAGCTATCCAGTTAAAGGCCATTCCTCTAATACCATACATCTGTAATTTTCCCAATAATACAGTATGATCAATAGTATCAAATGCTTTCTGTAAGTAAAAAAAAAAAAAAAAAGCATATTGCTTCTTCTATATTGCATTTGTACTTGTTCCACAAACTCGATTAAAGCCAAAGAAGTTGTTTGATTTTTTTCTGAAACCATACTGCTGTGTTAAGTATATGATGTTTTTCTATAAAATCGTTCAACCTTTTACAAATATTTTTTCCAGAATTTTAGAAAACTGGTAACAAAGAGATTGGCCTATAATTTGAAAAAACGTGTTTATCACCAGATTTAAACAATGGTATCACCTTAGCAATTTTCATTCTGGAGGGAAATTTCCAGTCACGAGTGACAGGTTACAAATGTATGTTAAGGGTTTGATAATACAGTCAATAATGTTCTTAATCAAAACCACATCAAAGCTATCAATGTCAGTGGATTTTTTCCCTTAATTTTATGAACTATGTTAAAAATTCATTTTTCATACATTCTCTAATAAACATTGAATCCTGAATGTTATTAATTGATTTACAGTTGTCCATAGAACAGTTTGTCATAATTACAATTGAGTTTGATAAATTTTTACCAACATTAACAAAATAACCATTAAAATAATCAGCAATAATTTATTTCCTTTTACAATTTTATCAGAGTCTATATAAAAGTAAGATGGATAATCTTTAACAACTTTTTTTTTAATGATTTCGCCCAAGAGATTCCAGGTTCCCCTAATATTAGTTTTATTTTTCTCCAACAAATCGCAGTAATACTGCTTCTTACACAATCGCATAATATCTGTTAATTTATTTTTATATGTCTTATATTTCCTATCGGCTTCATTAGTTCTAAATTTTAATAACTGCTTATACATAAATTTTTCTTTTTACATGCATTCAGGAGTCCCTTTGTTACCCAAGGTTTATCAGTCCTTTGTATATCTCCAGTTTTAGGCACCCAAGGACAATGTTTATCATACAGATTAGATACAATAGAAATAAATGATTCATATGATTCATCAACATCATCACAATAAATTTCACACCAATTCTGGCGCAATAAATCCCTTCTAAGGTTCTCAATATTAACATTAGTTATTTTCCTAATAAAATGTGCAGTTTTTGTTTGATGCACGCTGTCCACTGATGATTGAAAAGCTACAAAAACTGGCAAGTGATCACTGACATCGGAAATAAGTATTCCATCTGTTATATCCCTACAATGGCATTTGTTAATATGTTGTCAATGAGTGTTGATGTGTTCCTAGTTATCCTGGTTGGATGTGTGATCACAGGATATAGACCCATACAAAACATAGAGTTTATAAATTCAGTTATTTGTAATTGACCATAAGGGTTTAAAAAAAATCAATATTAAAGTCTCCACAGACAAACAAAAGCTTGTTATTATTAATTGTGTTGTACATGTCAGTCAGTCTATCCACAAAAGTATTGATATCTGATAATGGCATTGATCTCGATAAAATCTTATCAATACCCATCCCTGTAAAGTTGAATTAATATTGTTTATGTTAAAATGTGTTAGTTATGCCAAAGACATTTAAAAGACACAGAGATGTTCAATTTTTTAAATGATATTTAAAATATGACAAAAGGTAAAAATAGAAGAATAAAAGTTCTTTAAAAACGTTTGTAATTGTTTACAAAGCTGTAATTGGTAAATGCATAGACAGTTCCTAAAATGTGTTTAAGATGTATAAAAGAATAAAAGAAACGCACAAAGATGTTGAAATTGTGATGTTGAAATTGTGCGTATGTTTGTTGGCGGGGGGGCGCAGCTATTCATTTGTTCTCTGAGGGGGGCTCACTCTCCCACACTTTGAAAACCCCTGTCTTTCTAAAGTCACCTTTAAGCAGAAATGAGGCTGTTTTAAGCAGAAACGTGGTGATAATTGGAGAATCGCTGCTGATGTTCTGAAATAAAGTAGGCACAGCAGCACATGAGACTCAGATGTTCTTGCTGTCGCACTCTCATTGGTCCCCCATCTTTTATTATGAAATAATGCTGAATTTCTGTGGAAGTGATTGTTGTACAAAAGCTTCAGTTATCTGTCACTGAGATAGATGATAACTGGAGTGCAGTTTTAAGCAGAAACGAGGTGATAATCGGTGCATCACGGCTGATGCTCCGAAATGACGCATAAGCAGTGAAGGCAAGGCGGACCGTTTTTTAGGGGGGACTGTTCGGTCGGTGACACCAGCTTACTTTCACCCCTGGATCTACCTGAAACTATAACTTCCAGCCCTTGATATATTTCTTTCAAATGTGCTTTTCTCTAAATTAAAATAAAAAGTAAAAATTTGTATCATAATTCTCACAGATCAGACTCAAAAGGCATTATTTTCTGTTCTGGATCAGAAGAACTAAACTTCTCACCCAGGTTTGGTAAAAATCTGTTCATGTGTCGATTGAGTAAACCTGCTAACAAATAACTAATGTAACTGCAGGATCTTCATGTGTAATGCAGCAGATAACAGAATATTTGCAGAACTATTCCATTTATTAATCCAAGTAGCTCAATCAACAATTTGCACCATTTTTTACTAAAATTGGAGCAACTTTAACTTTTGACCCCTGTACAAACTGAAACTGAACTTGAAACTGAATTCAGTCTTAGATAGTCCAAACTATACCTTTTTGGAATCTTTACAATCAGACAAATAATGTGGTATAATTTTCAATATGACTGGAGCATTTTTACATTTTGACCCCTATGTAATTCTTCAATTGACCCCTACGTGGCCTCCTATTGAAAATTCAAGTGGCCCGTCGGTTTTTTCAAAAGAGTAATATTTAAGGTGTATTTCTGCCAAATCTGGTGCTTTTATATATTGAGTTGGGGGGTCTGGGGGACCAAATTGCACAATTTTCTAGAAAAATGGCGCAATTTGGTACATTCCCGTCTGTTAAAATGCACCAAATTGCACCATTTTTCTAGAAAATGGCACAATTTGGTCCCCCAGACCCCCCCAATTCAATACAGCTAGCTTTCAAGCTCACCTCTCTTTTCAAAGAATTTGGTTAGCAGCTGCTATCCCTCATTTAGTTTTCTTTCCCTGTCCTTTTTTCTCTTCTTTTTTGAAAACCAGACTTTGATTTTTTTTTTAGGAAAGACATATTTTATTTCAGCCTAAACACCAGGGCTGCAACTAACGATTATTTCAGTAATCAATTCATTGGCCCATTATTTTTTAGATTAATCATTTTGTTTTTTACTTACATGTGAGTTTTGCCATTATTTCTTTAAGTGAGTTATTATTAAAAGGGCTTTATTACACAACATCAACGTTTGAGCTTGTGATAAAGTTATGTTATATTCTTATCAAAAACATACCTGGAGTAGTGTTTTGTTTATTTTGCACATACATACACCACTGACACACACACAAAGGATTTCCATCAGGTTTCACCTGATTATGAGCATTTTTAGATGCCTCTCAACCACTGACAACATATTACAGCAAGAGTCCACAAAAGACCTTTTTAAAGACCTGACTAAAGTGTAATATGTGATCTTTAAAAACATATTTTCATGAAAAAAGACACAAATGTGCAATTAATTGCATTTTATTTTTTCTTGTGTAAAAACACAGCTTAGATGTGGTTTGACCGAAACAAATCGTCATTAAACTGAAATAAAACAGGGGTGAAGTGGAGGTTTAAGAGTCACTATGTTCACAGGAAACAGTTATTTATTTCTATATTTATTTATTTATGTTCATTGTTAGTTGGATTTATCTATTCTGTTGTGTCTAATCAGGTTCTTTTTTTCTTTCTCTAAAATTGTATTGTAGCATTACTGGTTATTATTACTATTATTGTTGTTGCTATTATTACTAATATATAAATAAAAAATAAATTAAAAAATAATACAGGTTGTAATACATTTGAGTCTTTTAGCACACAAATGCGCTGACAGCTGCAACAGCTTAATGCTAGCTTAAACATTGAAAACGCCATAGACATGCTAACGCATTAGCATCGGTCCCGTTTTTAAGTTGTAAAATACATCTATCAACTGTTTCAGAAGACCATAACAGGTTAGATTAACATAAAAAGGCAAATATTACTCACAGGCATGTGCTCTTTGGGTTTTAGTGGGGAAAAATTAAGATAAAGTGGAATAAAAAATGAATGAATCAACAAAGCATGAATCACTGCTTCGATTGGTTCAAGGTTGAAAGCAAAGCCGCGCTGTAGAAACGGATGATTTATATGGAAGAAACTAAACATCTGCGGTAAAACAAAGTTATTTAACAACTAACTGATGACTAAATTAGTTGACAGCTATTTTAATAATCGATTAAATCAATTAGTTGTTTCAGTTCTACTAACACCTCCTCTTTCTGTGAGATCCCGTGTGGGATGTGTGTGTGTGTATGTGTGTGTGTGCGCGCGCGTGTGTGAGTGTGTGTGGCAGTGTGCTGCCTGTGCGCCTGGACTAAACCATTGTACAACTGTGCAGGGTGAAAGGGCCCTCAGAGATCTTTCGATATTATTGTTAGAGCAGAATTATGTTTCGCAACATTTATACATTCATTCTAATTATATTCTTTTACAACATGAATTGTATGAACATTAATGACATGCAAAACAAAAATGTATTCAATGCCAGTTTTTTGTACCCCCCCCCCCATGCTCTGGGCCCTGGGTACATGTACCCTTTACTCCCCCAGTCCCGACGCGCCTGTCCAAAGTATCTGTTGGTTGAATAAAGTAAAGTGTTACTTACGCTCCAGACTAATTTACAATGATTATTCTCTGTAATATCTGTCCTCATACCGCCCTTCACTGTGATGTCATAAAGGCTTCATTAAGTTTTACTCACCCAGTACAAAAACAGGCATGAAGGCTCCTGAGGGAATGGGCATGGTGGTCCGCCACGGCCGACAGCCAAAACTGCAGGAAAGACGCAACACTTCAGATGACACAATAAAGAATCTGAACCAAGTCCCGCCAGCCAAGTCAATACGTTAGCATGTGCTAAATGTAGCTAGTTAATACGTGAATGAGTTGAAAATGACTTGGTTGGGCTGGTTTTGTGATAACAATGTTTGCGATTTTAACTGATATTTGAACATTGCAGTTGTGGATGTGAAATATTTGTGCATGATTATTAGCTAAATGCTAGCAAGATCTGCGTGTCATCACGAGATTAACACGCTTCAGGCCCCGCCCATGTTGCAGAATGCATGAATAGCACACTGCAAAAAACTGGTCCCTCTCAAAATAAGCAAATAATCCAAACTCTAGCCAAATTGTCTTGCTTCAGCAAAAACATCTGCCAATGGGGTAAGAAAAAATTGACTTAGTTAGAATTCTCAAACCAGGCACTGAATCATCAAAATGTGCCTTAAAACTAGACAGATTCTTATTTTAGATTAACCTCGGTCTTAAAATAAGGAACTAATCTGTTTCCTTTGCTTGATGATTATGAAATCCATTGCCTTCCCTTGTTACTGGTTAAATGCAGCTTGATATGAGCTGGAGAACAATCTTAAGAAAGAGAGAGACATTTTTTCCTTATGTAAAAAATGCTGACCAGATTAATTTTCTATTTAGACAAAAATTAAGTCAATTTTAGTTTAAACAAGGCTTTTTTTCTTTCTTAGATTATTTGCAGTGCATTTGTGTTGACATTATGTGTGTGTTGGTGGGGGGATCCTTCTGTGTACAGAAGGATCCCCCCACCGCCCATGTGTGCTGCGTCCCAGGACTTGTGCAACACCAGTCCGGGACTCAATGTTTCACCTTTTTTAATGCACGCACATTTCCATTTTCAACAGGAATCGGTTTTGTTGCTAGAGGTTACTCAGCACACACTAACAACCGCTTCCAATATGTTGCGTTGCATAGCAACCAGAGGATGTTATGTTCCCGTACCCTTTTCAGCTCTCATCTCCGTGTTTGCGTTGGGAGCAGAAAAGAAAAATCCTCTTCAGGTCACAACTGATGAGTGTTGAATCAGGAAAACCTCTGTGTGTTTTGGTGGGGGTTTGGGGACTGATCCCACTTGATGTCATTGAGCATGGCACTTATTAACCAGATGCTCCAGCGATGCAAGCTGCACTGGTGGTAACGGGGAACGTTCAGGCTGATATGCAGGGTCAGTATGAAGTTTGCCTAATAACAGACTGTGCCCGGCACTAATGACTAGCTTCACAGGCTGACCTTTCAAACACCACGTCACCGTTTCTACAGATTATCATTCCACATATCGTTTGTCGTCATCGTGTGAGAACTTAATTACTGTGCTACAAGATAAAAACTCATTAGCACGTCTGTCGCAGGGAGGCTGCGATCCTGATGGAGGAGACGAGTGTGCTCGCGCCATCACACGTAATTACACAAACACACACCACAATATACAACACACACTCACAAACACGCGCTCCCAACAACACAAACAGCACAAATACTGAGACCAACAGAATGAGTTCTAAACATCTCAATTTACAACCCCAAATCAGAAAAAGTTGGGAGTGTATGAAAAATGCAAATTTAAAAAAACCCCACAAAACCCTGCAGTGGTTCTAAGTTTTCCTTAGACTTTTATTTCATTACAGACAATATGACTCTAAGATATTTCATGTTTTGTTTTTTGTTTTTTTGAATTGTGTGGGGGGGGGGGGGGTATGTGTTGTAGGCCTTAAATGTAGTAATGGATGCATATTATCAGAAGAAATGAAGCGGACAAACCAACAGCAAACGAAATATACTGGGTTCATGTTATCTGCAATGAAATAGAACTTGAAGTAAATTATAGAACCACTGCATTTTATCATTACTTTTATCTATTATTATTATTATGATTTCATCTTCCTACCTGGTGTCAACCTTCTCTGATTTGAGGTTGTATCTGATTTCTACAGGCACTCAGATGCACTTCAGGAACAACTATGGATAAAGGACCTTGCTCAAGGGCACCTGAGTGAGTTATTACCTCTTTGATGGGGAATTGAACTGAGCAAGCTCATAAAATATTGAGGTGAACGAACAGAAGATGAGCTCACCGTGTGCCTGTTTTAAAGAAAATGTGAAAAGCTGCAGCAACAGAGAGCCGCTGACCTGGACACACATCAGAGAGACAAACACAAAGACGTGCACGTCACCAAAAACATGCAGCAGCTGTGTTTGTGAAGCAGACAAGAAGAGCAAGGCTGGTGAGGGACAATGCTGACATCACCAGGTGAACACACACCAAGCCGAAAAACACACACAATACACACTTTTCTGTAAGAAGAGTGAAATGAGTTCAATGAAAATGAGTCCAACTGAGACGTAGGTCGAGACCATCAGGGGGATCCCCTTCTGGCTCTGCCTACTTGTCTTTCACACTAGCAGGTTTTTCTTTGCAAACACGAAACAATTCATTTCCCAGCGCCATACTAAAATACGAAATGGAGCGAAATGGGGCCAAATGAGGACTGATAATCACAAAATGGGGGTAAAATTTAACAAAACGGACCAGAGTGAACCAGACCGACTCCAAATAAGTACATTTATTAAATGTTTGGCTTTTGTTTTTTTGTTTTTTTGTGAGATGCGCTCAGTACATGTAGTGGGGCCAGGTGCGCCATCTGGTGTTCAAGAGATGAAACTTCAGTCAATGGGTCAGTCTGCTCCATTTCGTAACATTTTACTACCCCCATTTCATTATTATCAGTCCCCATGTCGCTCCATTTCTGCTTAAAATAATTAAATAAAAGGACTTAATTGAATCATATTTAATCATATTTTGGAGTCAGTCTGCTCCATTCGTTACATTTTACCCTCATTTCGTGATTATCAGGCTCCATTTCATCCATTTCGTATTTTAGTATAGCTGCATTTTCCCAGCATTCACAGACCTTCATGAGGAAGAAGGAGCAGCAGGATGATGAAGACGCTGACGTCAGGGTGCAAACCAGGCGGTGGAGCGTCCCAGGTCAGGGGGCGGAGAGGAGAATGAGATCTTGGTCCATGTTAAGTTGTCAAACAGAGAGTTTATGCTGTCACGAGGCATCAGCTGAGAGCCAGAGTGAGCGACAGAAAGAAGGTAAGGAGGTAAGAAAACGTGGATGAGACAGGAAGAGGGCATGGGAGTCACATCAGATAATCAACATATTTTTCTGCACAGTCTCGCAGAATGGGTGAATAGCTAAGAAGCCAAGCTAGTACTTAGCCACTGTAGCTAGTGGGCTATGCTAGCATAGTAACATAGTTTACTTCTGGGTATAAGGAAATACAGCATAATCACCAAAAGAGGACATAGAGTGTTTGTGCTATAAATCGTTTACATCTCTGTTACAGATCGTTTTGAAAGTTCTGCTGGTCTACCGTCGCTGTGGCTTAGCAAAACTGCTATATCACTAGGAATGAAAATAAAGTTTCCTTGTGTGTGCAAAATTTGTTTTACCTTTTGCGCAAATGATGGTATCTCATAAAACCTCATCTGTGAAATTTTACAATAATTAATATAAAACTGCAGCGTATAATGTGCACTGATCTCATTCTGGGATAGCGAGTCACCAAACACGAATCACTACACTTTTTAATCAGTGTTGCCACAGTAACTTTGAAAAGTTACTTTATTAGTTTACTTTAAACAGTTACACTTTACAGTTCTTTATACAGTTACTTCTTAGCAGCTGCGGACAACTTGTCCGCTCTGTGCCCGAGGTGTGGCCACACCCCTGAGTCTGCAGGAAACAGCAAACTGTGCAGTTGACGCAAGTGAATGGATTATTACAATCAGAAGCTTTGGGACCTTAAATAGAAGTGGTTAATTTACCTTTTTCTTCCAAAATATGAACCTAAAATTAAACGCAGTGTTGCCACATTTACTTAGAAATGTTACTTTACTTTATACAGTTACTTCATTAGCAGCTTTATGCAGTTATTTATTAAGAGCTGCCTGAACTAAATAGTAATGTAACTAATGAGTTAACTAGGTAATCTAACTTAGTTATTTTTAAGATTGAGTACTCAGAAAAGTAACTATAAGTTACTTTGCTAATTAGTTACTTTGCCGATTACTCAATCTTAAGAGTAACCAAGTTAGATTACTAGTTACTCATTAGTTACATTACTTATTAGTTCAGGGCAGCTCTTAATAAAATAACTGCATAAAGCTGCTAATGAAGTAACTGTATAAAGGTAAAGTAACATTTCTAAGTAAATGTGGCAACACTGTGTTTAATTTTAGGTGATATTTTGGAAGAAAAAGGTAAATTAACCAATTCTATTTAAGGTCCCAAGCTTCTGATTGTAATAATCCATTCACTTGCGTCAACTGCAAGGTTCGCTGTTTCCTGCAGACTCAGGGGTGTGGCCACACCTCCAGCACATGAGCATAAAACTAGACTGACGCAGTCTATGGAAATTAAATGAAGTAATGAAACAAATAAGCATGTATCTATTATACTGTGCAAAGCCGTACCATGTAATCTGCGGAAGTATCACAGGTGTACTGTAGCGTTTCAATACAAATATATGTATTGTGCCAACCCCTATATATATATATATATATATATATATATATATATATATATATATATATATATATTATAGATATATTATATATATAATATATATATATATATTATATATAGTATATATATATTATATATAACAATCACATATTCAACAAAAATCTACCCTATAATCATAAACCAGCCCTCATGAGATACAAGAAAAAATAGGGCTGATAAATCATACCGTTTTTTCCTATCAATTTTACTGCCCTGGAAACTGGCAATAAAATCAGGGTGATACAAATCTTAAAATGGGCTGATACAAAAAAAGACATTGAATAAACCAGGCTTTGTATCACCCTGCTTTTCATCCAAGCAGGAGCCCCCATTTCTCAGCCCCACCAATAATACACCCCCTTTTTTTGTTACCCTGGTGACAAGTGCAGGATCCTGATACACGATCCAGATCATTTCATTCAACCAAGATGTCTGATCAAGATGAGAGAGTTTTATCCTTCCTAGCAGGGAGAATTCTGCAACTTGAGTCTCATACTGAAGTTGTGAGACACCAAGAACTTAGTGAAGAGGACACTCTATACAATTATAGACTTTTGATTTCGGTGTACCTGTGATTATGCAGACGTGGTCAGGATGGGGTTCACCGAGGCCTTGGCTGAGATGAACCTCATCATCCTGCAATATGTCTCAAAAAATCGAAAATGCACAACAAAACAGATGAGGAACGAATGGGAGGAAACTGGAGTCAACGTCTGTGACTGAACTGTAAGAAACCGCCTAAAGGAAATGGGATTTACATACAGAAAAGCTAAACGAAAGCCATCATTAACACCTAAAACAGAAAAAAACAAGGTTACAATGGCTAAGGAAAAGCAATCGTGGACTGTGGATGACTGGATGAAAGTCATATTCAGTGATGAATCTCGAATCTGCATTGGGCAAGGTGATGATGCTGGAACTTTTGTTTGGTGCCGTTCCAATGAGATTTATAAAGATGACTGCCTGAAGAGAACATGTAAATTTCCACAGTCATTGATGATATGGGGCTGCATGTCATGTAAAGGCACTGGGGAGATGGCTGTCATTACATCATCAATAAATGCACAAGTTTACATTGATATTTTGGACACTTTTCTTATCCCATCAATTGAAAGGATGTTTGGGGATGATGAAATCATTTTCAAGATGATAATGCATCTTGCCATAGAGCAAAAACTGTGAAATCATTCCTTGCAAAAGATACTTAGGTTCAATGTCATGGCCTGCAAATAGTTCGGATCTTAATCCAATTGAAAATCTTTGGTGGAAGTTGAAGAAAATGGTCCATGACATGGCTCCAACCTGCAAAGCTGATCTGGCAACAGCAATCAGAGAAAGTTGGAGCCAGATTGATGAAGAGTACTGTTTGTCACTCATTAAGTCCGTGCCTCAGAGACTGTAGCTGTTATAAAAGCCAGAGGTGGTGCAACAAATACTAGTGATGTGTTGGAGCGTTCTTTTGTTTTTCATGATTCCATAATTTTTTTCCTCAGAATTGAGTGATTCCATATTTTTTTCCTCTGCTTGGTCTAAAAAAGTAACCGTTACTGACTGCCACACCTTTTTTTCCTGATTTCTTATAGTGTTTCTTAAAGCCAGAAAGTTGCCATTTGAAATGACTTTAGTTTTGTGTCATGTCTGTGATCTGCTTTTTTTCTACAAAATTAAACAACTGAATGAACATCCTCCGAGGCCGGTGATTCCGTAATTTTTGCCAGGGTTGTAAAACTGAAAAATCAGTCTCAAGTTTCAGCTCTTTATTATTACTGTCATACTGCACCAACAGGTCCAAAATACTTCATGAGCACAATCTCTAAAGCCCCTTTCACACCGGGGCTGCTTCAAGCTTCCTGTGGTGTCATGACGACGCAGGAATGTCTGCGTCAGGTGCGCGCTGCAGACTGTGCACTCTGATTTATCTTCTAGTTTATATTTGTTCTTGTGCTGAGCTGCAGGTGCGCTCTGAGTTCTGTTATAGTTTCTTTCCTCCTTTGACCGCGAGATGCGCACGCAAGATGCGCATGCACACGCACACGAACGAACTGTCTGTGAGTAAATGTGGAGATGTCTGGAGTTATACTTGATGTCCTGTCTCTGGCAGTCAGTGTGTGAGCAGGACTTATGTCCTTTCTTTAACACAGTGATGAGAGAGTTTGCGGAAAGCGAGGAGTGCAGGCAGCCTTTTTTTTCTTTTAATTGTTCACATGTGTGCACACGAACGAATCGTCTGTGAGTGGACTGGACATGTCCAAATGTTTTACTGAACGTGGGCATGTCCTGTCTCTGGCAATCAGTCTGTGAGCAGGACTTTTATGGACAGTATTTAAACACACAAATGTGAGAGAAGACTGAGGAGCTGTTACTGCTGCAAATAAGTATTTGAACACCTGTGAAAATCAATGTTAATATTTGGTACAGTAGCCTTTGTTTGCAATTACAGAGGTCAAATGTTTTCTGTAGTTTTTCACACACTGCAGCAGGGATTTTGGTCCACTCCTCCATACATATCTTCTCTCGATCTTTCAGGTTTGGAGTTTCAGCTCCCTCCAAAGATTTCTATTGAGTTCAGGTCTTGAAATGCTTCTTATGGAGCCCCTTCTTAGTTACCCTGGCTGTGTGTTTGGGGTCATTGTCATGCTGGAAGACCCAGCTATGACCCATCTTCAGTGCTCTTACTGAGGGAAGGAGGTTGTTTGCCAAAATCTCGCAATACATGACCCCATCCATCCTCCCTTCAATACGGTGCAGTCGTCCTGTCCCCTTTGCAGAAGAGCACCCCCAGAGTATGATGTTTCCACCCCCATGCTTCATGGTTGGCATGGTTTTCTTGGGGTTGTTCTCATCCTCTAAACATGGTAAGTGGAGTTGATTCCAAAAAGCTCTATTCTGGTCTCATCTGACCACATGACCTTCTCCCATGCCTCCTCGGGATCATCCAGATGGTTACTGGTGAACTTCAAACGGGCCTGGACATGTGCTGGCTTGAGCAGGGGGACCTTGCTGACCTGCAGGATTTTAAGCCATGACAGCATCATGTGTTACTAATGTAATCTTTGTGACTGTGGTCCCAGCTCTCTTTAGGTCATTGACCAGGTCCTCCTGTGTAGTTCTGAGCTTTCTCAGAATCATCCTTACCCCACAAAGTGAGATCTTGCATGGAATCCCAGACCGAAGGGAGATTGACTGTTGTGTGTGGGCCGCCAGAAGAGGAGGTACTGCTGTGGGCGCCCTGCCTGAAGTGCGGGCTTCAGGCACGAGAGGGCGCTGCCGCCACAGACACAGCCGGGGGTGCAGCTGTCACTCATTATCTCTTGACAGCTGTCACCCATCTACTCAACATCATCTCACTCCATAAAGACCAGACGTCATCTCCACCTCGTTGCCGAGATATCGTACTTCATTGGAGGTAATATACTCAGCCGTTTGTGTTTTACACATCAATCTGTATATTGTGAGTCTTTGCAGGAGTACCTGTTATCCTCTGTCTGCGGGAGCTGATTGAGTGCTGGACTGCACTCTTTCCCCTGAGGAATCACTGCGGTACTCTGCTACATATTGAGTGAGGAGGTGGAGGTGGCATTCCCACCGTTGTTGTTACGGGGTGTACACACACCCACACTTGACTGTCTTTGTTCTCGCCAGCAGTACCAGATCCGACAGTCGGGGACGGTGATCACCTGGGAATTCGGGACTTGGCGGGCCCCAGTATTCACAAGGTTCGGTGGCGGCGGAAATCGTGTGGTTCCGGCTCTTCTCAGGACAGACGTCTTCTATCCTCGAGCCTGCCCACACGTCACCTTGTGGATTGACTGTAATCATATTCTGAGATTGTCTGTATGTTCGTTGTGCTCCTCACAACATTAAATTGTTAATTTTTGGCTCATCTATTGACCGTTCATTTGCGCCCCTGTTGGTGGGTCCGTGTCACTACACTTTCACAACATTGACAGTCATATTGTGTTTCTTTCCACTTTCTAAGAAATAATCATAACAGTTGTTGTCTTCTACCAAGCTTCTTGCCTGTTGTCCTGTAGTCCATCCCAGCCTTGTGCAGGTCTACAGTTTTGCCCCTGGTGTCCTTAGACAGCTCTTTGGTCTTGGCTATGGTCAACAGGTTGTAGTGTGATTGATTGAGTGTGTGAACAGGTTTCTTCTTTATACAGGAAACAAGTTCAAACAGGTGCAATTAATACAGGTAAAGAGTGCAGAATAAGAGGGCTTCTTAAAGAAAAATCAACAGGTCTGTGTGAGCCAGAATTCTTGCTGGTTGGTAGGTGTTCAAATACTTATTTGCAGCAGTAACATACAATAAATTATTAAAAAATCATACATTGTGATTTCCGGATTTTTTTTTTTTTTTTTAGATTATGTCTCTCACAGTGGACATGCACCTAAGATGAAAATTTCAGACCTCTCCATGATTTCTAAGGGGAGAACTTGCAAAATCGCAGGGTGTTTAAATACTTGTTATATACATAGACATTATATACAACCTCAGTTCCAATGAAGTGTGGGACATTGTGGAAATGTAAATAAAAACAGAATACAATGATTCGCAAATCCTCTTCAACCTATATTCAGTTGAATACACCACAAATACAAGATATTTAATGTTCAACTGATAGACGTTTTTGTTTTTTGTGCAAATATTTGCTCATTTTGGAATGGATGTCTGCAACACATTTCAAAAAAGCTGGGACAGGGCAACAAAAGACTGGAAAAGTTGATGAATGCTCAAAGAACACCTGTTTGGAACATTCCACAGGTGAACAGGTTAATTGGAAACAGGTGAGTGTCATGACTGGGTATAAAAGAAGCATCCCGAAAAGGCTCAGCCATTCACAAGCAAGATGGGGTGAAGGTCACTACTTGTGAACAACTGCATGAAAAAATAGTCCAACAGTTTAAGAACAATGTTTCTCAACGTTCAATTGCAAGGAATTTAGGGATTCCATCATCTTACAGTCCATAATATATCAGAAGACTCAGAATCTGGAGAACATTCTACACATAAGCAGCAAGGCCAAAAAACAACATTGAATGCCCGTGACGTTCGATCCCTCAGGCGGCACTGCATTAAAAACCGACATCATTGTGTAAAGGATCTTACCGCGTGGGCTCAGGAAACACTTTAGAAAACCATTGTCAGTTAACACAGTTCATCGTTACATCTACAAATGCAAGTTAAAACTCTGCCATGCAAAGCGAAAGCTATACATCAACAACATCCAGAAACACCGCTGCCTTCTCTGGGCCCAAGCTCATTTGAAATGGACAGACACAAAGTGGAAAAGTGTGCTGTGGTCTGATGAGTCCACATTTCAAATTGTTTTTGGAAATCATGGACGTCGTGTGCTCCAGACAAAAGAGGAAAAAGACCACCCAGATTGTTACCAGCACAAAGTTCAAAAGCCAGCATCTGTGATGGTATGGGGTGTGTTAGTGCCCATGGCATGGGCAACTTACACATCTGTGATGGCACCATCAGTGAGTGATGAAAGGTACATCCAGGTTTTGGAGAAACACATGCTGCCATCCAAGCAACGTCTTTTTCAGGGACGTCCCTGCTTATTTCAGCAAGACAATGCCAAGCCACATTCTGCACATGTTACAACAGCGTGGCTTCGTAGTAAAAGAGTGCGGGCACTAGACTGGCCTGCCTGCAGTCCAGACCTGTCACCCATTGAAAATGTGTGGCGCATTATGAAGCGCAAAATACGACAACGGAGACCCCGGACTGTTGAACAACTGAAGTCGTACATCAAGCAAGAATGAGAAAGAATTCCACCTACAAAGCTTCAACAATTAGTGTCCTCAGTTCCCAAATGCTTATTGAGTGTTGTTAGAAGGAAAGGTGATGTAACACAGTGGTAAACATACCGCTGTCCCAGCTTTTTTGAAATGTGTTGTAGGCATCCATTTCAAAATGAGCAAATATTTGCACAAAAAAAAAAAATAAAGTCTATCAGTTTGAACATTAAATATCTTGTCTTTGTGGTGTATTCAATTGACTGTAGGTTGAAGGCGATTTGCAAATCATTGTATTCTGTTTTTATTTACATTTAACACAACGTCCCAACTTCATTGGAATTGGGGTTGTACGCGTGTGTGTGTGTGTGGAAATAAAGTAAAATCTGTTTTAAAAAATTCAAAATTATAGCGTGAGTGAGGAGTGTGAAGAGAGCACAGATGAATAAGTTGAGAGGAGGTGAAAAGAAAAAAGAAAGTGGGTAAAAGAGAGGAGAACATGAAAAAGAAGAGGAGATGAGAAGAGGGGAAAAAGAAGGGGGCAGAAAGAGGAGGAGGTGACAGAAGAAGTGGATAAAAAAGAGAATGAGAGGAGCTGAAAAAAGGTGTAAAAAGGAGAGGAGGCGAGAGAAGGTTAAAAAAGAAAAGGAGAGTGGAGGTGAAAAAGGAGTAAAAAGAAGAGGAGGAGAGGAGGTAAAAAAAAGGAGGTAAAAAGAAGAGGAGGTGAAAAAGTGGATAAAAAGAAGAGGAAGAGGGGAGAGGAGGTGAAAAAATTGATAAAAAGAAGAGGAGGAAGAGAGGAGGTAAAAAAAGGAGGTAAAAAGAAGAGGAGGTGAAAAGTTGATAAAAAGAAGAGGAGGGGTGAGAGGAGGTGAAAAAAGAAGAGGGGGTGAAAAGAAGGGGAGGAGGGAAGGGCTGAAAGGAAAACAGGAGGATGGAAAGGAGGAAAAGTGACCGACCCCTGACCCCCCTCCCAAAAAAGAGTAAAGGTGAGAGGTGAAAGATGAATGGAGGAAGAGAGCAGCCTGGATAAAGGAGCAGAAAGCAGACTGGTGTCTAATGACTCATATTCTGTCCAGATGAGTCACAGATGACTCAAACTCACTTCCAGCATTTCACTTCAAATTTGCACAGATGTGTCTGAATTCATCTTTGGATCTGCAGAACGCTGCAGTCACGGCGTGTTTGTGCAGAGTGAGACGAGAAGCGGATACGTTCGGAATAATAGTAGGATTTCCTGCTCCTGTTTGAAGTTGTGAGTTCACGTCTGGCTCACAGCCCGTGTAGGTTCTAACTTCTCACTGTGCAGCTTCATCTGTCACTCTGCTCCCAGTTATCCTGAAGATTCCAAAGGATCTTTTTTTTAACCCCTTGAGTGGAATAAAGTTTGGCAGAGGGACATTATTGTGATGCTGTCCTGTCTGTCACTTCAAAAAAAAGCTTTTCAAAGCACTCGTGTTCAAACATCTTTAAATATACAACAGCAACATTGACGCTCAAGGTCACACTCCTGTTTTCATTCAAACAAATGTGCAGTGAACCTTAACGTCCTGTGAAATGTTTTTTCAACCATTTTTCAAATTGTTTCTCTGTCGGCAATTTTGAATAAAGCCATTCTGTCCTAAAGGTCAAGGTCAAACACCTACATTTGACCTTCTTTTTAACCAAGTCAAATCTTACAGAAAATTAGTAAGGTTGTTTAAGCAGCTTTGGATAAAAACAGCCACTAGTGAAGCTCATAGTCTCACTTTGGCTCTTTACATGCTGTTTCAAGGTGACACAACTGAATTATTGTGGCCTCCTTTGATACAAATGGGCCCTGTTTCAAATCAGTCATCTTTAATTATATTTGCATAAATTAAGACACTAGTAAAGCTCAAGGCCATACTCATTTTGACCTGTTTTTTGCTGAGGTCAAATGTCACTAGAAATAATCCAGCCACTCTATTTCAAGAGACAAAACTACATTTTTCAGATTAATTGTGTTTGGATAAACGAAAGATGGCATCAAAGCTCAAGGTCACACTGCTCAATTTCACCTATAACTAACATTAATAACCATTTAATTCTAAATTAACAGGGTCATATAATCGTATACTGTGGTGTGAGCCTCTCTGAGCAGCTAATGTGATTGTAATAATTATGTCTGAACACTGATGACATCTCAGATATCTTTAATTTTTTGCTGGAAGTAGAATGCAGTGCCCACTCGCAATGCCATCGTTTTGTAGTTCAAAAACAAACAAAAAAACAAACAAACAGCATTTTTGGTTTCTTGAACAAATTAATTTTCATCAGAATTCTGTCAGTGTTTTTTAAATTAGATTCACAAACCAGAAAACAAAGCTTTTTTGTGTTATTCTGCAATAACGTGGCTTTAGAGGATTAAAAAAATACATTTAACAACATTTTGAGAGAAATGCAAAGTTGCAAAGATGTAAAAAGCTACATTAAAAGCACAGAAATCTGTGTTCAGGTGTTTGCACATGCACACACACACATACACGCACACACTCTCAAACACACACACACACCTGGCTCACACTGAGCGTCTATTCTGAGCGTCTGTGAAGCTGTGATCAGCGGTGGGCGGCAAACCTTCACCTCTAAACCACCTTTATTCATTTAGCACAGAAAAAAGTAACTCTTTAGAAATGAGACTGAATAAATTTCAGCCCAAACCATCTTCACTGCACCGACCCCCCCACATCATCCATTGACCACTCTCGCAGTCCACTGGCCCCCCACACTGTCCAGTGACCCCCACCAACACCCCATGTAATCCTCTGACCCCCCATGCCATCTACTGACCACCCACACCACTATCCACCGTCTCCCCACGCCATCCACTGACCCTCCTGGAGGTCACCGACCCTGCATGTTTTCAGTGTGCACCTCCGGCACCAGCTGGTTAGTCAAGTTGGGTGTTTCCTGGCTCTTGACTGGCTGAGCATACCTGACTTAGCAGTGGGAGGAGCAAGAAGACGGCAGGTGAGCTCAAGGAGCAGGGTCTTGATCTCTGATCAAGATATTAAAGCACTGGGCCAAACTTCAGACCTTGACTGGTTTTCCCAAAAAAATCAAATAATTTTGTCCTCAGTTGATCCTCAAATTATTCTGTGAGTTTTTATCCAAAATGGATCAAAACATTTTGAGTTACACACACAGACGCATGGCAGATATGACACAACATGAACTCTGACCTCTCCTGCCATGAACTGTCCGAACCCTGGCGGGAAGGTCAAAGTGGAGATGATGAGCGTTACAACGGCAGGAAACACAAGTCGGCTGAAACAGAAAAGAAGAAAGAGCAAAGGTCCTTTAAAAAAAAGATTACTGATAATTATCTGAATCATAATTAACTCGTCTGTTACAAGTAAAGCAAAAACAAAAAAGGGGTTTAAAAAATGCACTGAATCTGAAATCAATAAAATATATTCTGTTAATTAATTTTAAGATTACTTATTGTGTTGCTTGTAGAATGTCAGCAGGTAAAAGTGCACATATTTTGATAATTGATCATTTTACTGTTCTCATAAATTCATCCCAAAATATATTCAGACAGAAAATCAGCAAAACAGTGAAATCTTCAATGATTTCACTGATCAATTATCACCAATTCCATGAATTAATTGCATTTTAAAAACCTTAAAAGTAGAGGGCCACTGAGTTTTTTAAGATTTAAGGCATAAAAAGAATTTTCAGTGGTGCCACTATAAATGTATTTACTAGCCTTTAAACAGGGGATTCATAATGTGACAATATGATCAAAATTCACGTTGTCGAGCAAAGAAATTGATTAAAAAAGTTCCCCTGAAGGGTAAAATATCAAAAGAACAAACTGCCTTGAAGGACTTACGCAGAGACAGTTTAGACCAAAATAGTCTGATAGTGACATCATAGATCAGGTGGGGGCTTTTTCAGACTTGTGCAAAACATTATAGGAAGCACACGGTGGCAGCCAATCAGAGGAAAGAGGTACAGTAACGTGTGCTGGCTCATCTCTCTCTGGATGCTCCTCCAACATGATGGAAAACGTTCTGAAACCATGGCATTTATATGTAAATCTAAGCGGTTTTACATATTTTCTGTAAAAGCTACCAAGAAATAAACACTTCTAAAATGAAAAACACTGTTTTTGTAACCTGATAACACCTCTGAAGTGATTTACATGACATTTCCCAGATGTCAGCATCACGCATGGCATCATAACAATCTGAACTCACTGTTTGATCAGGAAGCGCGTCATGGCGTTGGGCCGTCTCATGAACAGCACCACCTGCCTGTTGAGATAGACGAAGAACGCTCCCAGGAAGCCAGAACAGATCCTGTGCAACCAGATACACACAGTCACTGTATACGTGTGCACAACGTGCATGTGACACGCCAAAATGCAGCGATACATGTTTTGGCATCGCAGAGCTTGTTGCAGATGCTCACCCGATGATGGCGAATGCTGGCAGCTCCTGGAGGTCAAAGGGGAAATCTAGGCGAAAGTTTGTCCTGAACAGAGCCGTGATGGTGACTGAAAGGTCAAGAGAGGTCAGAGTTCATCAGAAATGAAGAACTTAAAGAAGAGCTTAAAGGTTGCACTGAAAAAAAAGTGTTGATATTTAAAGCAGCATCATGTTCTGGAGAAAACGCTAAGAACTCATCAATTACATGAAAACATTGAGCTACTTCAGGGAGGAGGACAGCACCATCTAGTGGACAATGCACAAAGATACATTTGCTCTATGAGAGATGTACAGTAGTGTTCAGAATAATAGTAGTGCTATGTGACAAAAAAGATTAATCCAGGTTTTGAGTATATTTCTTATTGTTATATGGGAAACAAGGTACCAGTAGATTTCATGTCCACTAAAATGTGATCAGCTCTTCCTCGATGCATCACTACAAAATTAGTGCAGCAGATAACATTTACAGAGGAATCCTTCACCAAAGCACCAAATTCGGCACAAGTTCGGCCACTTGATTTTTCAATAGGCAGCCAGGTAGAGATCGACTGAAGATTTACACAGAGGTCAAAATTTAAAAATGCTCCAATCATATTGTAAACTATACCACATCAGTTGTTTGAACATAAAGATTTAAAAAAAGGTATACATAGTTTGGACTATCTGTGACTGAATGTTCTGGAGTTATGGGGTAAAAACTACAAGAATGGTGATAAAGGTCAATTTCAATTTGTACAGGGGTCAAAAGTTAAAGTTGCTCCAATTGTGGTAAAAAAAAAAAATGGTGCAAATTATTAGTTGAGTTAACAGGGTTTTAAAAAGGAATAGTTTGCACCATGTGTCATGTTTAGTTATCATGTTACGGGGTAACGTGTCACGTTATAGAATCCAATGGAAGTCGACACTGTTTCACCTTTACTTTGCAAACCAAACACTCAACACAGTCAAAACCATTCTACTTATTAATTGTATTAGTTCAATCATAATTTGCACCACTTTTTACCAAAACTTACCAAACTGTTGTGTGGGCCGCTGAAGAGAGGAGGTACTGCTGGCCCACCACCACCAGAGGGCGCCCTGTCTGGAGTGCGGGCTCCAGGCACCAGAGGGCGCTGCCGCCTCACAGGAGCAGCCGGGGTGACAGCTGTCACTTATCACCTACAACAGCTGTCACCAATCATCTGATCAGCAGTGGTATATCAGCAGGATGACATCTCCACCTCTTTGCCGAGATATCGCTCTACCTAGAAGGTACCGTACTCAGCTGACTGTGTTGTCTTTTTGACAGTAACCCTTATTACTTTTTGTGCGTTAAATAGCAGACATTCTTCCAACGAGAGGTGGAGGTGGTTTTCCCGCCATACGGATTGCTGGGTGCAAACGCACCCACATTTAACTGTTTTTGTTCCTCGCCAGCAGTACCAGATCCGACACGCGGAGGCAGTGGCCACCTGGGAGTTCGGGACTTGGCGGCTCCAGTATTCTCGGGGTTCGGTGGCGGAGGAAATCGTGTGGTTCCGGTTCTGCTTTGGACAGACGTCTCTTATCTTAGAGCCTGCCCAGGTGACACATTCTTGTGAATTGACTTCTTTGTCTATTGTTGTGATCCGTTGTGTTTGTTGTGCTTATTCACAACAGTAAAGTGTTGTTATTTGACTACCTCCATTGTCCGTTCATTTGCGCCCCCTGTTGTGGGTCCGTGTTCTTACACTTTCACAACAGGATATCTCGGCCAACGTCATGGACCCCGAGGGGCGTCAACCGGCTGTTGAACGGCCAATGGAAGAGCAGGGCGCACAGGCGTCTGCAGGAGGAATGATCGGTGAGTTGCAGCGAATCCTCACCGCTTTTACGGCTCGGCTGGATCTAATGACCGAGCAGAACGTCCTCCTTAACCGCAGGGTGGAGGCTCTCGCCGCGCAGGTGGAAGCGCGCCCTCAGGGTGCTGCTGCGGCTCCCCCTCCTGTCGATCCTGTGCGCAACAGTGACGTTCCACAGGTCGTTCAACGACCCCTCCCACCTTCTTATGCAGTGTTCGCTCGTCTTCGCACAACGTCCCGTCATGTACGCGACTGATGCTAGTAAGATAGCTTATGTAATTAATCTGCTTCGCGGCGAGACACGCGCTTGGGCTACAGCGCTCTGGGAGCAAAATTCACGGCTCCTTCTGACATATGATGGGTTTGTGAGGGAGTTCAGAACAGTGTTCAATCACCCAAATAGAGGAGAGACCGCTTCAGCCGTGCTGCTGTCAATGAGACAGGGGCGCCGGAGCGCAGCTGCTTATGCAGTCGACTTCCGCATCGCGGCTGCGAGGTCCGGCTGGAATAGCACTGCCCTTCGTGCCGCCTTTGTAAACGGACTGTCGTTGGTCCTGAAGGAGCACCTGGTGGCCAAGGACGAACCGCGGGATTTAGACGGGCTTATTGATCTCGTTATACGATTAGACAATCGGTTAGAAGAACGCCGTCGGGAACGAGACGAAGGGCGTGGCCGGGCACACGCCGTCCCTCTCCCTTCCGGTTCCGACCGAGTTCCGCCCTCCCCACGCTCCACGGCCTCTACGCTCCGTGTGGTTACAGCTCCCCCTGCTGATGAAGCTATGGACACGAGCAGGGCCACATTTAGGGGCACCAGATAGACAGAGGAGGCTGGTCCGCGGAGCGTGCTTTGTTTGGGCTCAATAGAGCATCAAGTGAGGGACTGGCCCCGAGCGGTTAAAACACCAACGCCCGCCCCTAGAAACTGGGTTAGGGTTGGGTCCAAAACATTCACGTGGGACATACCCATATTGCCACACGACTCCCAGTGACAATCCTTATGAGGATTTAAACCCTGAAGGCCCCAGCACTGGTGGACACGGGCTCTGAAGGGAATCTGCTAGACAGCAGATGGGCCAGGGAGGCAGGGCTCCCTCTGGTGGCGCTTACCTCGCCTGTGCAGGTGCGGGCACTAGATGTCTCCCTACTCCCTCTAATCACACATAAGACACCACCAGTAACTCTGGTGGTGTCAGGAAACCACCAGGAGGAGATCGAGTTTTTTGTGACTCCTGCCACCTCCCATGTGATTCTCGGGTTCCCTTGGATGTTAAAACACAATCCCCAGATCGATTGGCCGTCCGGGGTAGTGGTTCAGTGGAGCGAGACCTGCCATCGGGTATGTTTAGGTTCCTCGGTTCCTCCCGGTTCCCAGGCTAAGGAGGAGGTCAGAGTCCCGCCCAATCTTGGGACGGTGCCGGTGGAGTACCATGACCTTGTGGATGTGTTCAGTAAGGATCTGGTGCTCACCCTTCCCCCCCACCGTCCGTACGATTGTGCCATTGATTTGGTTCCAGGCGTTGAGTTCCCGTCCAGCAGGCTGTACAACCTCTCACGACCTGAGCGCGAATCAATGGAGACCTACATCCGGACTCTTTAGCCGCTGGGTTTGATCCGGAATTCCACCTCCCCGATGGGTGCAGGTTTCTTTTTTGTGGGTAAAAAAAGACGGCGGACTTCGTCCATGCATTGATTATAGGGGGCTGAACGAATCACGGTTCGTAACCGATACCCGTTGCCCTTGTTGGATTCAGTGTTCACGCCCCTGCATGGAGCCCAGATATTCACTAAGCTAGATCTTAGAAATGCGTATCATCTGGTTCGGATCCGGAAGGGAGACGAGTGGAAGACGGCATTTAAACACCCCTTAGGTCACTTTGAGTACCTGGTCATGCCGTTCGGCCTCACAAACGCCCCCGCGACATTCCAAGCATTAGTTAATGATGTCTTGCGGGATTTCCTGCAGCCGATTCGTCTTCGTATATCTAGACGATATACTCATCTTTTCTCCGGATCCTGAGACTCATGTCCGGCATGTACGTCAGGTCCTGCAGCGGTTGTTGGAGAACCGGCTGTTTGTGAAGGGCGAGAAGTGTGAGTTCCACCGCAACCTCTTGTCCTTCCTGGGGTTTATCATCTCCCCCAACTCCGTCGCTCCTGATCCGGCCAAGGTTGCGGCGGTGAGAGACTGGCCCCAACCCACCAGCCGTAGGAAGCTGCAACAGTTCCTCGGCTTTGCGAATTTCTACAGGAGGTTCATTAAGGGCTACAGTCAGGTAGTTAGCCCCCTGACAGCCCTGACCTCTCCAAAAGTTCCCTTCACCTGGTCGGATCGGTGCGATGCCGCGTTCAAGGAGTTGAAACGGCGCTTCTCGTCTGCACCTGTTCTGGTGCAGCCCGATCCTAGTCGCCAGTTTGTGGTTGAAGTGGACGCCTCGGACTCAGGGATAGGAGCCGTGCTATCTCAGAGCGGAAAGGCCGATAAGGTCCTTCACCCGTGTGCCTATTTTTCCCGCAGGTTGACCCCGGCCGAACGGAACTATGACGTCGGCAATCGAGAACTCCTTGCGGTGAAAGAGGCCTCTTGAAGAGTGGAGACATCTGTTGGAGGGAACGTCCGTGCCATTCACGGTTTTCACTGACCACCGGAACCTGGAGTATATCAGGACCCGCCAAGCGGCTGAACCCCAGGCAAGCCCGCTGGTCACTGTTCTTCGGCCGTTTGACTTCTGGATCACCTACCGTCCCGGGACCAAAAACCAGAGATCCGATGCCTTGTCCCGGGTGCATGAAGACGAAGTCAAAACGGAGTTGTCGGATCCACCGGAACCTATCATCCCGGAGTCCGCTATCGTGGCCACCCTCACCTGGGACGTAGAGAAAACCATCCGGGAGGCCCTGGCACGGAGCCCGGATCCCGGAACTGGGCCGAAGAACAGACTTTATGTCCCACCAGAGGCCAGGGCTGCAGTCCTGGACTTCTGTCACGGCTCCAAGTTCTCCTGTCATCCAGGGGTGCGTAGGACCGTGGCAGTTGTCCAGCAGCGCTTCTGGTGGGCGTCCCTGGAGGCCGACGTCCGGGATTATATCCAGGCCTGCACCACCTGCGCCAGGGGCAAGGCTGACCACCGCAGGGCAATCGGGACTGCTCCAGCCGCTGCCTGTGCCTCATCGCCCCTGGTCCCACATCGGCCTGGATTTTGTCACGGCCTCCCGCCCGTCCCAGGGCAACACCACCATCCTCACGATAGTGGACCGATTCTCCAAGGCGGCCCACTTCGTGGCCCTCCCGAAGCTCCCCGACTGCCCAGGAGACAGCGGACCTCCTGGTCCACCACGTCGTCCGGCTGCATGGGATTCCAACAGACATTGTCCTCCGATCGCGGTCCCCAGTTCTCCTCGCAAGTCTGGAGGAGCTTCTGCCGGGAACTGGGGGCCACGGTGAGTCCTCTCGTCCGGGTATCATCCTCAGACCAACGGGCAAGCAGAACGGGTAAATCAAGGAGGTGGAACAGGCCTTGCGCTGCGTGACGGCCGCGCACCGGCGGCCTGGAGTACCCATTTGGCCTGGATCGACTATGCCCATAACAGCCAGGTGTCTTCAGCCACCGGCCTCTCCCCTTTTGAGGTGTGTCTGGGGTATCAGCCCCCTTTGTTTCCGGTGGTTGAGGGAGAGGTCGGTGTGCCCTCGGTCCAGGCCCACCTGCGGAAGTGCTGTCGGGTGTGGCGCGCCGCCCGTGTCTGCTTTGCTAAAGGCCCGGACGAGGGCAAAAGCCCATGCAGACCGTCGGCGGACCCCGGCCCCTGCGTATCGGCCAGGGCAGGAGGTGTGGTTGTCCACAAAGGACATTCCCCTCAAAGTGACTCCCCCAAACTACAGGACCGTTACATCGGCCCCTTCAAAATCCTAAAGGTCATCAGTCCAGCCGCAGTGAGGCTTCAGCTTCCGGCCTCACTGCGGATCCATCCTGTTTTCCATGTGTCCCGGATAAAGCCGCATTACACCTCACCCCTCTGTGCTCCGGGTCCGGCGCCGCCATCCTGCCCGATCATCGATGGCGAGCCGGCTTGGACTGTGCACCGGCTCTTGGATGTCCGTAGGATGGGCCGGGGCTTCCAGTATTTGGTGGACTGGGAGGGTACGGACCCGAAGAACGCTCCTGGGTGAAGAGGAGCTTCATCCTGGACCCGGCCCTCCTGGCCGATTTCTACCGCCGCCACCCGGACAAGCCTGGTCGGGCGCCAGGAGGCGCCCGTTGAGGGGGGGGTCCTGTTGTGTGGGCCGCTGAGAGGAGGTACTGCTGGCCCACCACCACCAGAGGGCGCCCTGTCTGGAGTGCGGGCTCCAGGCACCAGAGGCAACTGCCGCCTCACAGGAGCAGCCGGGTGACAGCTGTCACTTATCACCTACAACATCTGTTACCAGTCATCTGATCAGCAGTGGTATATCAGCAGGACGACATCTCCACCTCTTTGCCGAGATATCGCTCTACCTAGAAGGTACCGTACTCAGCTGACTGTGTTGTCTTTTTGACAGTAACCCTTATTACTTTTTGTGCGTTAAATCCGGATCCGACACGCGGAGCGCAGTGGCCACCTGGGAGTTCGGGACTTGGCGGCTCCAGTATTCTCGGGGTTCGGTGGCGGAGGAAATCGTGTGGTTCCGTCCTGCTTTGGACAGACGTCTCTTATCTTCGAGCCTGCCCACGTGATACATTCTTGTGAATTGACTTCTTTGTCTATTGTTGTGATCCGTTGTGTTTGGTTGTGCTTATTCACAACAGTAAAGTGTTGTTATTTGACTACCTCCGTTGTCCGTTCATTTGCGCCCCCTGTTGTGGGTCCGTGTTCTTACACTTTCACAACACAAACTTTAACTTTGACCCCTGCACAAACTTAAATTGACCTTTGTCACCATTCTTACCATTTTTACCCATAACTCCATAACATTCAGTCATAGATAGTCCAAACTATACCTTTTTAGAATCTTTATATTCAGGCAAATATTTGGTATAGTTTTCAATATGACTGGAGCATTTAAATTTTGATCCCTGTGTAATTCCTCAATTGACCCCTACCTGGCAGCCTATTGAAAATTCAAGCAGCCAGTCTGTTTTTTCAAGAGTAATGTCTAAGGAGTGTTTGTGCAAAATTTGGTGCTTGCATCACCATGTGAAGGCTTCGTTATCTGCTTCACTAAATATCACTGTAATCTGCAAAGCACTTAAAGAGTTATGAGTCTACAAACAGACAGAAAACATAACCGCCACCCTCCTCCGTCAGTTAGCAGAGTCAAAATACATTTAAAACTGCACGAGTACTAACACACACACATTTATGTAATCATACTCTGAGAAGAAGATAAACTCATACCAAGGTGTTTTGTGCCTCCTTTTTGTTTTTTGTTTTTTTTTTACATTCATACCTGCATCTTTGTTGAAGACGGATAAAACTCTGAATATGAAGGCGCTAAACGTCGCTGCAAAGTATCCTCTCCAGTAGTTCCTCACCGCGAAGTAAGTGGATGTCACCTCAATGCTGAAGAGCACTCCTGACAGGAAGACACAAAACAGTGTGTCACCTGATGACCTCTGATATTTAAAAGCAAACATCATCATCCAGGACAAATGCAGGTGGTGTGGAAACATCTCAGCCAAAAGTGAGACCGTTAGGTGCTTTAAGTACACAAAACATAAAGCATCTTATTGGCTGGATTACAAATAAGCAAAAAAATCAAAAAGTGTTTTATACCTCCTAGAGGTGTCCCGAAGCAGCAGCCGACCCCAACGGCACAGCCAACTGTCAGTATGTCAGTGTAACAGTACGGATTCTACTGACGCACACAAAGATAAAAACATTTGACAAAGTCATACTTTATATTCTGAGCGAACCATCCTGTGCTGGCTTACCTGATACACTCCAGAGAAGAAGGACATGAACCTGCTGATGACGGCAGCACAGATGCTGGCAATGTGCACAAACGGACCCTGAGAGAATACACAGCAAAGCATCATGGGAAAATACAGCCAGCACTTATTCACGGTGTAAACCTCTACAAGATTCCAAAACATCAGTGGCTATTTAACAGCTAATTAATATTTTGATTTTTACCATGGCACAGCTGCTGAGCTGGATGCTGCTATGTGCAGGGAGTCAGTCACTAAGTCAGTCAGTCAGTTAATGAGTCAGTCAGTCACTGAGTCAGCGAGTCAGTCAGTCACTGAGTCGGCAAGTCAATCACTGAGTCAGTCACTCACAGAGTCGGCAAGTCAATCACTGAGTCAGCGAGTCAGTCACTGAGTCAGTCACTCACTGAGTTGGCAAGTCAGACAGTGAGTAAATGAGTTAGTCACTGAGTTGGCGAGTCAGTCAGTCAGTTAATGAGTCAGTGAGTTAATGTGCCAGTCAGTCACAGAGTTGGCCAGTCAGTCGGTTAATGAGTCAGTCAGTTAGCCATTTAATGAGGGTTAGTCAGTCAGTCACTGTTAGCGGTTCAGCACACTGAGTCAGCCAGTCAGTCAGTCATGCAATATTTCACTTTTGAGTGAGATAACTTAAGTTGTACTGGGCTGATTGTCACCAAACTTGGTATATGTATTACGCATAGTGACCCCCAAAATCCATTTGACATTGGGGGAAAATGGGTAAAGGTCAAGATCACTGTACTTTGTAAACATTTGTGCAAGCAAGAACATCTGTTTGTAACTGCCCATTTTCTGCCAGTCTTTGCATTTGTATCGGGTACAGAGGTGGTCAGAATTACCGGCACCAGGGGCATCGCCAGGGATTTTGGGCACCCCATATTATTTTGTCAGTATTATAATTGTATTAGGGGCCTCTCTGGGCACCTGTCAATCATGGACCGCTAGAATTCTTCTCCTTATTCTCCCCTTTTCAGCACCCTTGACCAGCACCCCTATATTTATGTACACTTTTTAATATATGGTCAGAAATAAATGCAAACAAAGGTGTTTAATCAAAATATTTTTTAAAATGTCCAAAGTTATTTGTCAACAAGAAAGAAACAAAATTCATTCATTAATTCATTTTCAGCAGCTTATCCGGGTCAGGGTTGCAGTGGCATCTCAGCCCACACTTCCCTATCCTCAGCCAAGGTCTGTAATTGGTGCATCCCAAAGCATTCCCAAGCCACCTGGGAAATACAATCTCTCCAGTGTGTCCTAGGTCTTCCCTGGGCCTCCTCCCAGTTGGACATGCCTGGAAGACTGCGAAGAAGCAGTGGCTCTGCTTCAAGTCCCTCCCGGATGGTCGAATGTCTCACCCTGTCCAGGAGTGTAAGGCCAGATACCCGATGGATGAATCTCAATTCCGCCGCTTGTATCTGTGATATTATTCTTTCATTCATTACCCAGAGTTCATGAACATAGGTGAGGACAGGAGCGTAAATCTACTGGTAAATTGAGAGCCTCGCTTCTGGCTCAGACAAAAAGACAAAAGTTGCGCTGTGCACAATTTCTCAAATCACACACACAGAAGCCTATCACTTCTTCAGAGTTGTCTGGGTGTATTGGTGGCTTTCCTCACTCTTCTCCTTCTTGCACGGTCTCTCAGTTTTTGAGAACTGCCTCCTCCAGACAGATTTACTATACAGTACCATACTGTTTGTATTTCTTGATAACTGATGTAAATAAAGTCCAAGACATATTCAATGATTGGAAATGTTCATGTTTCCAACCCCTGATTTGTCTGAAGAAACTGGCTGTAAAAGTGATGATTTACTGGAAATTCATCAAAGGGTGCTAAAAACTGCATCCAGTATTACATTTTATGTTTGTATTTTTTGTTTCGCATATATTAAAATGTGTATCTATATGGGCACTAGTAATTCTGACCATGATTGTATACAGACCTCAAGAGACTGCTTGCTTTTGGGGTCAAAAGGTCAAGGTCATTGGAATGCACTTTGTAAAAATCCTGTGAGCACATTAACGTTCGTCACTTGGTACTTGTGTTCAGCACGATGATCCAAGAAGCCGATTGATTTTGGTGTCAAATGGTCAAAATCACTAAATTGAACTTCCTAAATGCCTTCAGCAGAAATGTGTCACTGTCAATGGTAAGGTCATCAACATCTGCCCACGTACCATGGACTAGTGCAATGACAAATCAGGTTTTGACTAAAAATCTGCTTTTTGAGAAGTTTTTTCTGAATAATTCAGATGTGTGTTCGTACACACACCTCCTTTCCGACGGGCATACCGCTGCCCAGAGCGGCAGTCAGACCGATGACTTTAGCGATAAAAGCCTTCAGAGTCAGATATTCCTTCAACACCACTCCTCTCAGGATGGTCTTCAGCTCGGGGATACCAGAACCTGACACAGAAGGCGGATAAATGAGAAAAAATATAAAAATAACATGGCAAAAGTGCAGGTTGGAGAAAAAGAGAGAGAGAGGAACAAACAAACAAAAAAATCCAAAAACTGGCTTGACCAACGATCCAGCAGAGATGTGAATTTCACAACACTAACGACAGAAGAAGAAAAGAGGCCGTGAGGAAGCAGACGGTACAGACCGATCGCTTGAGGGGAAACCAGGTGACAGAAGAGGGAGGCAAAGAGGATGAAGATAATGGGATAAGAAACCCAGGCCAGATACTGCAGGTAGATATTCCCCTCAGCTCCCCGTGGATCCCCTATAGGCTGAAGAGACAGAAAAATGCAACGAAGCTTAAAGAGCAAACACGACGAGGAGAAAGAGATGACGGATGAAAGAAAGGTAAGAAATGAAACCAGTATTAAAGAATCTCACTAATTTACTCTGATTCTTCCTTCTGCTTTGCATTGTGGGTTCTGTAGTCTCACCTTGGAGACTCTTTGCGCTGGCGTAGTCCATTGTCCAGCTGACCAGGGCCATTGTGAGACCAAGCAGAATCAGGAAGATCCAGTCTTCTCCCAACCTGGTTACAAGGAATCTCTGCACGCGGCCGATGAAATCTAAGGGGAAAGAAACCAAAACAAACAAGCAGTACGTCCAAAACAGCTGTGGGGACTTTGATCTTTAACAGCATCAAAATGTATCTGAATATGCTTCAACATCATTGATTTGAAAACAAAAGTTTGAGGGTTTTTTTTTTTTTTTTTTTCAAAAGATAGAGCAGTAATATCACCAACATGACCTTTGACCTCAACTAAAAGTGTGTCAAAAGCAGCAGCATGACTTTGACTTTTTATGTCATTATAGTTTTACTGAAGATACTCAACATGAGTGACTGAAACAAAAACTCCGAAGAAATTTACAAAAGACAGAGCGGTAACATAATCCAATATGACCTTTGATCTTAGTGGATCGTTCAGTAGTGTTCTATTTTATCGTTAGATGCCTAATCATGAATGATTTTAAACACATGGTATATAAATGGAGGAACAAGATTATTGTGAACTTTCACCAAACTATAAGACATAAGTACATGTGGACCCCATTAACTTGCGCATGCGTAAGTCGCAATTTGGCTTTACTCACGGTCGATTTGTGGACGCCACAAATTTAGACTACTGTACAATATACTGTATATATTTTGGTCAACTTCATTAACTCACGGTTTCAGAGGACTCGTGGTCCAGTTTTGTGGACCCCAACTCGTTAGCGGGGCTCACCTGTATGACTTGAGAATCCTAATATTTCTAACGATAAGGAAGTGGTGTTGTAACAAGTTGTGGCAGAGTTACAAATGCAAATAAGATCCCTGTGGCCTCTGACCCTGAATAGGCAGCTGAAAAACAGCAGTGTGACCTTGAGCCTCACTGTTGGTTTTTTTTGTGATGCATAAAGATGCATTATACGTGTGATTTTGTAACTGTTATGCCTAACTGACTGTAGACTGTTTTCACCTCGACACTTGGAATACGGCTGTTTTTTTCTTTACAGGGGAATTGATGTCGGGTTCAGCCTCTTGCTCCTCTGCAGTCTCCGCCTCTATGGCCGTTTGTGGCCTGCTCTTCCTCCTGCTGTAATGGCTATAGCAGCTGTGCGTGTGGCTGCTGCTTCCATGGTTACGGCGACGGCCAAGTTTTTTGATCTGTCTCTCCGTTAGCAGCCGGGCGGCCTCACGTCTGCGGGAGCCTCCTTGGTGCTCCTGGTACTCCCCATAGAGCTGTCAATCAAATTAGCATTGCTCAGTAACAGCTTCATGAAACCAGATCAGGATCCTGATGTACAAAAAACTGCAAACATTCAGACTGTAAATTTCATGAAAAATTTTAAATTCCAGGAATGTTTCTTGTTGATGGTCATCTTGCTGGTGGAGACAATGAACCAAAACAAAAGAAAGAAAAAAAAACAAACAAAAAAAAAGTCTACATGTTTCCATCTCAAATTTAACAATTTACTAGGTGGGGCGCCGCTTTATGAACATGCACTTCAGGGCACCACTTTACCAACTTACAGATGGGGGCAAAGTTTTATCAAAAATGCAAATGGAGGCGTCGCTTAATCAAGGTGCAGGTGGTTGCCACTTTATCAACAAGCAGGTGGGGACGGCACTTTATCAACTTGCAGGTGTGGACGACACTTTATCAACAAGCAGGTGGGGACGGCACTTTATCAACAAGCAGGTGGGGACGGCACTTTATCAACTTGCAGGTGTGGACGGCACTTTATCAACTTGCAGGTGGGGACGGCACTTTATCAACAAGCAGGTGGGGACGGCACTTTATCAACTTGCAGGTGTGGACGACACTTTATCAACAAGCAGGTGGGGACGGCACTTTATCAACTTGCAGGTGTGGATGACACTTTATCAACAAGCAGGTGGGGACGGCACTTTATCAACAAGCAGGTGGGGACGGCACTTTATCAACTTGCAGGTGTGGACGACACTTTATCAACAAGCAGGTGGGGGACGGCACTTTATCAACAAGCAGGTGGGGACGGCACTTTATCAACTTGCAGGTGGGGACGGCACTTTATCAACTTGCAGGTGGGGACGGCACTTTATCAACAAGCAGGTGTGGACGACACTTTATCAACAAGCAGGTGGGGACGGCACTTTATCAACTTGCAGGTGTGGACGACACTTTATCAACAAGCAGGTGGGGACGGCACTTTATCAACTTGCAGGTGTGGATGACACTTTATCAACTTGCAGGTGTGGACGACACTTTATCAACAAGCAGGTGGGGACGGCACTTTATCAACAAGCAGGTGGGGACGGCACTTTATCAATAAGCAGGTGTGGACGGCACTTTATCAACAAGCAGGTGGGGACGGCACTTTATCAACTTGCAGGTGTGGACGGCACTTTATCAATAAGCAGGTGGGGACGGCACTTTATCAACTTGCAGGTGTGGATGACACTTTATCAACTTGCAGGTGTGGATGACACTTTATCAACAAGCAGGTGTGGACGGCACTTTATCAATAAGCAGGTGTGGACGGCACTTTATCAACAAGCAGGTGGGGACGGCACTTTATCAACAAGCAGGTGGGGATGGCACTTTATCAACTTGCAGGTGTGGATGACACTTTATCAACAAGCAGGTGGGGACGGCACTTTATCAACTTGCAGGTGTGGACGACACTTTATCAACAAGCAGGTGGGGACGGCACTTTATCAACTTGCAGGTGTGGACGACACTTTATCAACAAGCAGGTGGGGACGGCACTTTATCAACTTGCAGGTGTGGACGACACTTTATCAACAAGCAGGTGGGGACGGCACTTTATCAACTTGCAGGTGTGGATGACACTTTATCAACTTGCAGGTGTGGACGACACTTTATCAACAAGCAGGTGGGGACGGCACTTTATCAACAAGCAGGTGGGGACGGCACTTTATCAATAAGCAGGTGTGGACGGCACTTTATCAACAAGCAGGTGGGGACGGCACTTTATCAACTTGCAGGTGTGGACAGCACTTTATCAATAAGCAGGTGGGGACGGCACTTTATCAACTTGCAGGTGTGGACGGCACTTTATCAATAAGCAGGTGTGGACGGCACTTTATCAACAAGCAGGTGTGGACGACACTTTGTCAACAAGCAGGTGGGGACGGCACTTTATCAACTTGCAGGTGTGGATGACACTTTATCAACTTGCAGGTGTGGACGACACTTTATCAACAAGCAGGTGTGGACGGCACTTTATCAATAAGCAGGTGTGGACGGCACTTTATCAACAAGCAGGTGGGGACGGCACTTTATCAACAAGCAGGTGGGGATGGCACTTTATCAACAAGCAGGTGGGGATGGCACTTTATCAACTTGCAGGTGTGGATGACACTTTATCAACAAGCAGGTGTGGACGGCACTTTATCAACAAGCAGGTGGAGATGGCACTTTATCAACTTGCAGGTGTGGATGACACTTTATCAACAAGCAGGTGGGGATGGCACTTTATCAACAAGCAGGTGGGGACGGCACTTTATCAACTTGCAGGTGGGGATGACACTTTATCAACTTGCAGGTGGGGATGGCACTTTATCAACAAGCAGGTGTGGATGACACTTTATCAACAAGCAGGTGGGGATGGCACTTTATCAACAAGCAGGTGTGGATGACACTTTATCAACAAGCAGGTGGGGACGGCACTTTATCAACAAGCAGGTGGGGATGGCACTTTATCAACAAGCAGGTGGGGATGGCACTTTATCAACTTGCAGGTGTGGATGACACTTTATCAACTTGCAGGTGTGGATGACACTTTATCAACAAGCAGGTGTGGACGGCACTTTATCAACAAGCAGGTGGGGACGGCACTTTATCAACAAGCAGGTGGGGATGGCACTTTATCAACTTGCAGGTGTGGATGACACTTTATCAACAAGCAGGTGGGGACGGCACTTTATCAACTTGCAGGTGTGGACGACACTTTATCAACAAGCAGGTGGGGACGGCACTTTATCAACTTGCAGGTGTGGACGACACTTATCAACAAGCAGGTGGGGACGGCACTTTATCAACTTGCAGGTGTGGACGACACTTTATCAACAAGCAGGTGGGGACGGCACTTATCAACTTGCAGGTGTGGATGACACTTTATCAACTTGCAGGTGTGGACGACACTTTATCAACAAGCAGGTGGGGACGGCACTTTATCAACAAGCAGGTGGGGACGGCACTTATCAATAAGCAGGTGTGGACGGCACTTTATCAACAAGCAGGTGGGGACGGCACTTTATCAACTTGCAGGTGTGGACAGCACTTTATCAATAAGCAGGTGGGGACGGCACTTTATCAACTTGCAGGTGTGGACGGCACTTTATCAATAAGCAGGTGTGGACGGCACTTTATCAACAAGCAGGTGTGGACGACACTTTGTCAACAAGCAGGTGGGGACGGCACTTTATCAACTTGCAGGTGTGGATGACACTTTATCAACTTGCAGGTGTGGACGACACTTTATCAACAAGCAGGTGGGGACGGCACTTTATCAACAAGCAGGTGTGGACGGCACTTTATCAATAAGCAGGTGTGGACGGTACTTTATCAACAAGCAGGTGGGGACGGCACTTTATCAACTTGCAGGTGTGGACAGCACTTTATCAATAAGCAGGTGTGGACGGCACTTTATCAACAAGCAGGTGTGGACGACACTTTGTCAACAAGCAGGTGGGGACGGCACTTTATCAACTTGCAGGTGTGGATGACACTTTATCAACATGCAGGTGTGGACGACACTTTATCAACAAGCAGGTGGGGACGGCACTTTATCAACAAGCAGGTGGGGACGGCACTTTATCAACTTGCAGGTGTGGACGACACTTTATCAACAAGCAGGTGGGGACGGCACTTTATCAACTTGCAGGTGTGGACGACACTTTATCAACAAGCAGGTGGGGACGGCACTTTATCAACTTGCAGGTGTGGACGACACTTTATCAACAAGCAGGTGGGGACGGCACTTTATCAACTTGCAGGTGTGGATGACACTTTATCAACTTGCAGGTGTGGACGACACTTTATCAACAAGCAGGTGGGGACGGCACTTTATCAACAAGCAGGTGGGGACGGCACTTATCAATAAGCAGGTGTGGACGGCACTTTATCAACAAGCAGGTGGGGACGGCACTTTATCAACTTGCAGGTGTGGACGACACTTTATCAACAAGCAGGTGGGGACGGCACTTTATCAACTTGCAGGTGTGGACGGCACTTTATCAATAAGCAGGTGTGGACGGCACTTTATCAACAAGCAGGTGTGGACGACACTTGTCAACAAGCAGGTGGGGACGGCACTTTATCAACTTGCAGGTGTGATGACACTTTATCAACTTGCAGGTGTGGACGACACTTTATCAACAAGCAGGTGGGGACGGCACTTTATCAACAAGCAGGTGTGGACGGCACTTTATCAATAAGCAGGTGTGGACGGTACTTTATCAACAAGCAGGTGGGGACGGCACTTTATCAACTTGCAGGTGTGGACAGCACTTTATCAATAAGCAGGTGTGGACGGCACTTTATCAACAAGCAGGTGTGGACGACACTTTGTCAACAAGCAGGTGGGGACGGCACTTTATCAACTTGCAGGTGTGGATGACACTTTATCAACATGCAGGTGTGGACGACACTTTATCAACAAGCAGGTGGGGACGGCACTTTATCAACAAGCAGGTGTGGACGGCACTTTATCAATAAGCAGGTGTGGACGGCACTTTATCAACAAGCAGGTGGGGACGGCACTTTATCAACAAGCAGGTGGGGATGGCACTTTATCAACTTGCAGGTGTGGATGACACTTTATCAACAAGCAGGTGGGGACGGCACTTTATCAACAAGCAGGTGGGGATGGCACTTTATCAACAAGCAGGTGGGGACGACACTTTATCAACAAGCAGGTGGGGACGGCACTTTATCAACTTGCAGGTGTGGACAACACTTTATCAACAAGCAGGTGGGGACGGCACTTTATCAACTTGCAGGTGTGGACGACACTTTATCAACTTGCAGGTGTGGACGACACTTTATCAACAAGCAGGTGGGGACGGCACTTTATCAACAAGCAGGTGGGGACGGCACTTTATCAATAAGCAGGTGTGGACGGCACTTTATCAACAAGCAGGTGGGGACGGCACTTTATCAACTTGCAGGTGTGGACAGCACTTTATCAATAAGCAGGTGGGGACGGCACTTTATCAACTTGCAGGTGTGGACGGCACTTTATCAATAAGCAGGTGTGGACGGCACTTTATCAACAAGCAGGTGTGGACGACACTTTGTCAACAAGCAGGTGGTGACGGCACTTTATCAACTTGCAGGTGTGGATGACACTTTATCAACTTGCAGGTGTGGACGACACTTTATCAACAAGCAGGTGGGGACGGCACTTTATCAACAAGCAGTTGTGGACGGCACTTTATCAATAAGCAGGTGTGGACGGCACTTTATCAACAAGCAGGTGGGGACGGCACTTTATCAACTTGCAGGTGTGGACAGCACTTTATCAATAAGCAGGTGGGGACGGCACTTTATCAACTTGCAGGGGTGGGCGGCACTTTATCAATAAGCAGGTGTGGACGGCACTTTATCAACAAGCAGGTGTGGACGACACTTTGTCAACAAGCAGGTGTGGACAACACTTTGTCAACTTTCAGGTGGCGACGGCACTTTATCAATGAGCAGGTGGGGGTGACACTTTATCAACTTTTAGGTGAGGACAGCACTTTATCAACAAGTAGGTCGGGATGGCACTTTAACAACTTTTAGGTGAGGACAGCACTTTATCAACGAGCAGGTGGGGACAGCACTTTATCAACTTTCAGGTGGGGACGGCATTTTATCAACGAGCAGGTGGGGACAGCACTTTATCAACAAATAGGTCGGGATGGCACTTTGTCACCTTTCAGGTGAGGACGGCACTTTATCAACGAGCAGGTGGGGACAGCATTTTGTCACCTTTCAGGTGGGAACGGCACTTTATCAACAAATAGGTCGGGATGGCACTTTGTCACCTTTCAGGTGGGGACGGCACTTTATCAACGAGCAGGTGGAGGTGACACTTTATCAACGAGCAGGTGGAGGCGACACTTTATCAATGAGCAGGGCGGGGCGACACTTTATCAACGAGCAGGTGGGGGTGACACTTTATCAACGAGCAGGGCAGGACGGCACTTTATCAACGAGCAGGTGGAGGCGACACTTTATCAACGAGCAGGGCGGGGCGACACTTTATCAACGAGCAGGTGGGGGCGACACTTTATCAACGAGCAGGGCGGGGCGACACTTTATCAACGAGCAGGCGGGGGCGACACTTTATCAACGAGCAGGGCGGGGCGACACTTTATCAACGAGCAGGGCAGGACGGCACCTTATCAACGAGCAGGTGGGGGCGACACTTTATCAACTTTCAGGTGGGGGATGACACTTTATCAACGAGCAGGGCAGGACGACACTTTGTCAACGAGCAGGTGGGGGCGACACTTTATCAACTTTCAGGTGGGGACGGTACTTTATCAACGAGTAGGTGGAGGCGACACTTTATCAATGAGCAGGTGGGGGTGACACTTTATCAACAAGCAGGGCGGGGCGACACTTTATCAACGAGCAGGTGGGGCCGACACTTTATCAACGAGCAGGTGGGGGTGACACTTTATCAACTTTCAGGTGGGGACGACACTTTATCAACGAGCAGGGCAGGACGGCACTTTGTCAGCTTTCAGGTGGGGACGGCACTTTGTCAACGAGCAGGTGGGGGCGACACTTTATCAACTTTCAGGTGGGGACGGTACTTTATCAACGAGTAGGTGGAGGCGACACTTTATCAATGAGCAGGGCGGGGCGACACTTTATCAACGAGCAGGGCAAGACGGCACTTTGTCAGCTTTCAGGTGGGGGCGACACTTTATCAACTTTCAGGTGGGGACGGTACTTTATCAACAAGCAGGTCGAGACGGCACTTTGTCAACTTTCAGATGGGGACGGCACTTTATCAACGAGCAGGTGGAGGCGACACTTTATCAACGAGCAGGGCAGGACGGCACTTTGTCAGCTTTCAGGTGGGGATGGCACTTTATCAACTAGCAGGTGGAGTATGTGTCTGTAACTGAACAAACGAGATTTGATCTGGTGGGTGGACTTGTGGTTTTATAGTTGTTTTTCATGTGACAAACTGCAAACTGAAGCAGGTAGGCCAGTCTAGTAACCGCACTCTTTTACTATGAAGCCACGCTGTTGTCACACGTGCAGAATGTGGCTTACACTTTGCATGGTTCTCCAGATTCTCTGAATCTTCTGATTACATTATGGACTGTAGATAATGGAATCCATAAATTCCTTGCAATTGAACATTGAGAAACATTGTTCTTAAACTGTTGGACTATCTTTTCATGCAGTTGTTCACGAAGTGGTGATCCTCGCCCCATCTTTGCTTGTGAAAGGCTGATCCTTTTGGGGATGCTCCTTTTATACCAAATCATAACACTCACCTGTTTCCAATTAACCTGTTCATCTGTGGAATGTTCCAAACAGGTGTTCTTTGAGCATTCATCAACTTCCCCAGTCTTTTGTTGCCTCTGTCCCAGTTTTTTTTTAAACGTGTTGCAGGCATCCATTTCAAAATGAGCAAATATTTGCACAAAAACAATAAAGTTTATCAGTTTGAACATTAAATATCTTGTCTTTGTGGTGTATTCAAATGAATATAGGTTGAAGAGGATTTGCAAATCATTGTATTCTGTTTTTATTTACATTTTACACAACGTCCCAACTTCATTGGAATTGGGGTTGTATCTAAAATTCACACCATGTGCTGAAAGAAGACACGATTCAACACACAGCACTCCACTCAACACACTGTGTGTGTGTGTGTGTGTGTGTGTGTATAAGATCACACAGATATCATGTTACTGTGATGTCGCACCACACAGACAACTGATATGTTGTCAACAACACAGCCAGCGCTCACACACACAAAAAAAATGTGTGCGATGTCCCAGTTTCCCAGTGGCACTTAAACACAGCGTGGATTTATGTATGGAGCTGTGGATCATGAACAGTCTCAAACTCTGAATGCAAATGTAACCTAATCTGCGTGTATCAGATGTAAATAAATGCAAAATAATGTCATGAATATATTTTGACATTTATCTGCTCAGGACGCTTCACAAAGTTTTTACATATGTTCATATTTGTATGTGGGTGTGGACTGAAACATTCATAATACCGAAATTAACACACAACACGCTGCACACATTTATTAATCTGGTTTTCATTTGTAGATAATATAATGAACATTCATGACCATTTTGGCTTTAATTTCTCTCCATATTGGTGGCTTCTCTCACCACTGATGCAGTTTTTGAGGAAAGATTTAACTAATGTGTCAAATTCTATATTTCCTTATTAATTTCATCAAAATACAGCAGGGTCAGTAACTTAGAAATTTTGTGTTAAATAACAAATATAACAACAAAAAATATTGTGTTCAATTTGTTTAATGAGATCATTTTTCTTTTTCTTTTATTTGATAAAGCCATTTTGAGGTCAGAGAGGTGGTTAAAGTCTTTGCACGCACACACACACACACAGAACATTTCTCGGTGTCACGTTGTCCGTTCCTCGTCTTTTCTCTGCACTTGATCTTCACACTCTTGTTTCCTGCTTCCTTCCTCGGTCCCTCTGTTCATTTCTTTAATTCCTCCTCTGAAACTCTACTCTGAGCTTTATTTAGAACCCGGGTGATCCAGGATTCCTCAGACTTCCCAACACCTCTGTTCTGCTCTTTCTCCATCTTTTTACTGCTTTATTGTGCACTTTCTTTTCCTTCTAAAACCAGGAGGCTTTGGTGTTGATCAGGATCCATGCAAAGATTCAGGATGGTTTTTGGACATTTTGATCAATTTATTAAAAACATAATAATAATAATAATCATAATAATTATCTAGTTTTAAAACCTGATGGTTTTCCTGATTCCAGAACGCACAAATTAAATTTCACTTTGATGCACAGTCACTGTGAACCATAAGTAAAAGACCTAGGCTCCGACAGGCGCCAGACCGTCATACAAGTTCATTTCAAGCTTCGTGAAAATATACACTTGAAGAGAGTGAAAAAATAAGAAATTAAAAATACATATATAACACAATACCTAGATTTACAAAATTTAATAGTATCTCCCTAGGCATGCTGACAAAACTTGTGATGTCTACAAAAAGCACAACCTCCTTATTTGATCCTATACCAACAAAACTGTTTAAGGACCTGTGGCCCACTCTTGGGCTGACTGTGCTGGAAATTATTAATCCCTCACTAACTTCTGGATCTGTTCCTAAATCCTTAAATCTGCAATGATTAAACTATTACTTAAGAAATCTAATCTTGACCCTAGTGCATTGAAATATTATAGGCCAATATCAAATCTGTCATTTTGTTCTAAAATTCTGGAAAAAAAATGGTTTCATGGCAGCTCGTGGACTGTCTTACTGAGAATAATCTTTTGAGCTACTGGAGTCTGCTTTTCGAAAATGTCACTCCATAGAGACAGCGTAGTGAATGATCTTTTGTGATCAATGGAATCTGACACCACCACGGTTTTGGTGTTGCTGGATTTTAGTGCTACTTTTGATACCGTGGATCATCATATTTTATTTGATAGGCTGGAGAATAATTTTGAGATTACTGGAAGTGCCCTTGTGTGGTTGACGTTATACCTGTCCAGTCATTCTCATTGTGTTTTGTACAATAACACTACTTTTAATCTTAGTGATATGATATTTGGGGTTCCACAGGGATCTGTACTGGGCCCCCTGCTTTGTTTCCCTGTATGTAGCACCCCTTGGGCATATACGGTACTGCAACATTTTGAGAATGCCATTCATTGTTATGCTGATGATACATAGTTGTACATGCCGATAACTGCTGGTAATCTTATTCATATAAAATCCCTAGAGGATTGCCTTGCTTCAGTGAAAAATTGGATGTCTTGTAATTTCCTGCTTTTGAACTCTGATAAGAATGAAAGGATGGTTCTTGGTCCAGCGAGACACCAGCATCGGTTTGACCAACTAGCGCTTAGTTTAGGTTTGTGTGTTATACATCATATGGGCAAAGTGAGGAACCTTGGTGTAATTTTTGCTCCTACATTGTCCTTTGACCTCCACATTAAAGACATCATGAGGCTGCTTTCTTCCATCTGCAAAATATAGCAAAGATCCGTCCTATCCTGTCTATGGCTGACGCTGAGACCTTGATACATACATTTGTTTCCTCTAGATTGGATTATTGCAATGTTTTATTTTCTGGGTTGCTGCAGTCCAGAATTAGGGGTCTTCAATTGGTTCAAAATGCTGCTGCCAGACTCTTGACACAAAGCAGAAGGTTTGACCACATTACTCTCATTTTGGCGTCTCTTCAATGGCTGCTTGTCTCTGTGAGATCACATTTTAAGATCCTGCTACTGGCCTATAAAGTTCACAGACTGGCATCACCCCAGGCTCTGCGCTCACAGGACGCAGGATTACTCTGTGTCCCTAGGGTGAATTAAAAGTCTGTGGGACATGGAGCTTTTTCCTATCTGTCCTGTGGAATGATCTCCCTGTTTTAGTGAGGCAGTCAGACTGTGGAGACTTTTAAGTCGTGTCTAAAGACACATTTGTTTGCTATTTTATATGATTAATATATTGTTTACTATGCTTTTATTCTTTTTTTTTTTTTTTCCTTTTTAACTTTATCATGTTTTTAACATTTTCATCATGCGCTTTGATTTTTTTATTTAATTTGATTTAATTTATTTTGGTTTTTATTGTTGAGTCGTTTTATGTGAAGCGCCTTGAGACGACGTGATTTGGTGCTCTATAAGTTTAATCAATTGAATTGAAATGCTAAATACCCTCAGCCGTATGCGCATAAAAATAGGAAACAGAATGCGACCTTTCGATTTCTTAAAATAGGTCAAGGTTAGCCATTTTTGAACTTGTCCCAAGGCCTGTGTTCCAAGAATGTTCCCTGTGAATTTGAAGACTCTGTCAGTAATAGGACTGGACTTATACTGAGCACAGACAGACGGACACAAAGTCTTTGCAACACCCGATGGCCATATTTTGGCCTGGGGTAAAAAACACATCAAAGTGTTTTCATGTAAAAAAAAAACCTGGGCCCATATGCACGAAGCATCTCAAAGCTCTCTCAAAGAGCTCCTAACTTGGCCTAAAATTTCCTGGCAAGGAATCTTAGCCTAAGAGTGAGCCAGCAGGTGTCTGAGAGCAACTCTGGGCAAGGAGTTGACAGAAACTCCTATCTTAGTGAGGAGGCGGGGTTGACCCCATTGCTAGGTCACACCCGTCGCTATGGGCGGGCCCTAGGGGGCAGTGCCCGCCCACTGATATGCTTGGGCCCGCCCACCCAAGTCAGATCACAGTCACAGATCTCAAATAAATAAATAGATAAATGAAATCCTTTGGGCTTTTAGCTTTAGCTTTGGGTTAAAACGGCTAGTGTGGCATAATCACTAAGACATTAAATATATTAAAACCGTGTGAGTTTGTTGGAAAGTTTGTCTACGTATGTAATCACGTCAGTGTTGCCCAGCAACAATCAGTTACCGCGTTTATGGGGGGAAATGAAGTGTGAGTTTTTGCCAGCAGACAGCAGCTAGTTTTTGTGCTTTCCTAAATGTGGATATACGTAACTGGTTTAAAACCCCAACATCGGTAACTTCGGATAAACCAACACATGATGTCGTTGGCAAAGAAAACCCTGGACCCATTTCTACCTCAGTGGATCCTGTACTGACACAGGGTGGACGAAAGAGAGGACAGCGCTGGCACTCTACTCAAAGTAGGTCAAAATTTTTATTGTGTGTGTGTGTGTGTGTCAGAGGCGATTGCTAAGACTGCAGGGGAAGTTCAGCTTCCCCTAAAATGTCAAAAAATAAGTGATCAAATATATACTGTTGTGTGTACATGTCATTGACTAAATATGCGCTTCAATGCTCTCAACTTTTGTTCAGAATCAGCTTCTTATCACTGGTAACGACGCGGCTTTCCTCTCACTCAAACCTGCAGCTTCACAGTGCTTTTAACAGCGTCCACAGAGTTCAATAGCGAAGCAAAGACTGCAGTGAAACGAGATGAGTCATTGGATAAATGCTGGGCTTTGTCCCGCCCATCGGACGCTCAGCGTGTCTGGGGTCTATGGGGCAGTGGGCTGGCCTCGGCGGCCCGGATGCTCAGCTTCTGCTTGATGATTGAATGATCTGTCTTAGGCTGAATCCCTTTTTGATTGACAGCGAAATGAGCGAATCAGCGATCTTTTGGTGTAAACATCCGTGGGAGCATTTTTTAAATTTTCATTCTGTTCTGAGTTGAACCGGAGACTTTCCTAATCCTCTTAGCGGGATTTTCTTTGTTAAAAACGACTAGCGACAAATCGAGCTTCTATTTCTGGTGTTTTTTTTTTGTAGCTGCTTGTGTTTGGAGACTGACTTCTATCACTCTTTCTGACTTCTATCGCAGTTTCTGTCCCTACTGAGCAGCGGGTGCTGCTGAGCTCCTTTACGTATAAATAAACCGACATTTTATGATGTAGGCCGAAATTGAGCTTCAACTCCTTGAAAGACCAGCATCCGCCACTGGTGTGTGTGTGTGTGTGTGTGTGCGCGCGAACATGCGCACGCGTGTTTGTGTGTGTGAGTGAGTGAGGGAGAGAGCGCTGGTCCCGTCATGGTTAATGTGATGATTATTGTGAGGGATTAGGGCTGCGTGAATAGTAAAAATAAGCAAAAATAAGCTATTAATAGTGGTGCCCACCTGGTGGATTTCATAAGCCCCCCTTAAGACAGAGATCTGGCGACGGGACTGTGCTAGGTATGACATGGTCCTGTAAGAGCTGTGATTGGTTGTCACAGAAAGGGAAGGGGAAATAAAAAATAAATGCGCTCTGCGTTCCAACATATGAATGAAGAGTAAGTAAGTAAGTAAGTAAGCTTTATTTATATAGCACTTTTCACAGACCAAGGTCACAAAGTGCTTCACACGATATAAATAGACAATAAAATATATAACAATAAAATAAATTGACACTAAAATGCCAGTTTAAAAAAATGTGTCTTTACTTGCTGTCTAAAAACATCCACAGAATCCAGTGAGCGAAGAGAACAGGGCAGCTCATTCCAGAGGCGAGGTGCCACAGCTTTAAAAGATCTGTCCCCTCGAGTTTTAAAACAAGTTCGGGGAACCATCAGCAGGTTCTGATTGGAAGACCTTAAACTCCTGCTGGAAACATAAGGCTGGATCAGGTCCTTAATGTATTCCGGTGCCTGCCCATGTAGAGCTCTAAAGGTCAGCAGGAGGATTTTGTGATTTATCCTGTAAAAAACAGGGAGCCAATGTAAAGACTTGAGGACAGGAGTAATATGCATTCTCCTGTGGGCGCGGGTAAGAAGTCGTGCAGCAGAATTTTGCACTACCTGCAGGCGGGCCAGCTCTTTCTTACTGAGGCGTGTAAAGAGACTGTTACAATAATCAAGTCGTGAAGAAACAAATGCATGCACAATCATCTCTAGCTCATTAAAAGCCACCATTTTGCGTAATTTGGAAATGTTTCGAATTTGGAAAAAACAGTTCTTAACGAGCTGCCTGGTGTGATGTTCCAAAGACATCCCTCCATCCAAAATGACACCCAGGTTACGCAGGCTGCCTTTAACAGAGCTGCTCAGATTACCAAGGTGATTCTTAATGACAGACATAGCACTATCTGGAGCTACAATCAATGTCTCAGTCTTATTAGAATTCAACTGCAGGCTGTTTTCAGTAAGCCATTCTGTAATTTTAGTGAGACAACTAATGAAAGAACAAATTTTCTGTGCTTCAGTTGTCTTAAAAGAACAGTACAGCTGCAAGTCATCGGCATACAAATGGTAGGACACATCGCAGAACTGCTGGATCAGCTTACCAAGAGGAAGGATATACAGCAGGAACAAAATTGGACCCAGGACTGAGCCCTGCGGGACACCCCACAAAAGATCAGCAGATTCAGACATCACATTGTTCACAGAAACACTAAACGTTCTACCAACAAAGTAAGAGCTAAACCACTCTAATACAGGACCTGACATGCCAACCGTATCCCGCAATCTATTAATCAAAATGCCATGGTCAACGGTATCGAATGCAGATGACAGATCCAATAAAACCAGCACAGAACATTTACCACTATCAGCGGCCATCATAATGTCACTAGCCACCTTCAACAGGGCAGTTTCAGTGGAATGAAACTCACGGTACCCGAACTGAAATGTGTCATAGATGTTGTTAGTCTGCAAAAATGATTTAAGTTGGACACAGACCACCTTTTCCAAGACTTTAGCCAAAAAGGGGGTATTTGATATTGGCCTAAAGTTCTTCAGTTCCATAGAGTCCAATCCTGCTTTCTTTAGCTGTGGTTCCACAACAGCATGTTTAAAAGAACAAGGAAACACACCAGTCGACAAAGACATTTTGAAAATTTTAACAATACAAGGCCCAATAGAGTCAAAAACATTCATAAACAATCTAAAAGGAACTACATCCAAAATACCAGAGGTTGGTTTCATTATGTTGATGACAGATAGAATGTCCTCAATTGTAATAAGCTTAAAAGAGGTCCAGCATTGAGCGGGAGGTCCCAAATACCAGGAATCACAACAAGAGGGCAATGAGAGCGGCAAACTATCATTTATGACTCTGACTTTGTCAATGAAGAAATTAAGGAACTCATCACTACTTGTTTTAGGAAGAACAGGAGTTACAGCAGCAGCAGGTGACACAATAGAGCTGACTGTGTCAAAGAGCACTTTGGGATTTCTCTTATTTGAGGCAATCAGCCGATAAAAATAGCTTTCCCTGGCCTCCTCTAACATCTTATTTAAGGAGGATATTAGATCTCTTAAATGTAGCCTGTGGACCTCCAATTTTGTTGATTTCCATAAACGTTCAATCTGGCAACATAATCTCCTTTGATTCATAATCACATCATTGATCCAAGGACAGAATCGGCCATGGGAAACCTTATTAGCTTTAAGTGGTGCTAACTGATCCAAAATAATAGCACAATGGCTGTCAAAACAGTGCATAAAGCCATCAATTTCAGTAAATTCACTAAAAAGTAAAGGGTCAAATTTATCACAGAGCTGCATAGCGACTGCGTCTGTGATAATCCTCCTCTCCACCCTAGTAAGTACTGATCTAGGCTCAGGTGGGGCCATCAGATCAAAGAAAACACAGCAATGGTCACTCAGAAAAACATCCGCCACACACACATTGGCAATATGCAAGCCCAATGCAAAAACTAAATCCAAGGTGTGACCTTTAGTGTGGGTGGGGCCTGACACGTACTGCTTAAAATTAAAAGCCTCAACCATAGATATAAGTTCCCTATCTGGGCTGGAAGTGTCATCATCAATGTGTAAATTAAAATCACCAATAATCAAAACCTTTTCCAGACGAATTATAGATGTTAAAAAAATAAAAAAAAATCAGTAAAATCCTTAAGAAAAGTCCCAGCATGACCTGGAGGGCGATAAATCAATATGCAATAAAATTTATTCGAGGAACCAACTTCCATCATAAGCGCCTCAAAAGAGGGGGCGTGTTCTGCGCTTGTGAGTCTGCATGTGTACCTGTCCCGGTACACCGCAGCCAGTCCACCACGGCGGCAGGGGCGGGGCTTCCCAACAGCCAAGCAACCCACAGGACAGAGCTCATTTAAATGAATGAACTCATTTTCCCTCTGCCACGTTTCTGTGAGGTAAAGAAAATCCAGGTTTTTCCTGACGAAAAGCTCATTAATAGAGAGCGCTTTATTTGCTATGGAGCGGGCATTCAGTAGTCCAATCCGACTCAGCGTTAATGAATCCGTCGAGCCGACGGGGCGCAGCGGGATTGCCTGCAGACATCTCCCATGATCACGTGACGCCCAGCTGTACCAGTAGGACCGACGTTGCTCCGTGGATGTACACACAGAGAGCCAAGATGAACCCGACCAATCATATAACTGCATCAAGTAATGCATTATTGTGAAAATAATTTAGTGTCATGATGATGATACTCAGCAAAATTAAATTGGAGCAATCACTGGGCCAGTTGCTAAACCTGTAAATTCTTGTGCTGCAATGCATTATGGGAGTTGTGGGTTTTGGGGTTGTAAATGTTGCTATTGTGGTTCATGTTAATTTAACAGTGTTGTTAGTGTTGTTGATTTATTGTGTTTTTGTACTTCAGTTGGTTTAGTGAGTAAAGTGTCACCATGTTGTCACCATAAGTGAAAAGTGTATTGTGTTTGATGCTACCCCGTGTTGTTTTATCTGAAAAATAAGAGCGCCTCCTAGTGGCAGAGTGCCAAATTGTTACACAGCTTGAAGATGTTTGAACATATCTCATTCACATGCTGATTATCTACATATTAAAAGTATATGTGGGTGCAACTTTTATTCAATTCAGTTTCAATTTACTTTCATTTATATAGCACCAAATCACAACAGAATTGCCTCAAGGTGCTTCACAGAGGTAAAGTCTAACCTTACCAACCCCCAGAGCAACAGTGGTAAGGAAAAACTCCCTCTGAGGAAGAAACCTCAAGCAGACCAGACTCAAAGGGGTGACCCTCTGCTTGGGCCATGCTACAGACATAAATTACAGAACAATTCACAGAACAATTCACGGACGAATATACAAGAAATGCTGTTGGTGCACAGGACAGGAGGGCCGCCAACACAAATACAACTCCCATCTCTGGATGGAGCTGCACCGCTTCTGCCTTTCCAGAATAAAACTCCATGCATCTGTCCCAACAGTCCAATGCGGTAGACGTTCCTCAGTTTGTCTCTGGGCAGAAAACTGACACATTGGTTGAGAGCGCTGATGATCCGGCCGGGATCCTGCTCCTGCAGCTTTAACCCGCTGCTGTCCGGAATGTCACACAAAGCTGCCAAAACGCGACTGTCTAACACAACTCTGGATCCAGTTTCTAATAGAACCGCTTTAACTGAAGTGGTACCAATATCTATACCCAGGACAAAGACGGACATGACGACTGCTAACGTTACAAAAGTAAAAGTAAAGTTAGCAGTTACTAAAGTTAAAGGTAGTTTATTAATAAGTCCAATGTAAGTACATAATATAATTGTAAATATGTTAAAACTGCATGCATGACACAAGAAAGTGAAAACACTTATTTCCATTGGTGTCCATTTAAAAAAAAATCAAAGGACAAAATAGAAGTAATAATAAAATATCAATAATACTGATAATAATTAAAAATAATGATAATATTAATGTGTGTATATGATATCAAGAACCTAAATAATTTATAAATACATTAAGACAGTAAATTAACAAAATAATTCTGTAGATCCAGCAGGTATTGTGTTCGTGACTCACTCCTCTGTCTTCTCTGCTTAAAGTAGACCTGCATTGAAATAAATGCAGGCAGATCTTTGGACCAAAAAATGACATATTTACACATAAGATCCTTCTGAATGTAGTAAAGTAAATCTGCAAGCCCAGATCTGTCATTCAACGGAGAAATCTTCATTTGAAAATGACAAATTTACAGCTAACATTTAGCCCTCCGCAAATTGTCCCTCTCATCATGGACGCTGCCGAGACGTCAGGGACAAGACCCTCCCCCAGCATGCATTGCGCGCGCCAACTGTAATTTGTGGATTTACGTCAGTTTGCATCTGCACCTTTTTCTTGTCTTATACGGAAGGATCTACTTTTTAAAACTTCATATTGTCTTCCGGTACGCTTGGTGAGTATACATTTCTTTTATTTGTGCTTGAAAATTATTTTTGTGGACTTTTTCATACGCCGGTTTGATTGAGTGGTGTCGCATTGAAAATCCACTGTCTTTCACCTCCGGTGTACCGTCGCGGGCTACGGAGGCGAGACCCGCAAAGAATTCAAGTCATTAAAAATATATAAACCTCTCTCAGCGGCCACGGAGCTCTGCGGCTCCGATTACTGAGACGTGCGGCGCTGCGGATTTTGCAGCAAGAAGTCTGTCCTTGCGAGCAACAGGTGTCACCGCACGCACTGCATTAAAACTGTGCGCGTAGTCTCTGGACTTGTGCCAAGTTGGCTGCAACTCCATTCAGTAGACAGGGAGGTGGTGCCGGCTGCACAGCAGACAGGGTTGTGAGTGCCGTGGTGGCATTTAACGAGCGCATGCACTAAGTAAGCGCATCGGGGGCAGTGAGAGCGAGGCGTCGGGGAATAATGTCGCCCGCTGTCGATGCTGCCGCTGATCTGGTCCCCGGATCTGAGCAAGCAGAGCTGTATCTCACATTCATTGCAGCTTACTTTTGGATGTTGAAACCAGGATGTGTATAACAGTAACATTACTAAGAGATAAAATCAATTTCAATGCGGGATCGGACTGAAGGCGGGAGCGAGTCGTCTTGTCACCGACGTCATGGAAATGATCCGGATGTACAAACTGTTTTCACAGAGGGCTAAATGTTAGCTGCAAATTTGTAATTTTTAAACAAATATTTCTCCGCTGAATTACAAATTTGGGCTTACAGATTTACTTTACTGCATTCACAAGGGTCTTATAAATACATATCAGCTATTTCTTTTCTGAAATCTGACCACATTTATTTCAATGCAGGTCTCCTTTAAGACCCTCTTAGGCTTCTTAAAAGTCCTCCTGCCTCCTCTTACCAGTTTGGCACCTGAGGAGCTCTCTGAAGGCCTATGGTGCTTTGCGGACAACTTTCATCTTACCAAAGGAAAATTCTAAGAATTTTTTCTTCGAATAATGTCACTAGGAGCTATTTTTAGCCTTAGGATGCTTTGTGGGTACAGGCCCTGGTGTTTGTAGATGGTTGTTGCTTTGGGTTAAAGATAAAACCCTGAAAGAAAATTCTGAAAATCTGCAGTCTTGTGGGCCTCAAGTGGCCCACTGGCTGCCAGTTTGAGACCTTTAACTTAAAATAAAGACGAAGTGGTGCAAAGGTTCATCAAGTTTGTGTGACTCTGCAGCTGTTGACGTTGTTGTGTGCGTTTTAAATTGTGTGCATGTTGGAGATTAAAGCTGCGGAGTCCTGACGCGGGTCACTGCACATGCGTGTACACTGCAAACGCCGCGCGTGACAAGCATGACAGACGTCACGTCACTGTGATGCGTGCGCGGAGCGCCGCAGAGGGCGAGCAAACAGGTGGCTGCAGAAAACACCACGGGCATGCACGTGAGCGTGCGTGGGAGATGCGCGCGCACCCTCGGTGCACCTGCTCCGAGAAACGTGCGCGACGGCGACCGTTCCACACACAAAAACATGCTCCATCCGTGTACGTTTAGTTTGTGGTGCCAAACCGACAGAAAGGATAAAACGTGAAAACGCACAAAGAAAAAGGTGAAAAGAGAAACTGACCAGAGTTTGTTTGTATCTGAGAGTCTTCCTGTCAGACGCATCTGCAGCCATCGACACGCTGTCACTGACCCAAAAATAAACCCCCGGCCAGCCGAAGTGTCAGCGCCACCACACCGAGGACCACAAGTATCTGGACACGACAAAAAAAACAACAAAAAAAAACACCATGCACAACGAAAAGAAAAAGAAAAAAAAACCTCACCGTGCACAACGAAAAGAAAGAAAGAAAAAAAAACACTCACCGTGCACAACAACAAACACTGTGCACAACTTAAAGAAGAAAGAAAAAAAAACACTCACCGTGCACAACTTAAAGAAAGAAGAAAGAAAAAAAACACTCACCGTACACAACAACAACAAACACCGTGCACAACTTAAAGAAGAAAGAAAAAAAACACTCACCGTGCACAACAACAACAAACACTGTGCACAACTTAAAGAAGAAAGAAAAAAAAAACACTCACCATGCACAACAACAACAAACACTGTGCACAACTTAAAGAAAGAAGAAAGAAAAAAAAACACTCACCGTGCACAACAACAAACACTGTGCACAACTTAAAGAAAGAAGAAAGAAAAAAAAAAAACACTCACCGTGCACAACAACAACAAACACTGTGCACAACTTAAAGAAAGAAGAAAGAAAAAAAACACTCACCGTGCACAACAACAACAAACACTGTGCACAACTTAAAGAAGAAAGAAAAAAAACACTCACCATGCACAACAACAACAAACACTGTGCACAACTTAAAGAAAGAAGAAAGAAAAAAAAACACTCACCGTGCACAACAACAAACACTGTGCACAACTTAAAGAAAGAAGAAAGAAAAAAAAACACTCACCGTGCACAACAACAACAAACACTGTGCACAACTTAAAGAAAGAAGAAAGAAAAAAAACACTCACCGTGCACAACAACAAACACTGTGCACAACTTAAAGAAGAAAGAAAAAAAAACACTCACCGTGCACAACTTAAAGAAAGAAGAAAGAAAAAAAACACTCACCGTACACAACAACAACAAACACCGTGCACAACTTAAAGAAGAAAGAAAAAAAACACTCACCGTGCACAACAACAAACACTGTGCACAACTTAAAGAAAGAAGAAAGAAAAAAAACACTCACCGTGCACAACAACAACAAACACTGTGCACAACTTAAAGAAGAAAGAAAAAAACACCATGCACAACAACAACAAACACTGTGCACAACTTAAAGAAAGAAGAAAGAAAAAAAACACTCACCGTGCACAACAACAACAAACATTGTGCACAACTTAAAGAAAGAAGAAAGAAAAAAAACACTCACTGTGCACAACAACAACAAACACTGTGCACAGCTTAAAGAAAGAAGAAAAAAAAAACACTCACCGTACACAACAACAACAAACACTGTGCACAACTTAAAGAAAGAAGAAAGAAAAAAAAACACTCACCGTGCACAACTTAAAGAAAGAAGAAAGAAAAAAAACACTCACCGTACACAACAACAACAAACACCGTGCACAACTTAAAGAAGAAAGAAAAAAAACACTCACCGTGCACAACAACAACAAACACTGTGCACAACTTAAAGAAAGAAGAAAGAAAAAAAAACACTCACCGTGCACAACTTAAAGAAAGAAGAAAGAAAAAAAAACACTCACCGTACACAACAACAACAAACACCGTGCACAACTTAAAGAAGAAAGAAAAAAAACACTCACCGTACACAACAACAACAAACACCGTGCACAACTTAAAGAAGAAAGAAAAAAAAAACACTCACCGTGCACAACAACAACAAACACTGTGCACAACTTAAAGAAAGAAGAAAGAAAAAAAAACACTCACCGTGCACAACTTAAAGAAAGAAGAAAGAAAAAAAACACTCACCGTACACAACAACAACAAACACCGTGCACAACTTAAAGAAGAAAGAAAAAAAACACTCACCGTGCACAACAACAACAAACACTGTGCACAACTTAAAGAAGAAAGAAAAAAAAACACTCACCATGCACAACAACAACAAACACTGTGCACAACTTAAAGAAAGAAGAAAGAAAAAAAACACTCACCGTGCACAACAACAAACACTGTGCACAACTTAAAGAAAGAAGAAAGAAAAAAAAACACTCACCGTGCACAACAACAACAAACACTGTGCACAACTTAAAGAAAGAAGAAAGAAAAAAAACACTCACCGTGCACAACAACAACAAACACTGTGCACAACTTAAAGAAGAAAGAAAAAAAAACACTCACCATGCACAACAACAACAAACACTGTGCACAACTTAAAGAAAGAAGAAAGAAAAAAAACACTCACCGTGCACAACAACAAACACTGTGCACAACTTAAAGAAAGAAGAAAGAAAAAAAAACACTCACCGTGCACAACAACAACAAACACTGTGCACAACTTAAAGAAAGAAGAAAGAAAAAAAACACTCACCGTGCACAACAACAAACACTGTGCACAACTTAAAGAAGAAAGAAAAAAAACACTCACCGTGCACAACTTAAAGAAAGAAGAAAGAAAAAAAACACTCACCGTACACAACAACAACAAACACCGTGCACAACTTAAAGAAGAAAGAAAAAAAACACTCACCGTGCACAACAACAAACACTGTGCACAACTTAAAGAAAGAAGAAAGAAAAAAAACACTCACCGTGCACAACAACAACAAACACTGTGCACAACTTAAAGAAGAAAGAAAAAAAACACCATGCACAACAACAACAAACACTGTGCACAACTTAAAGAAAGAAGAAAGAAAAAAAACACTCACCGTGCACAACAACAACAAACACTGTGCACAGCTTAAAGAAAGAAGAAAAAAAAAAACACTCACCGTACACAACAACAACAAACACTGTGCACAACTTAAAGAAAGAAGAAAGAAAAAAAAACACTCACCGTGCACAACTTAAAGAAAGAAGAAAGAAAAAAACACTCACCGTACACAACAACAACAAACACCGTGCACAACTTAAAGAAAGAAGAAAGAAAAAAAACACTCACCGTGCACAACTTAAAGAAAGAAGAAAGAAAAAAAACACTCACCGTACACAACAACAACAAACACCGTGCACAACTTAAAGAAGAAAGAAAAAAAACACTCACCGTACACAACAACAACAAACACTGTGCACAACTTAAAGAAAGAAGAAAGAAAAAAAACACTCACCGTGCACAACAACAACAAACACTGTGCACAACTTAAAGAAGAAAGAAAAAAAAACACCATGCACAACAACAACAAACACTGTGCACAACTTAAAGAAAGAAGAAAGAAAAAAAACACTCACCGTGCACAACAACAACAAACACTGTGCACAACTTAAAGAAAGAAGAAAGAAAAAAAACACTCACCGTGCACAACAACAACAAACACTGTGCACAGCTTAAAGAAAGAAGAAAAAAAAAACACTCACCGTACACAACAACAACAAACACTGTGCACAACTTAAAGAAAGAAGAAAGAAAAAAAAAACGCTCACCGTGCACAACAACAACAAACACTGTGCACAACTTAAAGAAAGAAGAAAGAAAAAAAAACGCTCACCGTGCACAACAACAACAAACACTGTGCACAACTTAAAGAAAGAAGAAAAAAAAAACACTCACCGTACACAACAACAAACACCGTGCACAACGAAAAGAAAGAAAGAAAGAAAAAACACTCACCGTACACAACAACAACAAAGACCGTGCACAACGAAAAGAAAGAAAGAAAAAAAAACACTCACCGTACACAACAACAACAAACACCGTGCACAACGAAAAGAAAGAAAGAAAAAAAAACACTCACCGTACACAACAACAAACACCGTGCACAACGAAAAGAAAGAAAGAAAGAAAAAACACTCACCGTACACAACAACAACAAACACCGTGCACAACTTAAAGAAAGAAAGAAAAAAAAAAAACACTCACCGTACACAACAACAACAAACACCGTGCACAACGAAAAGAAAGAAAGAAAAAAAAACACTCACCGTACACAATGTCAGCTTCCATTTGATCTTAATTCAGGTGGAGCAAAATAAGTTATCAGGGCGTGGCACAAACCGGGTGGACACAAATGCAAACTTTCACAGTGAATGCAGTTAAGATTAGAGGTGGGCGATACCGGTAATTTTGGTATTGATCCGATACCAAGTAAATACAGGCCCAGTATCCCCGATATCAATACCGATACTTTTCATATTTAAGCTTCATAGATCCAAAGGATCCAAAAGACCTAGGATAGAATATTGTCAAAGATTGTACGTGACAACAAAATACTTTATCACAATCAACATTTTTGTTTAAAAAAATATCACTCAACACGACTTAAAACAAAATCTCCTGAGGTAGAGGGCTGACAAACCACAATACAAGGGTGCGCTGCTCCGTGTTGTGTGACACAGCACAGCGCTGCTCTTACAGACAGAGAGTAGACTTTGATTTATCTGGCTTTCGGTGAAAATTTTACAGGCTTCACAGAGAATAAGGAGTGTTACTACACTGCACATGACGGTCCCGGCTCCACACAGCCATCCGTTTAGAAATGATCTGGTGGTTTCTGCCTCTCGATGGTGGCTTGGAGCGCGGCGCGCCGTGCGCCATTGTGGGCCGTCCTTAAAGCTTAAAGCTGGCTCCAATGCGTAAAGCACCGTTATGCATATGAATGGAAGTGATGAGCATAAAAGGGCCTCATACAATCTCACGTGGTGGACCAAAGAGTGTCACTAGAAGAGATGATTCACTACTTGGCCCGTGAATATTGTTGAATAAGCCTCTCTTGCTCACATGCGTAAAGTGCCATTTACACATATAATTGGAAGGGGGGGGGGGGGCTGTGTGTCAGGAGAGCCTTAAAGTGTGAGGAGCGGTTGTTTACAGTGCAGGAACACATTCCAAAAAGAACAGTCAACTCCATGGAAGTGCAAAGTTTGTGATGTGGCCCTTTGTGTAATAGCAGACAGAAACTGCTTTGAGATGTGGCATGAAGACCAACAAAACGCATAGACCATTTTGTATATATTGTTCAAAATGTGCATTTGTGTTTATTGTTAGAGGCTTTATTTTGTACAAGTCCCCAAACTACCTTTATAAAGTGTCAAAATAGGTGTTTATTATAGGTTGCTGTGTGTTTCGAATAAATGTGTGTGAAAATTATTTTCTGCTTTATTTTTTCCTTTCTTATTTCTGATTGTAAACCTTTATTATACTTATAAAACACAACTATAGCATATATATTCTGAAAGTACAGGTTGTCCTGAAAAAGAAGAGACATACTACTTGACTGTGGGATGCAGGGTGAGCTTTTAACAGCAATGACTTTGGAACTGATCAATGTATTACTGAGGAAATACACTTCTGGAGAAGAGGACTGTCAGGGGTGTGGTCACACCATCAGGGGAGGAGAAGGAGAGGAGTAAGGATGGAAGGGAGCGGCATGACTTTGGCTAAGCAAATGTGGCTATTTGGGCAATAAACTTCAGGGAAAAGGAGCTCGAGGACCCAGACTGCATCGAGACTATCCCCCAGCATGACTCCCTGCCAAATAGGCACCGCACAAACATACCTGAACATGGACACTGCTATTCAGCTTAATCACGTTAAAGATATATTCACTCACGTTCATCACATACAAACTGGATTTTGAATGAATAAAGGTTGATGAGGTTAATTTAAATGCACCAACATCTTCGTATTACATCATAACAGCACATTAAAGCATAGAATGGTTAGTAAAAAATTTTAATAAGCATCTTCGATCCTGAGTGTATAATAAATCATTTTGTGCAAGGTTTGATTTTAAGGTTGCACAATTCTGCATGATGGAATGTTGTTTGATCACGTATTTGTCACTTCACTGTGAATGTACACATTGTATTTGCCTTAAGTTTTCACCACACAAGGGAAAGAGTTTGCTCTGCTTCTCGATTGGCGGAGAGACGGAGGATGTGTTTGCTCTGTACTTCAGCGCTTCAGGTCTTTGGGTTACATACTCAATCACAGTGGTGTTGGTAAGTGGTGACGTATATGTCGTGTGCTAAGGAGTGTTTATGTACCTTGAAGAGGTTGAGGGAGAGCAGATGTGTGTGGCATTTATAAAAACGATGCAGACAGAATCCCTTTTTTAATGTTGACTATACCTTACATGACTTATGTGACCGTAGGACCTTTGTGGCCGGGACGGGACAGGAGGTGGGATCGAACCCCGGACTGCTCGCACTAAAGACCAGAACTCTACCAGGTCAGCCAAAGGGGAATTCCCCGTTAGCCAAGCTAGCGGGAACGTCTTTTCAATCTGGAATTCATTTTGCTACACTTACATCATTTTGTGGTGTTCTGGTTTGAATGAGTGTTTACTTATGCTGGACTGCTGTCGCTTATGATAACATTAACAAACTAGAAGCACTCAGAGTGCAAACCTCCTCCAAGGCCATGGGGTCACTGACGCCATAACATCTACATGCCGTGGAATCATTGAACCTAAAAACGTCTAACAATGATGTTTGCTCAGTAGTAAAAAAAAGTTTCATCTGCTGTGACTGGATAGCATGTATCCTTAGCGCTTGGCATCACAGTTTATTGCAACTTGCACCTTTCCCAGAAGCTACTGTCATCTGAGCACTGATATTGATATTGCATGTGCTTATAGACAAAAACAAATAAGAGACAAAATTCAATTTATTATTCAACTAAACTGCAAATATATGAATTTTTTTAACATTTATCAAACACTTCTCTAAACAAGGCCATAGGGTCACTGACCCTAAAGAGATTCCCTCCTTGGCACAGTGATCTATTCAACAATTCAGTGTTACAACCAAAACTATGATACATACACTTTTCTTTCCTTTGTTTGACATCCCTGACCATGAAAACATACCACTAGAACTTGGAATCACTTTTATGTCTTTATTAGTTAAAACGTTATTGTATAAAAACGATTTTTCGGTAATGGCGGTTTTCTTCTGGATCTTGCTCCATAACATTTGAAGCTACATCAAATCTGATGACACCTTACTGAATCAGTACAGATTCAGCTACAATTTGGTGTTAGTTGTGCATTTCTAGCTTCATTTGTCACCTCACACAGACACATTTTCTATTTTCACACTGATGAAGACCTAGTCGAAATGCGTCTGTGCTCCTGATCCTGTCGCCTTGCCGTGAGTCATTAAAACTTTTATTAAGGACACTTGAGTGTTGCTGGCTATATTTTTACATTGACTTAGTTTTTGAGCCGTGCACCTCCACTTCTGGTCCCTGTGAGTGCTTGTTTTTTCTCTGCTTACATTTTCTATTTTCCCTAGTTGTGCATCTTTAGCTTCATTTGTCACCTCACACTGACACATTTTCTATTTTCCCTATATTTTTGCATATTCTGGATCACCAGATCCGGAATCCGGATCCAATCATCACCAAACTTTGTTGTTTGATAGAACATTTGACTATGTTACACCCTAATTTTTTTCAAGCCTTTCTGCCTTGTTTTTGTGGAGTTAGAAACTAGAATGTCAAAATTCCCCCTCTCCCGCAATGGTGAAGAATCGTTTAAAAAGTTCCTGGATCCGGAACGTGATCCGGATCACCACTAAAATTTAATCACTTGTTCCTCTTGTCATTTCCAACCACTCCACAAAATTTCATCAAAATCTGTTCAAAGCTGTTTGAGTTATCCTGCTGACAAACAGACAGACAAACAAACAAACGCGACCAAAAACATAACCTCCTTGGCGGAAGTAAAAAAAACATTTGTTCCTCTTACATAGAGAAAACACATGAAGAAAAAAACCCATTTGTTTACGTTTATTAAATCCACACTTACATAAAGGAAAACATGAAGAAAAAAATTTGTTCCTCTTACATAGAGAAAAAACATGAAGAAAAAAAAAACACTTGTTCATGTTTATTAAAGCCACACTTACATAAGGAAAACATGAAGAAAAAAAAATTTGTTCCTCTTACATAGAGAAAAAACATGAAGAAAAAAACATTTATTTACGTTTATTAAAGCCACACTTACATAAAGGAAAACATGAAGAAAAAAAATTTGTTCCTCTTACATAGAGAAAAAACATGAAGAAAAAAAAACACTTGTTCATGTTTATTAAAGCCACACTTACATAAAGGAAAACATGAAGAAAAAAATTTGTTCCTCTTACATAAAGAAAAAACATGAAGAAAAAAAAAACACTTGTTCATGTTTATTAAAGCCACACTTACATAAAGGAAAACATGAAGAAAAAAAATTTGTTCCTCTTACATAGAGAAAAAACATGAAGAAAAAAAAAACACTTGTTCATGTTTATTAAAGCCACACTTACATAAAGGAAAACATGAAGAAAAAAATTTGTTCCTCTTACATAGAGAAAAAACATGAAGAAAAAAAAACATTTGTTTACATTTATTAAAGCCACACTTACATAAAGGAAAACATGAAGAAAAAAATTTGTTCCTCTTACATAGAGAAAAAACATGAAGAAAAAAAAACATTGTTTATGTTTATTAAAGCCACACTTACATAAAGGAAAACATGAAGAAAAAAAATTTGTTCCTCTTACATAGAGAAAAACATGAAGAAAAAAAACATTTGTTCATGTTTATTAAAGCCACACTTACATAAAGGAAAACATGAAGAAAAAAAATTTGTTCCTCTTACATAGAGAAAAAACATGAAGAAAAAAAAACATTTGTTTACATTTATTAAAGCCACACTTACATAAAGGAAAACATGAAGAAAAAAAATTTGTTCCTCTTACATAGAGAAAAACATGAAGAAAAAAAACATTTATTTACATTTATTAAAGCCACACTTACATAAAGGAAAACATGAAGAAAAACAATTTGTTCCTCTTACATAGAGAAAAAACATGAAGAAAAAAAAAACACTTGTTCATGTTTATTAAAGCCACACTTACATAAAGGAAAACATGAAGAAAAAAAATTTGTTCCTCTGACATAGAGAAAAAACATGAAGAAAAAAAAACATTTGTTTACGTTTATTAAAGCCACACTTACATAAAGGAAAACATGAAGAAAAAAATTTGTTCCTCTTACATAGAGAAAAAACATGAAGAAAAAAACATTTGTTTACATTTATTAAAGCCACACTTACATAAAGGAAAACATGAAGAAAAAAATTTGTTCCTCTTACATAGAGAAAAAACATGAAGAAAAAAAAATTTATTTACGTTGATTAAAGCCACACTTACATAAAGGAAAACATGAAGAAAAAACATTTGTTCATGTTTATTAAAGCCACACTTACATAAAGGAAAACATGAAGAAAAAAAATTTGTTCCTCTTACATAGAGAAAAAACATGAAGAAAAAAAACATTTG